>NW_024395977.1:19877840-20206412 GCF_016617805.1 Bactrocera tryoni
CGCTAAAAGAAAAACGGCCACAGTACGAGGAAAGACACGATAAAGTCATTCTCCAGAATGACAGTGCTCGGCCTCACGTCGCAAAGGTGGTCAAAAAATATTTAGAGACGCTGAAATGGGAGATCTTACCCCACCCGCTGTAGACGTTGGTCCATCTAATTACCACTTGTTCAGATCGATGGCACACGGTCTAGCTAACGAGCATTTCAGTTCTTATGAAGAAGTCAAAAATTGGATTGATACTTGAATCGACTCGGAAGATGAGGAGTTCTTTCGTCACGGAATACATATGCTGCCAGAAAGATGATCAAAAGTGTTAGCTAGCAATGGCCAATATTTTGAATAACATTTTTGTAACCGTTTTCATACAATAAAGCCTTAAATTTACAAAAAAAAACGGCGGAAGCAAAGTTGTAGACCTATCTGATCTGATGAAATCCTGATTCTAAATCTAGTGTAGAGAAGTATCGTGTTTCTAGTAAATTTTGTAAAGTCTTTGCGATATCTAGAATTAGAAGTCTATCAGATATTATTTGTTTACTTACCTTTTGAAAGTCTATAACCATTATTTTCTTTGGTTGACCGTTCTCATCTGTTCCTTTCTATGACACAGTCCATATGACAGGGTTATAAAGGCTTTTGCTTTCTTTTAATATTTTGAAGTTCTTTCTGAATTTCTTTTTTTAACAACATACTGATCAGCGTTAGGATATGGATGCCGCCGAACCCAAACTGGTTCCATAGTTTCAGTTTTAATTCCGCTTGTATTGTTGTAGTGAAAATCAATATTTCGTTTTGATAATTATTCATCAATTTTGTGTTCAAATTCTTTGTTTCCTACTGTATAATTTAACGTGTAATTTTTTGAATGGATTGATAGTTTCGTAAATTGTATGGTATGTTCAAACAAGTTTATTTTTGCTTTCAGTTCTCTTAATACATCTTCGCTTAATATATGTAATATCAATATCTTTGAGCTTGTCAATTTCTAAAAATTTGCCGTGTAACGTATTTTTTATATTTGTTTGTCTATAGGTGCTTTTAGTGTACGGAAAATCTTTCTTTACATAGCTACTTATAGCACCTGAATCTATTAATATACTTGTATGTATGTACGAACTTACGATTTTGTGCAGTCCTCTGAAGTGTCGGTAATCCGTGGTGCCTTATAAGAACTGATTCTTCTCTTCTTGGTGTTAGCTTATTGGCTGATTATACATACATTAATTGTATATCGTACTCCACATATTTGATTTGGCTGACAAGATAGTTTTTCACTGATTTTGTACAGTATTTTTCTATTACTCTTAAATCGATTTCCGATGTTTTGTACAGCTTTTCGGAATGGGTTTTGCGGTGGCGGCCTGGTAATGTGCTGTTGAACTGGTGTGAACGACGTTTGATTATAGCTTTGTCATCTCCTTGCTGTTGAGGTTGTGGTTGTTGCTGAATAGTCCTTTTTGGTAATAGTGAGAGCATTTTTGCCGGCCAGTACGGCTGATATGAATTGGTGAATTGCACTAGTGTATTCATGTAGTATTACCATGCAAGTAACGAGGGAGTTTACGACACGACACCGAGGTAATGCAGAGAAGGAGTAGTACATGATAGATTGGAAGTGAAGAGATCATGATCTACAGCATTTTTTCATAATGTACTCTCAATAGAATATCAGCGAAAAATAAGGGTGGAACGCAAAATTAGGAACACCTAGACGTTACAGTAAGCACAGTTTGACAAAAACGCTTGTATCATTATTGCATTTACATTCATGTCGATCATTAAAAGCATTATTCACTGCATTAAAAAAATTGTAAACTTCGTGACAAAAAGAGACAGCTTTTTATTTGTAACTTTCATGTCATATCTTTTGTCATTATAGTTTTATACAACATCGCTTCGTGTTTGGTAAAAGTTAAATTTACTTCAAATCATCTGTAATAAAAAGTCAAAAAGTATAAAAATATATAGTAAAAGTGAGAAAGTGAGAAAGCATATAGTTTATAAACTAAATTAGATAGATGCTTTCATAAACATAGGCCCACTCGAGATTGCGCAGTTAACTTAGTGAAAATTTTAAGAAATGAAAATTAAATGTAAACGCCTTTTATAAATTTGACTCAGTGGAGAAACCCATAATAACCAATATCGGATGTGGTTCATATATATTATTAATTTAACAAAATTTCCATTGTCAAGCGTGGAAGAAGTAGAATGTCTAAATGCAGAAATAAAAAACAACAATAGCGAATGTTATGTAAGTTATTATCAAATTGTTATTTTTACTTCTTATTGATTTCTTTATAATAATTATTTTCCTTTTCAGGTAAAGATTATGAAATAACTTTTTAGACCTGCACGAGGGGTTGAAAATCTTAAAGAGATATTGACGGACGTTGTTGTCCAATAATATAATATTGATGAAATTCATGGAAAAACATCTTTAAGAAGTCTAGAGAATTTTTATTCCACCCTAATAGGTAAATAAATTCTGTTTAATTTTTTGTTTTACGTTATGTTAATGATAGCACTCAATTATATACTGATTTATATGTATCAAAACAATTACTAAT
This sequence comes from Bactrocera tryoni, assembly GCF_016617805.1. Classification (NCBI taxonomy): domain Eukaryota; kingdom Metazoa; phylum Arthropoda; class Insecta; order Diptera; family Tephritidae; genus Bactrocera; species Bactrocera tryoni. Next base: position 19,880,414 of record NW_024395977.1, read on the forward strand.
TAACTATTTTAATAATTAACTTAACTTTAACTTTCCAGAATCAATTCCAGCTGTCAATGACTTCGAACCGGCCTTCTTCTTAGTGATATTCCAAGAAATGTATATCATTTTGTATGAAAGAAAACTAGAAAACTTAAATTCACATTTTATAAATTTACTAGAGGACCCGTCCACGCTTCGCTGTGGCTGATACATAGGTAATACTACTACTACCATCTATACGATTTCTATTAGTTGCATTATAACTATTCGTTAATAAGATATAGCATTTTTCTGAAGCAACTTGTGTTAGTTTACAAAAAAATGGATCATAAAACATTTCGTGTAATAATAAAGCATTGCTTTTTGGGGAACCGAGGACAATGATGCTCTAAAGAGGAGAAAGCTCTGTACAAAGTGGTTGCCTCGCAAGTTCATAATCCAACAGAACAGCGAATAACTGATTCTGAGAAGTGTTTGAAATAAAACCGAATTTTTGCGTCGATGTGTGACAATAGAAACATAGCTCCATCATTTCTCATTTCTTGTGGAGTTCAACCGACAGTCATTCTAGTGGACTGCACATGGTGAACCGGTTTTCAGGCGTGGAAAGACGAAAAAATCGGCTGGATTACTGGGCCAGTTATAATCTATTTCACTGCGTATTTGGTTGCAGTTCTTTTCTACTATTCCAAATACTTAGCGATTGTATTAGTTTTGAGGAAGAATCTGTTTAAAATTGTATGCATATATTCAAGGAAAGGAGGATGATTTGAAATATAATCTTTGTATTTATGAGTTGAATTAAATTTAGACAAAAAGAGATAAAATATATCCTATGTCCTTACCCTGGTTTTAAGCTACCTTCCCACCAATTTTTAGTTAAATCGATTCAGCCGTTCTTGTGTTATAAATGGCATAGCTAACACAACTTTCTTATATATATGTATATAGCCGGAATAAAAAAAGCATGCGACCGAAATTGAATGATTCAAATATTTGACAAAAAAAAAATATTGAAAAACAAAACAAACAAAAATTGAAAAAAAAAATTTGTAAGGAAAAATGTTACTTTTGGGTAATTTTCCAATTTCTCTTAACATTTAGGAGGATGAAAAATATATGTTGTCCGATTCTCCACCCTAGCCGATATGCACGCTAAAATTCACGAAAATCGGTAGATCGGTATTTCTAAAGGTCATTAATTTCTTTGAAGAAATGAATGATCCTGAGAAGTATAGTCTTAACTTTTCAACGGCCAACGCAGAGCATTTCAACCAAAAGGAATTCATTCATTAATATCACCACTCAGAAGTCGTTTTATCCGTTGTAAGCGAATGATTTTCTTAGAAACATCATTTCTAATATGCCACAAGACAAAATTAGAAATGAACTTCTTAAACCTCACGCTGTCAGATAAAAAGATATACCTCGTCACCGCGGGTCGATTTCCAAAGAATGTAAATGAAGACTAACTACAGAAATAATTCTGTAAAGTATAGCCTTAATTTTTCAACGGCCAACGCAGGGTATTTCAATAAAAGGACATATAAAATAGTTGAGAATTCGCAGAAATGAAAGACAAAGGAAAGAAAAAAGAGTATAACATCAATAATGAACAAGCATACAAACATACATATGCGCAAACAGGTAACAATCGGCGATCCATTGTATATTTCTTTCATGCATAACCAAACCATAATTAGGACAACGCAATTCAAGTGTCAATGGTGGTGTTGGTGGTAAGCGCTTCAAAAGTGACGACGAGCACGTAGGTTCGAATCCCAACAGAATTTATTTTAAATTGAATATGTCACCAACCAAAAATTTAAACATTGTTCTTCAAAAACAACAACAGCATAAGCATGGCAACATTGTGTTGTTGGTAGAAAAGCCGAGCTGTCCCGAAAGAAACGAACAAGCGATCGCCGATTGTCACCGCTTCGCAGACAAGGTTGCGTAAATTCATATTGAGCAAGGTTGCGCATCCTGAATCTATCGCAACCTTTTCCGATCTCGTATAAGAAGTATAACTTCAAAAATTGAATCATTAAAGCAAAAAGTTGAGAAATAGAAAGTAGTACATAGTTGGGTAGGTGGTGAAATATGGTAAATGGTAGGTGAGGAAATATAGAAGGTGGCAGGTAGTGAGGTAGCTAGTGAAATACTATGTATAAAGTTATAGGTGATGATGTAACTAGTGATGTAAGTGCTGAAATAGGTGGTGAATCACTGGTGAATAGTGTGAACTGGTTACCGCCAACGACATCGACATGATTAATCCATGAGTGAATTTCATTGCCGGTAATCTGGTGGAAATTAGTGCAAACCACATTTTTCCATAAGATTAAGACATGCCCGAGAGTAATAGCATGTTCTCTAGCGATACAACGAAGTTCAGGAATATATAATATCACTTCTTTACACTTTACCTGTTCTGTTAGTGCATTGACTACACATTCGTTTTTATGGGTCATTTCGATTTTTGACAGAACCGCATTCAATGCCTTATTTAATTGGTCAGTATACATGAAGTGAACTAATGCTTTGTTTGAATCATTTTATGACATGTGCCCTTCGTAAATATATCTTTTTTAGAGCGTTCTTTATTTATCAAAAAACCATAGACGAGTATTCAACAAGGTGCTTTCCAAAGTAAACAGGACTTAACAAAAAAACAGAACAAATGGTTTTTTCGGCAAAATCAATTTATTTTATTCAAAATAGTCTCCTTCTGCTTTAATACAGCTACTTGCACAGTCCAAAAGCATGTCGAAGGAGTGTTTTAGTTCGTTGGCCGGTATGGCCGCCAGTATGCCGGTGCAAGCCTTTTGAATGGCCTCTACGTCTGCACAACGCTTTACTTTCATGGCCAAATGCATTTTTCCGAAAAGGAAGAAGTCGCACGGTGTCATATCAGGTGATTACGGAGAGTGGTTAATGGTTAAAATGTGATTTTTGGTAAAATTATCGGTCACAAGCGTCCCCCGAATGTTGGATTCTGAGCAATTTTTGGTCGTCAGTCTATTTATGCGGGTCAAACCGTTCATACACCTTTCGTAAGTCCAAATGTTCGGTCAAAATGCGATATATCGATATTTTGGAGATGATAGGTATATAATTGAGGAATGCACCACGAACTTAGGTCTATTGTGCCCTCTCCCAATTCACAGGGACTCAATTAGCCCCAGCACATTGATAAAGTCCAATATCCTGCTGGGTGCTAGTGAGACGATGTGATCCCTATCCAGAAACATGGATACAAGGGCCTTCAACCTGCGTTTACAGACTGCTGTGCAGTCGATTAGCAGGTACTCCGGGATTTTAGGCTCCCTGTCGCAAAACCGGCAGTTAGCGTAAGAGGATAGGCCTATTTATTAGAATACGAAATTTCTTTTGAGCACACGCTTATAATTTACTCCTTTCAAATCTCGTTTCTTCACCAAACTTTCAAACATCACTTCCAACTTTAAAATTCAAACTTTTCCTTTTGCGCTCTTGTTGAGCTATATAAGCTTTATTACTTATCACTTCAATTTGCAAATTTTACAATGTCTTCTTACAGTGAATTATATATTTTCACACTTTACGCTAATTTAGATGTTAATTAATGTATCCACAGATTTTAGAAATAGAGCGTTGGGATAATTAAACACGTTTTAGGTTATAGCACTGAATAAACCTTCTTTGATGCAAATTAGCACACTACACCAATTTCTTTCGCATATAGCGATACTAAAAGTGAAATGTCACCAAACCAAAGTTAAATGTACATAAAATATATAAATATAAATATAATATATATAAATATATAAACCGCATAAAAGCCGAATAAAAACAAATAATCTCTAGATATAATGACCGGATGGTGCAAAGGGTGCAAAGTTAAAAAAATGTTCAAATAGACGTTGCGGTGCGCGTGTGTATCGGCGTGCGTGACTTCTAGAACTGTGAAGAACAAAAGCCGGCACAGCGTCACCTTCTCTTGGGTATAAAATGAAAAACGGAACAAACACAGTTTGATGTGGAGAGTGTTGTATTCAATGCTGCCTTTTTTCCTGATTGGTATGTTGATGTGTAGAATATGGTATTCAATGCTGCCTTTTTTCCTGATTGGTATGTTGGTGTGGAGAATGGGGTATTCAATGTTGCCTTATAGTTAAGTTAGTTCGGACGACTGGCGTTCATTTCGACATCCCGGCCCCCCTAGGCGAAAACTAGTCTAGTAGACGCTGTAGTGCCTGTAGCGTAGCTACAACGCCGCTCAAGCTGGTGGGGCGGTGAGGTTGTGGCCTTGGCTGGTTGCGCGTGGATGTCGTATTGAGTGGGCGCCAGGACCATCCAGCTTCTGGATGTCGTGCCACACGGTTGGGCTGCGATCGTCGGGTGGCCGTACGGCGGCGGAGGACAGTTGGTGAGCCAGGATGTCCGGCGTTCCGGTGGAGTAAGGTATGATGCGGTCTTTCACATAACCGGCACGAGGTGTCAGATTCGCATTCAAGTGTGGCGTGTGACTGGGCCAAGCAGTTTAAACAATGCCCATGTGCCTGTGCCACCTTCTGACGTTGTACGGGTAACATTCCCTTGAAAATAGAGCAATGCTGCAGCCTATGTGAACGGCAACAGAGCGGACATCTGGTGCGGTGCGGTTTCGGAGGCGCCGGCGTCGGTGCTGCGCGTGTTGAGCTTCGTGCCACGATTGGCGCCGTTGCTGCCGTGATGGTTCGGGGCGCTGCTACTGGAACAGTTCCAGAGCGAGGCACAGTAACAGCCGAACGGAGAGTTGGCGTGGGGGTTACAGGTGTATCGGCGTCCATATCAATCTGTGAGAAGAAAGAGAAAATCGTAATGATTATAATTTGATTGCCTGTAAGCGTGCATGAACAGGGTGCCACGTTAGGGGGCATGACTAAATGATCGTCCGTCTATGGGGTGGCGATATATATGTAGGTCTACGTTTGTCTTACGGCTTGAAGCTTTTTGTAATTATCTTTGCGGTTTTTCTTAATGGCATTATTAATTTGTTTTCTTTTTCCCGTCTTTTCGGATCGGTTTAGGAATGGTTATTATTTACGTTTTCGTAAGTGGCGGCAGTTGGTAAGAAACATAATTTGACAAGCGGCCGGGTTAGCGTTCCATTTTGCGTACGGAGATCAACCACCCGGATGTGACCGTCTGAACCGTAGTGAAGTTTCTCCATGCGGCCAAGCCGCCATTCGGTGGGGGGGAGACAATCGTTGTGAACTAGGACACAATCTCCAAGCATTGGAGCCTGTTCTGGGATTTTCCATTTATACCTTTTGTGAAGGTCTTTTAAATACTCTTCTTTCCATCGGCGGCTGAAATTATGATGGAGAATTTTAATTCGTTCCCATCTGTTTAGTAAGGACGGCGACTCCATGCCTGGCTCAGGTGTGGCCAGAATGGGCGCTCCTTTAAGAAAATGCCCTGCGGTAAGGGCAGCAAAGTCGGAGGGGTCTTGCGAGAGTGCACCGAGAGGCCGTGAGTTGAGAACGGCTTCGATTCTGGTTAACAATGTCGTGAATTCTTCATAATTGAATTTGAGCTTGAGTTGCCAGCGAGCTTCTTGAAAGGAGATTTAAAGCTCTTTACCTCTGATTCCCATAAACCACCCATATGAGGAGCGCTTGGGGGGATGAATTGCCAGTTTATACCTTGAGGGGCGTATTTTTGAACAATGTCAGGTGAGACTTGTTTCATGAACTCCACAAACTGTTTCTCTGTAGCTCTTTGGGCTCAAATAAATGTTTTGCCATTATCGCTCATGATTTTTGAAGGAAAACCACGTCTTGCGACGAAGCGAGCAAATGCGGCAAGAAAAGCCTCCCTGGTCAGATTAGTACATAGCTTCAGGTGTACTGCTTTTGTTGTGAAACAGACAAAAACAGCCACATAGCCTTTCATGAGGGTAGGAGATCTTAGCATGGAAGCTTTTATCTGAAAAGGACCAGCAAAATCTACACCTGTAGTGGTAAAAGGCGGAGCAAAGTTGCAGCGTTCCGGTGGAAGTGCTGCCATAATCTGTGTTCGCATTTTCTGTTTATGCATAGTGCAGATCTTGCACATGAAAATGCATTTCTTGATTTGGGGCTTCAGACGTGGAATGTAATATTCCTGTCGTACCACATGCTGCATGAGACGGTTTTCGGCGTGTAGCATTAATATGTGGATGTAATGCAGGAATAATGTGGCAAATGGAGATTTCTCGGGTATTATTATGGGGTGGCGCTCGTTGTAAGTTAGGCTTGAATTAGCAAGCCGACCATTGGCCCGAAGCAACCCTTTCGCATCTAGAAACGGGTTTAGAACTAAGAGTGAGCTCTTTTTATCAATCAGCTTCGCGGCTGAAGTAGCGCGTTTGAGTTGATGCGATAAGAGCGACCTTTGTCTTTTGAAAGGCTTGGTGCGTCAATGTATCGCATTGGGGGAAGGCTGCTCCTTTCAGTTTATGTTTAAGTCGCTCTATGAACTGGAGCATATAGGCGACGACTCTGAGGGCTCGGGGGAATGATGAAAATCGTTCAAGGAAGTCATTATCCTCCAATATTGTGTGGTAGGTGTCGATTTTTCGACTTTCGGGCGCAATTATGTTGCGCATTGGCGATTGTGGCCAAGAATCGGAGGACTCTGCTAGCCATCGAGGGCCATTTCACCAGAGCGTGGTGGTGGCCAAGTGCAGGGGTTTGCACCCTCTTGTACCTAGATCGGCAGGATTGTCCGCACTGGCTACGTGTCGCCATGTGGCGGAACCCACTAGGTCAAGTATTTGCGAGGTTCGGTTGGAAATATATGTTTTCCACGCATGTGGGGGTTTTTCCAACCAGGCTAGGACTTTTTCGGAATCAGACCAGAGATATAGCTTGTATTTCGCCATGTCTAAGTGGGTCTGCACCATGGAAACTAGTTTTGCTAGGAGCAGGGCGCCGCAGAGTTCAAGTCGTGGTAGACTTATCGTTTTTAGAGGCGCAACTTTTGCTTTTGCCGCCAATAAGTGGCTGGTGGTTGCGGTATCGCTTTGTGTGCGCACATATATGGTGGCACAATATGCCTTTTCAGAGGCGTCACAGAAGTCGTGCAGTTCCACTTTGTATTCGGGAGAATAGTTTACCTACCGTGGAATTTGTATCTGCGAGATGTCGTTCAGATTACTCGCGAACAGGGACCACTTTTCTAGATGAAGTGGTTTTACTTGCTCGTCCCAGTCGGTACCATCTAGCCATAATTCTTGTATTAGGATTTTGGCTTGAATCATAATTGGCGAAAGCCATCCTGCGGGGTCAAAAAGCTTTGCCACAGCGGAGAGAATCTGGCGTTCTGTAATGGCGGATAATGCGGATATGGACTCGGTCGTGTAGGAAAACTGGTCCGATATCACATTCCATTGGATGTCTAGAGTTTTTGTGGTACTTTCCTCTTCGAATATGAGGAAATTAGTATCCAACAAATTTTCTTTTGGTATGTTTTTTAATATATTTGGGTGATTTGCCGTAATCTTTTTTAGGGGAAACCCTGCGGTGTTGAGGGCCTTTGTCACTTGTGATAAGGACTCGTATGCTTGTGAGAGGCTCCCAGACAGAATATCGTCTACATACGTTTGTGTTTTTAAGATTTTTGTTGCCAGAGGAAATTCTGACTTTGTGTCTTCTGCCAGTTCGTGGAGTGTACGGATGGCTAGATATGGGGCACAGTTTACGCCAAAGGCAACTGTTTTTAACTTGAAGTCGCGTAGTGGACTATTGGAAGACTTTCGGAAAATAATGCGCTGAAAATCCTGATCGTCTTTGTGTACGACTATTTGTCTATACATTTTTTCGACGTCCCCGTTGAATACGTATTTGAATATACGCCAGTTTAGAAAAAGCAGCATTAAATCAGGTTGGAGCGTGGGCTTGTTTTGTTGGCAGATTTAGCCTATTTTGTGCCCTAGACGCTATGAAAGATCGTTGTGATCCTTGGTCTATTAGGGCTCTAAGCTTAAACAGTTCTCCTCGATATTCGATGAAGACGGCTGCTGTGGGTAGTAGTACCCTACTTTGATTTTCGCTGTGTAGCGTTTGAGTTTGTAAAGCCTTTGAGCAGCATGGTGCTTCTTGGCATATTTTGGAATTTTGAGATTCGGGAGTTTCGGTTGCAACTAAACCCGTGGCTCTTTTTGAGAAAGCGCTAGTTTGGGGTGTTTTGGGGAAATTATTAAAGTGCAACATTGAATGATGCCTTTTGTGGCAATATACGCAATTGAATTTGCTTTCGCAATTATTTAGATTGTGAGAATGGGACAAACAATTTGTGCAGAGTCTTTTTGATCTGACAAAGTTGTTCCTTTCATTAATATTCAATTTGATTTATTTATTTGAGTTTATGCCCTCCTGTGCATAGTTCGCATGACGTATGATTGTTTTGTTCGGAAGTGAACGATTGTGTTTTGAAAAAACTACGATTTAAGTTGTTGTTGTTATTAGCTTGGGGTCGAATGAAGCTGCGATTTAGGTCATGTTGAACGTTTTTAGTTCTGACCATTTTTTTATCTACCCTTTCCGCGATTTCATATTGGGTAGTTAGGAAATCTTTCATTCGTTGCCACGTCGGGCACTTTCTTCGCGAAGAGAGCGATTGCTCCCACAAAAGCAACGATTTTTCTGGTAATGCCACGGAGCATATGTTTACCAGTATGGGATCCCAGTTGTCAGTGGGAATATTTTGTGTCGTTAGAACCGACAAACAATTCGAAACAGTGGATTGAAGTTTTATGAATTCTTCACTTGTTTCTCTCTGAATTTTTGGTAAATTCATTAATATGGTCACTTGTTTGTCGACCAGTTTTCTTTCATTCTCGTATCGTTCTTTTAAAGCTTCCCAAGCCAAATTGAAATTGTTGTCATTAAGAGCGAACTGTTTTACTATGACGCCTGCTTGACCTTTTGGTAGGGTCTACAGCTCTACGTGAAAAGCACATCGTTTTACATTTTTTAAGGTTCAATGGCATGTCATTTCTATTACACCAAGATACTAGGTTGTTTAAGTCTGTTTGCAACTGACATCTTTCACTGTTTGAAGTATATGTTTTAAAAAGTTTTACATCATCAGCATATAATAAAACTTTTAAAAACTTAACAACAGATGATATGTCGTTAATAAATAACAAGAACAGAATTGGACCAAGATGGCTACCTTGAGGAACGCCTGAAGGAACATTGATTATGTCAGAAAAAGTATCTTTATATATGACTTGTTGAATTCTATTACTAAGATAATAAGCAACCCATTTTAGAAATATTGGTTGAAAACCAAGAAGATCAAGTTTATTCAAAAGAATTGAATGATTTACTTTATCAAAAGCTTTACTAAAATCTGTATATATCTATAACATCAGTATTCTTATTCTCCCTAAAGCCCGTTGATACATGTGATACAAATTCAAGCAAATTAGTTAAGGTAGATTTCCCTTTACGAAAACCGTGCTGAGAACAAGAAATTAGTGGAGAGATCCGGAAGGTTATGTCGTCTGTTATAATTGCTTCAAAAAGCTTAGGTATTGCAGACAACTTTGCTATTCCCCTATAGTTTTCAATAGATGACCTAAATCCACTCTTATGCAAAGGAATTATAAATGACTTTTTCCATATAAATAGATGGAAATAAGCCTTGCATAAGAGATGAGTTAAATAGTTTTGTTAGGGGTTGGTATATATATTTGGCACATTTCTTAAGAAAGCATGAGGGAATCATATCTGGGCCATAAGTGTATGATAGTTTTAACATATTTAACTGATTTAAGACGTCTGCTTCGGAAATGGTAGGTGCATTAATGACAGAAATCGAACATAACTTGTGCTGATGCGGAACATTTTGTGGAGATTTTGGAGAGTAATTGGACCTAAAGAATTCAGCGAACATATTAGAAATGGTGTGATTGTCACTGGACATACTAGACTTATATTTCATAGCGGACGGAAAATTAGAAATCCTGCGTTTGGAGTTGACGAAACCATAAAACAATTTTGGATTACGTATAATATTATTTTTTACTTTATTTATATAATTACTGTAACATATTTTGTTAAGTTCAGCAAATTGTCGACGCAATTTAGAATAGTTAGCAACTAAACTAGTTTTTTTAAAAAGTTTAAAAGCACGAGATTTTCTATTTTTTAATTTATATAATTCTTTCGAAAACCATAAATTAGAACTAATTTTTTGAGTAACAACACACTTCGGAACATATTTTTCAAATAAGCTTACAATAGTTTCATTAAAGTGGGAAGCACTAAATTCAATATTGCCACTGTAATCTGGCCAAGTTTTTTTGGAAAGTTCGTAATTAATCTTCTTAAAATTAGCTTTCGCAAAGTTGAACCGAAAACAAAGGTCTTGTGTATTATTATAAGCAAAGTTGGCTATGATTTCGATGTTAATTTCCAAAGCAGGATGATACGTGTCCTCTGGCCGAACCAAAGGATCACATCGGACAACAGAGAACATTGCAGCGTTATCGACGTAAACTAGATCTAAGAGCTTACCAAATTCGTTTGAAATTAAATTAATTTGGCTAAGACCCAACTCCGACATTGCATCTAAGAACTCGTTAAAACATGAACGACTACTAATAGGGATGGTGTGATCATCAATAGATTTCCATGATACGCACGGTAAGTTGAAATCTCCCAAAACAATCATGGAATAAGCATCATTAACCATTGAGAAAACATTATTTATTAATGAAGCATGCTGCATATATACAGATATGTCCGAGTGAGGCGGTATATAAGACAATGTTAAGTAGATATGGCCACTATTAGCGCAAATACGAATGCACTTAAATTCAATCAAGTCTGCATACGGAACATCGACTTCTTCAGATGGAATTGAAGAATGAACAGCAAACAAGACGCCACCTCCTTTTCTGTTCAGCCGGTCATATCCAAAGATTTCGAATTCGCTGTTGAATATTTCGTTATCAAAAATGTGGGGCTTTAGCCAAGTTTCTGTCAAAGCAATGATTTTAAAGTTACAATGAATGCTATTTGGATACAAATCAGTGAGTTTTGTATTAAGCCCTCTAACATTTTGATAATAAATAATCAGCGAATTATTGTTAATTAGTTTTTTGTAACAACGGGACTTCATGGCATTCTAGTGATAACTACAGGGGGCTTATCACGTTTATGCTCGAATTCGCGCACAAAGACCCCAGATGGCCAGAATGAGTTGTCAAGTATCAATTGAAAATTGTCAGCGGATACGTCGATCTTAAACGAGGAAATATCTCTGTTGTATTTGAAATTAAATTTACGGATGTCTATATCTACCGTTTTTAATTTCGACGAGATGTAACTTTTTATATCCTCGGCTGTGGTATCCGCAGCAAGTCTCGAGATAAAAATTGCTTTTTTTCGCGGTATTACCACTAAGTTTTTATTAGATGACTTGGAGGTATTTGGAGGCGGATATTGAGAAGTTTTCTGCTTACCGTATTCAGTAACAGTTTTCTCTGTGTCCTGAGCAGACGGAACCTTCTCCCCTTGAGGACAAGGGTATGCAAGATTTATGAGGTCAATAGTGGGTGGGGGCATTCTTTTTAAGGAAGATACAGTGGTATCTTCATCAGACGGACGTTTTCGTTTAGGTTTTGGATTCTCTTCCGGAATATTTAGGCATTGAAATGATTGAAACAGCGTTTCATAACGCCTTAATTTTTCAGAAAGGGTTTCAAGCTCACGACCAATCTCCTTGGAACCATTGCACACCTGCTTAAAAACTTTAAACAATTCAATTTCAGTTGGTCTGCATTTCAAGCAAGACCAGCGCAATCCCTTACTGTCAAGAATAGAATCCAATATCCTTCATGTCAGTCCAGTACAGCAAAGCCAACAAGACACAAAGCGTTCCGACTCGCCTTTCACAGAGCAGTTCGGAAAGTTACAAGTCATAATGAACAAAAACAGTATTAAACAAAAATATAAAAAAAAAATGTTAAATAATAAAAGTAAACAGCGCAATGCCAACAATATTTATAACAAATGAATGCAATAAAATAGCTGGTTATCAAAGACAACAACCAATGTAGCGAGCAGTTTGATATGCACTGTAACACACGAAAAGTATGAAACTCGCGAACAGGTGTGGACAAAGATGGAAATGAATAAAAACAAGAAAGAAATCAATTGCACTATTTAAAATGTAGCAACAAAAACAAATTGAAAATGACTCGGCGCAATAAATTAAAATTAGCCAGGACAGAATTAAAGTAAAATCAATTGCTTCACTAGCACAATATAACACTGATACTTATCTTAAAAGATCACTTAATACAGAAATTTGCACAATAAAGTTTTAAATATAAATTAAATAACTTCGCCAGAGCACCAAATTCACAGCTGAGCACGAGAAGGGTTGCCAGATTGATATGTGCACATAAAGGTGAAATAAAACTACAGTAGACTCGCGGTAACGTGAACTATTAAAAACCGAGCGTGTTTACGTTTGCGAGGTTGTTCACGTTTTCGAAGGTATAATTTTAAAAAATTTTCAAATAAATTAAACATGTGTTTTAACTCAAATTCATTTATTTTTATTTTATTTCAGATTATAAAAACATGTAATTTATATGTTTAGGTTTTGTTAAGAAAAAAAATACCCATTGAAATTATTGGAAAAAATGGGTTATCTTTTTTTGGATTTTCTTTTTTTGCAAATTGCTGAACACGGCTTTTTCGCGGAGACATTTAAGTACGCTGATATCTGTTGGACTTATATTTTCATCTTCCGCCCATTCCAAAGCTTTATTAAAAATGTTGATCGCTTCACTAGGCTCTATTCGTGCATGTAGTCTTTCCAGATTACTATCCTCGCTTTCACTTTCATCACTAATTAAAACCTCGTTCGTTTCGGTTGAGTTAGGAAAATCTTCAGCCCATTCATTGATATCAGCAATTGAAAAACTAACCTGCAAATACACAATTTAAATCAAATGAGTTATTGGATGGAAGAAAAGGTTCAAACCTCTGGATTAATTGAATGAAGCAGTTCTATTGCGCGTTCTTGTTGGCTGTTAATTGGTAAACAAATCCTTTCTCTCAAAGTAGCTAATGGAATATCCTCATCACAGTCTTTTTCATCTTCTATAGAGCTTAAAATGTTCGTCCAGCATTTTGCTATTGTTTTCTTTTCAAGACGTTGCCAAGCTAAATCTAAATAGCCAATAACGTCTCTTAACGTCAATTTCTTTAGGGCTTCAATAACATCAGTCCCTGTGGCTACAATTGATGCCAAAAGACTGTTTCTGTAGAAAAGCTTTGTTAGTCGTATGGCATTTTGATCCATTGGCTGTATGAGTGGAGTGACATTAGGTGGCATAAACATTGCAGTTATTAACTCGTCATCTGATCTCAATTCATTTTCGGGAGGATGAGATGGAGCATTGTCTATCAACAGCAGAGCTTTATTGGGCAATCCTTGATCTTTTAAAAATTTCCTGACCTACAATAATAAGAAATACACATGTAAAAGTTTGAAATCACTAAAACTGATTTTTTAACTTGTGGTACAAACGAATGCTGAAACCAATGTTTAAAAATGGCAGCCGTCATCCATGACGACTTGGAGTAATTGTAGTCAACAGGAGAATCAAAATTTTTGAAAGAGCGAGGATTTTTTGCCTTTCCAATAACAAGAAGTTTAACTTTTTGCACCCCTGTTGCGTTTGTACAAGCCAGAAAAGTGACATGCTGTTTTTCTTCCAGGAGCATTTTTTTCTTGTGAGGATACGTATGTTCTGTCAGGTAGCAATAGTCCCCATCCGTCTGCATTATATATTTGATCGTGCGACAGACCTAGCTCTTTAATTTTGGCTTGCAGCTTGTTTTTGAAAGGGTCCACAAGTTCAGGTCTAGAAGATAACTTTTCTCCACTTATTTTAATAAAACGCTTACCATAACGCTTCTTAAAGCGTTGCAACCATCCATCACTCGCATTAAAATCGCTTTGAGTTTCTTTAATTATTAAATGAAAAAATTTAGCTTTTTCTTTAACTATCAATCCATTGACAGGGTAATTTTTTTGTCGCTGTTTAAGAAACCAACGGTAAAGCGCTTTTTCCATTTTAGGAAGTTCAGAACACTTCAAAGTCTTCCGCTTTCCAGACCCAGAAAATGTACTGTTAACACATTTTAAAATGTTCTCTTTTTTTTGTTGATAGCGCAAATTGTTGGTTTTGCAACACTGTACTGGTTTACTAAGCTGGTTACGCTTGATCCTCCTTTTAATTTTTCTATTACATCAACTATTTCCTTTAAAGACAAGTATTTTAGTCGTTTTTGCGACATTTTTCACGAATAACTTTAGATTAGATCATGCAAAGTCAGCAACGCGCACTAATTTTAATGCCAATCCACATCGATCCATCCCAGTATACACATAAGCAATAATTTACGGGTATTCTCCGTTTTATAAAAACGATTCCCATAATTAACATACATATGTATGCATGTAGAAAAGAAAACAACGTTTTAAATGCATTTTAAATTTGTTCACGTTATAGGGCTTTCTCACCGTGTTCACGCTGCCGAGTAGTCAATGTAAAAAAAATTATGTTCATGTTAGCCGGTGTTCACACATGGCGGTGTTTTTGTTACCGCGAGTCTACTGTATATAACATATATGCGAACACTAAAACACTTTTGATTAAAATTATTTCGGAAGTTAAATTAAAGGCTAGGAAAGTGAGTTTAATACGGATGGCCTTAAAGAAAGGCACCTCAGGAACTTGAAGAGAAAACATTAAAAAACATTGGTATAAACACAAAAAAAATATACATAAAGTGCGGTGTGGTTGACTAATCTAAAAATTAAGTAAAGAAAAAAAAATTACTTAAATATATAAAGTTTAGTGACAAAGAAAATATAAAAAATATACATGCATAAATTTATTGTACCTTTATATACAACTATCTATTAGTGCAGTTGTGACAAGACACATTTATAAAACTTAATTACCAAACCAAACGGGCGCGAGACAAAAAAGTCCGCGAAACTAAAAACAAAATAAAAATTAAAAAACCGACCGGTTTACAACAACAACAATACACCTGCACTTGTAGAGACCTGCACAGAACAAAAACACAAAAAAAACCTATACTGACTTACTTAAATATACATTATTCCCAAAAACTCCTTGAGGCGAGAAAAAGTAAGT
The DNA here is from genome assembly GCF_016617805.1 of Bactrocera tryoni. Taxonomy (NCBI): domain Eukaryota; kingdom Metazoa; phylum Arthropoda; class Insecta; order Diptera; family Tephritidae; genus Bactrocera; species Bactrocera tryoni. Next base: position 19,895,604 of record NW_024395977.1, read on the forward strand.
GTATCGCTTTAAATTTTCTAAGTTATATAACATTTAACATGTTTAAATACCGGGTACAAAAAACGTTAACGGAGTATATACTATATAAAAAAATTAATATTAAAAAACTGTTAAAAAAAAAATTTTGTAAATATATACTCCAAACGTTAACGTACAATTTTAAAAAAACTTATGCTTAATAAAGCAATAACAATACAAATAAATAACAAAAAGTAAGCTAATAGCAGAAACAGACAAAAACGCTACTCCCTTCCTTCCTTTGCCTTCCTTAGCGAGCAAAATATGTTAAAAGTTGAGCCCGTGGTAAAAACGCAGAAATCAGCCATCTTTGTTTGTTTTCATTTGAACAATGTTGCCATTGCTCAATACGCATATATAGTTTTGTACACATCTATGTTTTCAATTACAATTTTTTATAATACAAAATATCAAAACTGAAAACAAACAAACAAAATAGTTTATATATTTATAAATAATAGCATTCGACTCTGATTTTGAGTTATTTTAAGAAAATGTCAAACTTTTATAATTACTACAGTATATCGAGATTGGCAACTCTGCGTTGTGAGAGAGCAATCAGCTGACACGTTTCTACCGCAAAAATCCAGATGCCGTGGATTCCTACGGCATCCTACGGCAAAGAGCGAAGGGAGTAGCGTTTTTCGCTGTTCACTTACATTGCGCGCCTATAAGATAGGTCGTATCAGCTGAAACGGGCCACGGGTCTCCGTTTTTGGCTGTTTGCGCTATAAGGCACAATAACAATTAAAGCCACAATCTATACAAAAAAAAACACAAAAAAAAAAACAAGTAAGGAAGGGCTAAGTTGGGGTGGAACCGACCATATTATGCTCTTGCAAGTGTAAAACGTCAACCTGAGGATCGAAATCCAAGCAATTTTATGTATACATTTATATATATAATTCCTATACTGACAGACAAATAAGGTTTGTTAGAAAAACGAAAACCTTTATAACGTCACCTGAAATGCAAAATAACGTATCATCAAAAATTTCGAAATTGAGTGTCTTATCGATTACGCTTCATTACTTCAAATTACGTACATAATATTACATATGTTCAACATTTTCACGTTCTGCGCTCAGATATAAACCAGTTTTAACCAATATTCAAATTTTTTTTCACTCATGTTCCATTTTATTTCGTGTTTCATTCATGCCACTGTAAATTTCCGAAAAGGTTGTTACGTTATTTTATTTGACATTATTAGTGCAAAGTTGTATCCCGTTATATTAATTGCTTCTTGATTTATGTACTGGACGAATCAAGTGGAATCTAAAGGTGTGCTATATGGGTAGTAAGCGTGGTTATTGTCCGATTTCGCTCATTTTCACAATGTGACATAAAAATATGAAAAATAAATAGTATACTATATACCAAATTTTGTCGAAATCTGTAAGTCGGTCATTAAGACAAATAACCCGCCCAAATCACGAAATTTGCACCTTGCACCATGTTGTTATAAGACATTAAAAACCCAAACGTTACACAGCGAAAATCAAAGTTGGATAGTACTACCCACAGCAGTCGTCTCCATTGAACACCAAGGAGAGCTATTTAAACATAAGACCTCAATAGACCAAGGACCACAACGATCATGTATAGCGTCTAAAGGCTACAACTACTCTCTTCAGCCCAAAACACTATTTTCGGTTGAATTCTAAGTGTACTAGTTACAGAACCAGTTACCGCCATGATAACTCAAGTTGAGGAAATCTCAAACGAATACCTCAGTTCACAATTAAGAAAATTTTGGGAGTTGGAAGAACTCCCCGCCATATCAATCACAATCCCTAAAGATCAGTATTGTGAAGTCTTTTACAAAGCCAAAACTACTATATCCGATAATGGCAAAACTACTCTTTTTACTTACCACATCATGCAGTAGTAAAGCCAGACAAAAAACCACCAAGGTAAGAGTTGTCTTTAATGCCCCAAGATCCACCAGCGCGGGGAATTCCCTAACTGATATTCTATTTACGAGACACACGCTCCCCCCAGATTTAATTCTCCTTATTCTAAATTGGCGTATATTCATATACATATTTACCGGGGACGACAAAAAAATGTATAGACAAGTAATCGTACATATCGACGACCAAACAAATAAATTAAAAACAGTTACCTTTGGCGTCAACTGTGCTGCATATCTAGGCATTCGAGCACTCCACGAATTAGCAGAAAAACAAAAATCAGTGGGGTTACTCTGTAATGCGATACGAATATGAAAATGTTCGCATCTTCAATTTTGGTACTCTGTAATTCGACAATCGCAGTAAATTTTGAAATTTTCGAATTTAGTTTTTCCCTTTCGCATTCAGTTTTTCCCTTTCGCATTAGCGGTACACTGCTTTGCTAAAGCAATTGTCAAACATGCGTTTATTCGTAATTTTTGTGCTACAAGTATAAAGAAGTCGCATTGCTTGAAAATGTAAGTTTCAAATATAAATTAGTTGTTTTAATTGCTACTAAAATATATAACGCCGTGCATATGAACTATTTTGCACAAATTTACAGGGAAGCACCGAAAATAAAACAACAAACTCAACCAAAGCAATTTGAAATTCTCGTGGATTTCATGAAGGCGCATACCGATTTATCGAAAGGATCACTAAAAACACCAGACGCCAAAAATACCTCCAATAATTTATGGAAAATTTTAGTTTCCCATTTAAACGCAGCTGGGCCACCATTGCGCGACATTGCGGGGTGGAAAAAGGTAATTTCAATAATTGCACAGATAAATTATAAATGTGATTAAATGTAATCAATTAAAGGTTTGGGCAGACTATAAGATTCACTTAAAGGCAAAAATGCGACGAAACAAAAATAATATTTCGGGAACTGGAGGTGGTCCCTCACTTTTCATACCTTTATCACAGTTAGAGCAACAAGTGAGTGAGTTATTGTCAATAGAGGAATCGGCCTTTTGTAAACTGTTGGATGAAATAGAGTTCATCAGAACGTTCTGGCGCATTCCTATATGGCGTTAGCAGCCAAGGTTCAAGAGGATATCCGGAGTCTCCTATAATAATAATAATAAAATCATATACATAAGTGTTGCTGAGAGATGTTGATAATTTCTTTTAAAACATCAATATACTTAATGTAATAATATATAACAATTTTATCTTATGGCGATTTAGCCGCCATAAGTTATTATTACAGTTATATATACTCACCAAGAATTCGTTCGCTTCTATTTCCATTTTCGTAGTTCGTCCTCAAACTTGCACGTTCTCCTGAGAGGTTCCATACGTGGGAGTCATGCGACGCTCCTCCAAATCTACCATTTACTGCCCTTATCTGCATTTTGTGATCACATATCTAAAAAAAGTTTTAGGTCATTGCACTGGAATCAATATACATATGTACGTGTATATTATTGTATTTATGAATGTGCTTACCACCATTGCATTTATGTTGTGTTTTAGTTTACGATTAAAAAATAAGTGTTCATTCCGTGATGGTCGTATCAACTGGATGTGCGTCCCATCAATCACTCAAATTACGCCTGGAATTCCGGACGTCAAGTAAAAGGTTCTATTTGCTTCAATTTTTTCCTCAATGGTCAAGGGAAACACGATATGCTTTGGGCACAGAGTTTTCTCGATGGCATCACACACTTCCAAGATGCATCGGGAAACCGATTGTTGGGCTAGCCCTGAATGCCTATCTTGGCCGACCGAGTGTTGATACCCGCCCTGTGCGAGGAACTTCAAGGTTGTTGACAGTTTTACAATTTCTGGAATTGATGTGGTCCTTTGAGCGACTTTTAATTGGGGTCTTATGTTGTCCAAAACATATAAAAATGCGTGCTTATTAAGGCGGAAATTTTGCATGAAGCTAAAAACACAAAATGTGTAGATGTTCAGTACATTTTAAAGTACATTAAGTACATTTTGAAACCGCAATTTTTTACTAACCTTTTATCGCTTAGAGACATAATGTCCGAATTATCTCGAATAATTCTTCTATCAATTCTTTCCTGAGAATAATAATGATCCCACAATGCCACAGAATTAATTTTTAAATTATTCAACACAGTTTTAGCGAACAAATTAGTATTATTTTCTTTATTTTGCTAGTTTATACTTTGACATTTTTGGAAGTAATGCCAACTATTACATAAAAAGAAAAAAAAGCAAAGGTGAACAACATTGTTAGTGATGCGTAAGCAATACAGAGTATCAATTGCCTATCGCATCGCATTGGGCTTTCGAATCGCATTGTCTTTCGCATCGCTTTACAGAGTAAGCCCCCAGAATTCCCTCTGGCAAAAAAAAATATGTAGACGATATTCTGTCTGGAAGTCATAATCTTCCACAAATCACGACGAATCACTAACACAAGTGATACAAGCCCTCAAACCCGCAGGGTTTCCATTAAAAAAGATAACGGCGAACCACCCTTTTATTTTAAAAAATATCCAACAGGAAAATTTGTTGGACACTAACTTCCTTAAATTCGAAAAGGAAACTCCAACAAAAACCCTAGGTATCCAATGGAATGCGATATCGGACCAGTTTTCATACATGACTGAGCCAATATCCGTATCATCCGCTATAACAAAGAGACAGATTTTATCCTCGGTTGCAAAACTTTTTGACCCCGCAGAATGGCCTTCGCCAATTATGATACAAGCGAACATCTTGATTCAAGAATTGTGGCAAGACGGAACAGATTGGAACGAGCAAGTGAAACCACTTCGTTTAGAAAAGCGGTCGCGGGCAATCTGAATGGTACCTCACAGATACAAATCCCATGATGGATAAATTATGCCCCAGAGCACAAAGTCGAACTACATGGCTTCTATGATGCCTCTGAAAAAGAATATTGTGCCACCATCTATGTGCGCACACAAACCGATAAAAAGGTGGCGGCTCCAAAAACGATAAGTTTGCCAAGACTTGAACTGTGTAGCGCGCTATTACGAGCCAAATTAGTATCAGTGGTGCAAACGCATTTAAACATGGCAAAATATAAATTACATCTCTGGTCCGATTCCGAAATAGTACTAGCCTGTTTAGAAAAAACACCCTATGCATGGAAGATGTACTAAATATTTCAAATCGAACATTTCAAATACTTGACCTAGTAGGATCAGCTACTTGGCAACACGTAGCCATTGCTGACAATCATGCTGAGGATGCAAACCCCTGCATCTCGCCACTACCCCCTTCTGGAGAAATGGTTAACAGAATCTCCCGATTCTTGGCAACAATCGCCCATGCTCAACATAATGATCCAGAAAGTCGAAAAATATACACTTATCATACAATTCTGGATGATACCGACATCCTTGAACGATTTTCATCGTTCTCCCGAGCTCTCAGAGTAATTGCCTACATGCTCAAATTTATAGAGCAACTGAAAGAAAAATTCATGGGATCACAAAACTCCTAATGCGATACAGTGACGCACCTGAGCTTACAAAAAGCAAAGTTCGCTCTTATCGCATATGCTCAAGCGCGCTATTTCAGCCGAGATATATCACTATTGAGGGAATCAAAACCTGTTGATAAAAGGAGTTCACTCTTAGTTCTAAACCCATTTCTAAACACGAAAGGTCTTCTTCTAAGTTATAATGAACGACATCCCATAATCCTACCGGAAAAGTCTCGACTTGCAACATTACTCCTCAGTTATATCCATATATTAATGCTTAACGTCGAATATCGCCTCATGCAACATATGGTCCGACAAGAATTTTATATTTCCCAACTTATGCCCAAAATAAAGAAATGCACTTTTATGTGCAAAATCTGCACTTTGCATAAGCCGAAGATGCGAACCCAGATTATCGCAGCCTTCCATCCGAACGCTGCAACTTCGCTCTGCCTTTCTCCATCACAGGTGGCGATTTTGCTGGGTTTTTTCAGATAAAAGCATCCTTGCTAAGGTCTCCCATCCTAACGAAAGGCTATGTGGCTGTTTTTGTCTGTTTTACGACAAAAGCAGCGCACCTTGAGCTATGTACTAATCTGACAAAGGAGACTTTCCTAGCGGCATTTGCAATGGTAAAACCTTTATCGGAGCCAAAAGAGTCACCGAAAAACACATTCGTCCCCCCAAGCGCTACTCATATGGGTGGTTTAAGGGAATTAGCTATAAAAAGCTTCAAATGGGAAAGAATTAAAATTCTCCATCACGATTTCAGCAGAATGGAATAAGTCGATGGAAAGAAGAATATATGAAGGATCTCCATCAAAGATACCGTTGAAAGATTCCTGAACAAGTGCCAAAACTTGGAGATTGTGTCATCATTTATGATGATTGTCGACCCCTTATCGAATGGCGGCGTGGATCTCCGCACGCAAAGCGGAACGCTAACCAGACCGCTCGTGAAGCTGTGTTTTCTATCCTGCCTACGCGGGCACCCAAATAGCAGTGATAAGTCTTCCTGCGCAAGATATTTACTACAGGCCCAAAAGATCTAGATCGGCTCGACAATCTGCAGGATTAGGGAGAAAGCTCAATTGAAGAAGTGCTTTAGGTGTATCGAATATGGACATGTGGCGAAGGCGTGCAGCAACCTGAAAGACAGGAGTAAGTGCTGTATCCTGCACTAATAAACCCTTTAGCATTGGGGAAAACGAACACCGAAAGCAAATAGGGAGCCGAAAATGTCCCATCTACATAGCAGCGTGCAGTAAAAATACAAAGTGAAGATCTTGCAAATAAACCTGAACCACTGTGAGGCTGCTCAGCAGCTATTAACGCAAACGGTATATAAACATAGTATTGACGTAGCAATAATTTGTGAACTTTATAAAAATAAAACGACTGACAGATAACACAAAAAAGGTAGCAATATGGGCATGTGGAGACGAAACTTTCCAACACAAACCACTAACTGGAAGGGCCTATTTCGCAAGAGCAAAAATATATGGGATCTACTTCTACAGTTGCGACATACCGCCAAGTATCCCGCTTGACGAATATGGAAAAATACTTGACGAACTTGTGAAAAATGCAACCACAACTACACCAAGCATATTTGCGGGGACTTCAATGCCTGGGCAATAGAATGGGGAAGCAAAGCAACTAACCCGAGAGGAAGGGCACTGCTTAAAGCCTTTGCTGTGTTAGACGCTGCCCCACTGAATACAGGGACAAAGAACACTTTTGAAAAGAATGGGCGTGGCTCCATTATTGACGTATTCATTGCCAGCAGAACCTTAATTCGTTCAACGGATTAGCGGGTGTTACCGTTGATTACCCAGAGTGATCACCTGGCTATATTAATAAATATCAGCAAACCCACGCAAGGACTTCGTGGATCCACTTCTCGCCAAAGAGCGCAGTCCAAAAGGTGGAGGATTGAATCACTTGACGAGGAACTTTTCCAATTCATGCTGTACGATAACCTGAAGGAAGATACTGACGTAGATATCCAGGCCTAACTGCTGGTAGACCACATATCAAAAGCCTGCGATGCGGCTATGGCCAAAAGGAAGCAAACAACACAAAGAAAACCGGTATATTGGTGGAATAATGAAATCGCTTTACTGAGAAGCGAGTGCCACAAAGCGAGGCGCCGGTTTCAACGTAGGATAGGAAGCGGCGATTGTACGAGACTGAGAGACATTTTCAAGAAGAAGCGCAGGGACCTCAAAAAAGCGATAAAGGCGAGCAAAACTTCTTGTTATGTTATGCGACAAAGTTGACATAAATCCATGGGACGAGGCGTATAAGATAGTAATGGGAAAGATAGGAGGGGACAAGGGGCAAGCACCGACCTGTCCCTCTTTGCTAAAAAGCGTGATAGTAACGCTATTCCCTAAGAAAAGCCAAGAAAGTGGAAATTTTCATCTCGAAAAAGCAGAGCCCACAGATGAAGTACCAGTAAATGACCTCGAAGTGCTACAAGCTGCTGAACGGTTCTGCAATTCCAAAGCACCGGGCCTAGATGAAAGTCCGAACAAGGTCCTGAAGATTGCAGTCAAATACAAAACAAAACAATTTGTGGAGCTTTTTACACGATGCCTACGAGAAGGGATCTCCCCTAAGATATGGAAAATGTAACGCTTAGTGCTATTCCAGAAGGCAAATAAACCAGTAGTGGAACCTAGCTCTTAACGCCCTCTATGCATGATCGACACAATAGGAAAAATGCTGGAGTGGATTATCTGTGTCCGACTGTGTCCGACTAGAAGAGCCGTGAAGCTAGAGCCGCAAATAGCGAGCTTAAAAGCTACAGATGGCGGAAATAAGGGTTTACTGTTCCGCAAGTCCAATATAGTAAGTTATTATTTATTAGGCGTGGTCCCGAATGAGGTGCACCTTTAGCGAGCAGTACAAATCGTGCATCCTACATACTACTAAGTATCAGTATCTATGAAAGATTCCCCCTTCGGAAACAAAAAAAAAAATGCGACTGCAACCACCACTGCCGTTACACCTGCGACCACACTGCAACAGCAACAGCATCCGCACTTCGTAGTGGCAAACGACCACCAACTACGTTGTTATTGTTTCCAATAGAGGCACATCGCATAAGATGCCCCTTCAGCGACCACATCGTCTGCAACATTGCGGAATTTTTAAAGGAATGCGACCGCTGCAACGGCAGCAAGTTGCCCAGGCACATGGGCATTGCGGCAGGCCACATCATTCCCTGCTTCATCGCGGCGTCGGTTGGCCGCGGCACGACAGCGTCGACAGCCCAGGCCACCTCCACGCCGCTCAGCGTTGTGGTATTATTACAACAGCTGCAGCGTCTGCTAGGCTAATTATTGGCCTGGGGGTCCCGGATGGCTAAATGAGTCTCAGATCTCCTCACATAACCAGACCACTGCTTCCTTACACATCACATTCACCACATTTTACATACATTCCATATCACTTTACCACGCACCAACACGCATATCTCAAGATGACATCATACATACACAAGAGCATCACGATCACACCACACATGAGGATATCATACCACACCAAAAGAGATAAAGGAAACGACGGAGGATACAACACCACCTTCGCTCTCGATTCGACGAAGAACAAAGACGTGATGATACGCTTGCGCTCAAAACTCGTGATATACCCTATTTGATTAATATCCAAGTTCGCTTAGGGATACTAACGATAAAACACTGTGAATTTTTATATAAATAATCTTTCTTTCAGAGTCAATTCTACTATTTGTATTTAATATATTTTGTTTTTTTTTTCAGATAATATTAATCTTTTCTTTCAGATGCTATTATTATTTTTGTTAAAATATATTTTTTTCAGATTTTATCACCATTTTTATTTAATTAATCTTCCTTTTTGTTTTAGATATTATATTTAAATTTTAAGTAATTCTATTTAATTGTTCTTTATTTTCAGATATTAATAATTAGCATTAACACCACCAACAATGTCAGCCTGGAAATCCATCGCAGGATTGCTCTTGCCAACAGATGCTACTTCGGACTGAGTAGGCAATTGAAAAATAAAGTCCTCTCTCGACGAACAAAAGCTAAACTCTATAAGTCGCTCATAATTCCCGTCCTGCTATATGGTGCAGAGGCTTGGGCGATGACAGCAACCGATTAGTCGACGTTACGAGTTTTCGAGAGAAAAATTCTGCGAAAGATTTATGGTCCTTTGCGCATTGGCCACGGCGAAATATCGCATTCGATGGAACGATGAGCTGTACGAGATATACGACGACATTGACATAGTTCAGCGAATTAAAAGGCAGCGGCTACGCTGGCTAGGTCATGTTGTCCGGATGGATGAAAACACTCCAGCTCTGAAAGTATTCGACGCAGTACCCGCCGCGGAGGTATTGGATACCGATCGCTTAATTGCCTGAATGTTTGAGTGGTATTTATCAATCACCGCAAGGTAACATACATGGTGATTTTGAATCTGGCGTCCCCATTGATTGGAAGTGAAGTTATGGCGTTTTAAGTGTCAGTATGTTTGTGTTATCGGTACGAAAATGAGCTTTGAACAAAGAGCTGAAACATTTCAATTGATGAAACAAGTTTATGACGATGATTGCCTATCCCGTAGCAGAGTGCACGAGTGGTTTCAACGTTTTCAAAGAGGTCGTGAGGACATAAATGACGATCACCAGAAATTCCATCGAAACTGTGCGTGTACTGATCAAAAATCAGCCGAAATCTTCATTGAAATTAATGTAAATGGAATTGAACATTTCCACAATATCGATTTATCGCATTTTGGCCGAATTTTGGGCTTTCGAAAGGTGTGTGCACGGTTTGCTCCGCATAAATTGACTGACGACCAAAAATTGCTCAGAATCCGACATTCGAGGGACGCTTGTGACCGATAATTTGACTAAAAATTACATTTTAACCATTAACCACTCTCCGTATTCACCTGATATGGCACCGTGCGACTTCTTCCTTTTCGGGAAAATGCATTTGGCCATGAATGGAAAGTGTTATGCAGACGTAGAGGCCATTCAAATGCTTGCACCGGCATACTGGCGGTCATCGGCCAACGAGCTAAAACACTCCTTCGACATGCTTTTGGACTGTGCAAGTAGCTGTATTAAAGCAGAAGGAGACTATTTTGAATAAAATAAATTGATTTTGCCGAAAAAACCATTTGTTCCGTTTTTTTTGAAGTCCTGTTTACTTTGGAACGCACCTTGTATAAGCAGTTTTTTATGAGCTTTTGCTTTAGATATGTGAAAGCGGTCGCATAATTGCCTGAATGTTTGAGTGGTATCTACCAACCTCCGCAGGGAAAAAATCCCTACTTACAACGACATACTAGCCGGGATCTTGTTGATTATAATTATAATTTATTAATCAAAGCCGAATTGAACTAAATAAACAATTAAAATTGACACAAAATTTATCTTTATTAAACGTTATAATAAATAAAAACCAAATTAACTTTAAATAACCGAACTGATCCAAATGAATTTGCGCAAAAACTACTGCAACCACTACTTCTTTGATGCGAGTTTTGCGCGTTTTTGCGCAACAGCTATGGCAGTAGCTTTTTCGAACTTTGGATTTTGCTGCAGATGCCAGATTTTTTTTTTTCGAACAGGTTGTATTAAGCATACTGCACAGTTTGCATTACCGAAAAACCCCTATATTATTTAATAAGTTTTACATCGTCAGCATATAATAAAACTCTTGTATACTTAACAACAGATGATATCTCATTAATAAATAACAAGAACAGTATTGGACCAAGATGGTTACCTTGAGGAACGCCTAAAGGGACATTAATTAAGTCAGAAAAAGTATCGTTAAATATAGCTAGTTGAGTTCTATTACTAAGATAAGAAGCAAACCATTTTAGAAATATTGGCTGAAAACCAAGAAGATCTAGTTTATTCAAAAGAATTGAATGGTTTACTTTATAAAAGCTTTACTAAACCTGTGTATACTTGTATAACATCAGTATGCTTATTCTCCCTAAAGCCCGTTGATACATGTGATACAAATTCGAGCAAATAAGTTGCTGTAGATTTCCGTTTACGAAACCCGTGCTGAGAATAAAAAATTAGTGGAAATCTAAAAGGTCACTTTGTCTGTTATAATTACTTCAATAAGTTTAGGCATTGCTGATAACTTTGCTATTCCCCTATAGTTTTAAATGGGTGACCTAAATCCACTCTTATGCCTTTCTTAAGAGATGTATTAAATAGTATTGTAGGGTTGGTATACATATGTATAATATTTGGTACATTTTTTTAAGAAAGCATAAGGAAATCATACATATATGAGCCATAATCAAATGGTTGTTTAACATATTTAACTGATATAAGACGTCTACTTCGGAAATGGTGGGTGCTGAAATCGGACATAACTTGTGCTGATACGGAACATTTTTAGGAGCGTTTGAAGTGAAATTGGACCCAAAAAATTCAGCAAACATATTAGAAATTATGTGATTGCCACTGGACACAGTAGACTTATATTTCATCGCCTTCCGAAAATTAGAAATCTTGCGTTTGGAAACTGCAGAACAATTTTGTTGTAGGTACAATATTATTTTATACTTTATTTATATAATTATTTTACCCTGAACAGGCTATATTAAGTTTGTCACGAAGTTTGAAACACCCAGAAGAAAGCGTCGGAGACCCTATAAAGTATATACATATATAAATGATCAGTATGTCGAGCTGAGTCGATTTAGCCATGTCCGTCTGTCTGCCTGTATATATACGAACTAGTCCCTCAGTTTTTAAGATATCGTTTTGAAATTTTGCAAACGTCATTTTCTCTTCATGCAGCTGCTCATTTGTCGGAACTGACAATATCGGAGCACTATAACATATAGCTGCCATATAAACTGAACGATCGGAATCAAGTTCGTGTATGGAAAACTTTCACATTTGACAAGATATGTATATTAACGAAATTTGGTATAGATTATTTTCTAAGGCAACAATATAATCTCCGAAGAAATTGTTCTGATCGGTTAACCATAGCATATAGTTGCCATACAATCTGAACGATCGGAATCAAGTTCTTTTATGCAAAACTTTCACATTTGACAAGATATATTAACGAAATTTGGTATAGATTATTTACCAAGGCAACAATGTAATCTCCGATGAAATTGTTTAGATGGGTTAACCATAGCATATAGCTGCCATACAATCTGAACGATCGGAATCAAGTTCTTGTATGCAAAACTTTCACATTTGACAAGATATATTCATGAGATTTTTTTTTAATATTGACGAGATATAACACTTTATATGTATTCAGAGGCGGATCATGAGAAGTTTTTCGCTTACCGTTTTCAGTAGCAGTGTTCTCTGTATTTTGAGCAAACGAAAGCTTCTGTCCTAGAGGACAAGGGAAAGAAAGGGTAATGAGGTCAATTCTTTTCAAAGAAGATATGGTGGTCTTTTAATCGGACAGACGTTTACGTTTAGAAGAAGGTTCTGGTTTCTCTTCTTGAGCATTTAGGCACTTAAATGATTGAAAAACCATTTCATAATGCTTACATTTTTCCATAAGAGTTTCAAATTCACGTCCAATTTCTTTGTATATATATATATATATATATATTTTATTATTATTATTTATTTTTATTTATAAAGACTTTAAATAATTAAATTTCTATTGGTCTGCATAAAACCAGCGCAAACACTTAGTATCAAGAATAGAAACCAAGATCCTGCCTGTCTGTCCAGCACATTTAAAATGGGCAAGCCCGTCACATAGCCATCAACAAACAAAACGTTACGACTCACCCTTCACAGTACAATTTGGGAAATTGCAATGCATTATAACAAAAAACAATATTAAATAAAAATAGAAAAAACTTAAATAGTAAAAGTAAAACGAGCAATTATAAAAATATTTATAAGATATAAATACAATAAGACGTGACATTTTTGGAGTAATTTTATCATATCCTGGAGACTTGGAGACTGGATTCATTTCTTTATGACCTTTGGAATTACACAACCAGAAGTCTGAATCGACAAAATCGGATCTACAGCAGTGTTAGACAAATTGGAAATTGCTTTTTCTTCTTCGCTTTGTTCACGTCGGATATAGACTTGTTGGAATCTACCGATGTCCGAAAAACATCGAATTTCCGAAGAGATTTCTATTTATTTGTTATTGTTATTGTTGTTCAGGACTTTGGTTTATTAATTATTATTTAAAGTTATTATTTTGCTCCGAATTTGGTTCAGGTCGGTCGAGTACTTCCTAAGATAACAGATTTAACTTAAACATAGATGGTGTCACGCCAATCTGCTTGAAGTAGCTTTAGTCTTGCTACGAATACTCTTCACAAAATTTGTAACACTTTGCTTTTACTGCTATGATCCCTATCATTAATGGCAACGTTCCGATTTTAATCATCTAGACCTTCACAAGTTTCAATGGAATACGTGCGAAAAGTTTTATTAATAATATTTTATTTAACTCGAGTTAATAGTCTATTGCTCAAAAATGGGTTAGCAACTGTACAAGAAAAGCCGACGCAGTTCATATCAATATGACGAAATACGAGATGACAACATGCTGCAGTTGAATCTGTTAAAAAACCACAAATATGTAGCAGACAGCATACTATGTAGTTTAACATACAAGTTACGTTCAAAGTAAACAGGACTTTTTGAATTTGGTGGCGCTATCTACATATATGTCGACTAGTTCGTTTGAATCTGCTATCTTTATCTATTGTCCAGTGAGAATTTCATGACATTTCATTAATTGGAAGTGAAGTTATTGCGTTTTAAGTGTCAATATGCTTGTGTTATCCGTACGAAAATGAGCTTCGAACAAAGAGCCAACATTAAATTGTGTTATGAAGTTGGTAAAACTTTTACCGAAACGTTTCAATTGAAGAAACAAGTTTATGGCGATGATTGCCTATCCCGTAGCAGAGTGCACGAATGGGTTTTCAGCCTTTCAACCTTTTCAAAGTGGTCGTGAGGACATAAAGGACGACGAACATGTGGGCCAATCAAAATCCGTGATCACCGGAAAATCTATGGAAGCTGTGCGTGAACTCATCAAAAATCAGCCAAAATCATCATTGAAATTCATGGAAATAGAATTGAACATCTCCAAAATTCTCTGCGAATGGTAGGCACCTTGTCGTGGTGCAGGGGCTTAGTTGCAGGGCATACTCGGCACCCCCCAACCGGTGTGAGTGGTGTGACTGGCACTGCCCAGGTAGGATGACGGGTGCCGCATGCGTGCGGCAACTAAGAGCTGCCACCTCCTAATCCAGGGTGTTATGCGACTCCCGTGCCTATTGGATGATTTGCAGCCTGGAGGTAAATTCGGCTGTATTCGAACGGATCCTCCCCAACATCGGGCCGAATTGGATAGTAAGTGTGGCCTTACCGCGTCAAGGGGCTCTGGTGTGGCGGACCCTTAGTTCCCCATAAAGACAAGCAGACCCGACAGCTCACCTCGTTGAGCCAAGGGTCGTAAGGAAAAGATCGACAATAAAAACAACAAAAAACCAACAACCACAACTCCAAACGAAGCGACCAAGCAACGGCAAAGGACAACGGCCATGGAACAATGTAAGGAGAAGGTGATCGGCGTAGCTGGTGGCGGGGATGGTCAAGGAGCTAAGCGGAAGTTTACCCTACCCTCGCAGGAAGGGCATGAGTGTTGCCAGCCTCAAGTGGTATGGGCAAGGGACCGTGGCCAGGTCAGTGAAACAAAGACCGCAATGCGAGGTAACGGAAGGGCGGGCAAATCACGCCGCAGGAGCCCCCAAGCTCCAAGAGGATGAGGAGCGGCAGTACGAGAGTAGCCGGAGGCCAACTATCAGCACCGGCTCCCCCCGGGTGGAGAAGGGGCGGTGCAGATATGCGGATGCTGTTAAAGGCTGTACTGCCTCAGAATTACCCGGCGGAATCGCTGGTGTCGGAGCAGTTTATCGTGTTCCAGGACCTCCGCAATGCTGGCGCAATGCGAACTTGCCCAACGGCAGCTCTAGAGGCCCTGCTGGAACTCACACCGCTTCATTTGGTGATCAGTCAAGTAGCCAAGCACTCACTTCTACAAATCTCCTCCTGCGAGATCAAGTCGCCACTAGTGCAGGAGTGTAGAGAACGGTTGAATAGCCTAGCTGAACAGAACCAGGTGCACCTAATCTGGTTGCCTGTTCATAAAGGTATAGCCGGCAATGAACTGGCTGTTGAGATCGCCCGCTCCGCAGCCTCACTAAGATGGTAGGGCCCGAACCATTCACAGGGGTGGGTCCACATACCCTAAAGAAGCTGCTACGCAAGGAAGAAAGAGTGGGCAGGGAAAGGCATTGGCAACGAGTGCATGGTATACGACATGCCAAGTTGCTAATTGGGGGGTACAACCTGAACAGGTTTAAATCGATAATCAACCTCCCAAGGGAAAAATTCAGGCTACTGGTCGCATTTTACACCGGCCACTGCAAGTTGAATATACATTTATACAACATGGGCCTTGTCGAAATGAACGCCAGTCGCCCGAACTAACTTAACTAAAAGGCAGCATTGAATACCCCATTCTCCACACCAACATACCAATCAGGAAAAAAGGGAGCATTGAATACCATATTCTACACATCAACATACCAATCAGGAAAAAAGGCAGCATTGAATACAACACTCTCCACATCAAACTGTTTTTGTTCCGTTTTTCATTTTATACCCAAGAGAAGGTGACGCTGTGCCGGCTTTTGTTCTTCACAGTTCTAGAAGTCACGCACGCCGATACACACGCGCACCGCAACGTCCATTTGAACATTTTTTTAACTTTGCATCCTTTGCACCATCCGGTCATTATATATAGAGATTATTCGTTTTTATTCGGCTTTTATCCGGTTTATATACATTTAACTTTGGTTTGGTGACATTTAACTTTTAGTATCGCTATATGCGAAAGAAATTGGTGTAGTGTGCTAATTTGCATCAAAGAAGGTTTATTCAGTGCTATAACCTAAAACGTGTTTAATTATCCCAACGCTCTATTTCTAAAATCTGTGGATACATTAATTAACATCTAAATTAGCGTAAAGTGTAAAAATATATAATTCACTGTAAGAAGACATTGTAAAATTTGCAAATTGAAGTGATAAGTAATAAAGCTTATATAGCTCAACAAGAGCGCAAAAGGAAAAGTTTGAATTTTAAAGTTGGAAGTGATGTTTGAAAGTTTGGTGAAGAAACGAGAATTGAAAGGAGTAAATTATAAGCGTGTGCTCAAAAGAAATATTCGTATTCGTCCTTCGAGATAAAAGGAAGGGCACTGTGACGGAAAACTAAAATCAAAACGGTTAAAAAGTGAATAGTGGAAATTCTTAACGGTGTGCGATATTCAAAAAAAAAAAACAAATATATATATATATGTATATTAAAAACCTCGAAACAACGGAAAACAAATTTATAAAAGTGCGGTAAAACAAAAAAGTGTATACATGGATATACATACATATATATATATATACAGTTACGGACAATAACACAGAAGCATCCATGTATATATATGTATATATATGCGCTTGAAAAAAAAAACAAACAGTTACAATTTTTACACCAAAAATATAACGATGTTCAGAAAAGTGCAGTGACACAATAAATCAATAATAACATTAATAAAAAAAAAAAAAATTTTCAATAATCCAACATATTCACCTAACCCAACCTGCGAAGACACGAGGAGCAGAGCTTATCAGATAAAGGCAAAACCTGTATGGAAACCCCTACGCCCCCCAGAACTTCAGTACAAGTGAGTCGTATCGATTCCCATTAGTATATTATCACAGTACATGTATATGAATATGTATGTATGTTTGAAGCCCATCAGAACGGTAGTGTAAAATATACATAAATCGAGCTAAGCTTTTCTTCGAAAAAAAAGGAAAGATATGTATCCATACATATGTGTATAAACATTCCAGTTTATACTTACCTAAACTTTTAGTTGCCTCTCTTTCTTACTGAAGCAATAAGCAGGATTGCGTAACATAATTAAGCGCTGGCAGATTAAAGCATAAAAACGGTTAAAGATCCAACATAAACTCAAACATACATACATAGATATATTTAATATACATTCACTTATATTACAAATTTATATACCGGCGCGGAAAATAATCGGGAACAACACCATTTCATCATTCTCATTTTGGCGTATACTTCGGGTTTTTGCGCCCTTCAAAATACATACGCGGAATTCAAATTTGTATATAGTACATACATATATAAATAAATAAATATTTATAATAACATATATTTGGGGTATTCACAACCCGTCGTAAAGCATCGAAAAAACGTAAAATTATACAGTTTTACACTTGTTAAAAAAAAAAAATTTTGTTGGGTTTCATACCAAAATGAGATTACATATTTACAATTCTCAATGATATGTTTTCGAATCATTATAACCTATAACTTTAGGAGACTTGTGAAAACCCTAATTATCTATACTGAAAATTTTAGAAATCTATACATGCATATATATATATATATATATATGTGTGTATATACATACATAGATAAATAAATAAATATTTTCATACGTACTAATCTGTACATACTTACATAGTACATACTTATATTCAAAGTCCATATCGGCAACTACCTCTTGTTCTGCGTCATAGAACAATCAGGATTACATACAAACATTTTACGCATATTACATGCACAGAATTGAGCACATATCGTGCATGCATAGTTACAAAGTGACCTCTTTAACGAGTGCACAAACAGGGACATTCAGATAAGTCCGCATATACATAATTAAAAATTGAATATAAACTACATACAACCGTGCGAACGCTAAAACTGAAAAAACGCGTATTTATTAGTTAACAGAAATTAACGCTGTTATCGACTTGAAAGAATTTTACGGTTCTCAAAATTTATACGTTTGTCTTAAATCAAAGAAAAAAATTATACATATACAGTAGACTCGCGGTAACAAAAACACCGCCTTGTGTGAACACCGGCTAACATGAACATAATTTTTTTTACATTGACTACTCGGCAGTGTGAACACGGTGAGAAAGCCCTATAACGTGAACAAATTTAAAATGCATTTAAAACGTTGTTTTCTTTTCTACATGCATACATATGTATGTTAATTATGGGAATCGTTTTTATAAAACGGAGAATACCCGTAAATTATTGCTTATGTGTATACTGGGATGGATCGATGTGGATTGGCATTAAAATTAGTGCGCGTTGCTGACTTTGCATGATCTAATCTAAAGTTATTCAGTGAAAAATGTCGCAAAAACGACTAAAATACTTGTCTTTAAAGGAAATAGTTGATGTAATAGAAAAATTAAAAGGAGGATCAAGCGTAACCAGCTTAGTAAACCAGTACAGTGTTGCAAAACCAACAATTTGCGCTATCAACAAAAAAAAGAGAACATTTTAAAATGTGTTAACAGTACATTTTCTGGGTCTGGAAAGCGGAAGACTTTGAAGTGTTCTGAACTTCCTAAAATGGAAAAAGCGCTTTACCGTTGGTTTCTTAAACAGCGACAAAAAAATTACCCTGTCAATGGATTGATAGTTAAAGAAAAAGCTAAATTTTTTCATTCAATAATTAAAGAAACTCAAAGCGATTTTAATGCGAGTGATGGATGGTTGCAACGCTTTAAGAAGCGTTATGGTAAGCGTTTTATTAAAATAAGTGGAGAAAAGTTATCTTCTAGACCTGAACTTGTGGACCCTTTCAAAAACAAGCTGCAAGCCAAAATTAAAGAGCTAGGTCTGTCGCACGATCAAATATATAATGCAGACGGATGGGGACTATTGCTACCTGACAGAACATACGTATCCTCACAAGAAAAAAATGCTCCTGGAAGAAAAACAGCATGTCACTTTTCTGGCTTGTACAAACGCAACAGGGGTGCAAAAAGTTAAACTTCTTGTTATTGGAAAGGCAAAAAATCCTCGCTCTTTTAAAAATTTTGATTCTTCTGTTGACTACAATTACTCCAAGTCGTCATGGATGACGGCTGCCATTTTTAAACATTGGTTTCAGCATTCGTTTGTACCACAAGTTAAAAAATCAGTTTTAGTGATTTCAAACTTTTACATGTGTATTTCTTATTATTGTAGGTCAGGAAATTTTTAAAAGATCAAGGATTGCCCAATAAAGCTCTGCTGTTGATAGACAATGCTCCATCTCATCCTCCCGAAAATGAATTGAGATCAGATGACGAGTTAATAACTGCAATGTTTATGCCACCTAATGTCACTCCACTCATACAGCCAATGGATCAAAATGCCATACGACTAACAAAGCTTTTCTACAGAAACAGTCTTTTGGCATCAATTGTAGCCACAGGGACTGATGTTATTGAAGCCCTAAAGAAATTGACGTTAAGAGACGATATTGGCTATTTAGATTTAGCTTGGTAACGTCTTGAAAAGGAAACAATAGCAAAATGCTGGACGAACATTTTAAGCTCCATAGAAGATGAAAAAGACTGTGATGAGGATATTCCATTAGCTACTTTGAGAGAAAGGATTTGTTTACCAATTAACAGCCAACAAGAACGCGCAATAGAACTGCTTCATTCAATTAATCCAGAGGTTTGAACCTTTTCTTCCATCCAATAACTCATTTGATTTAAATTGTGTATTTGCAGGTTAGTTTTTCAATTGCTGATATCAATGAATGGACTGAAGATTTTCCTAACTCAACCGAAACGAACGAGGTTTTAATTAGTGATGAAAGTGAAAGCGAGGATAGTAATCTGGAAAGACTACATGCAAGAATAGAGCCTAGTGAAGCGATCAACATTTTTAATAAAGCTTTGGAATGGGCGGAAGATGAAAATATAAGTCCAACAGATATCAGCGTACTTAAATGTCTCCGCGAAAAGCCGTGTTCAGCAATTTGCAAAAAGAAAATCCAAAAAAAGATAACCCATTTTTTCCAATAATTTCAATGGGTATTTTTTTTCTTAACAAAACCTAAACATATAAATTACATGTTTTTATAATCTGAAATAAAATAAAAATAAATGAATTTGAGTTAAAACACATGTTTAATTTATTTGAAAATTTTTTAAAATTATACCTTCGAAAACGTGAACAACCTCGCAAACGTAAACACGCTCGGTTTTTAATAGTTCACGTTACCGCGAGTCTACTGTACATATATTACCATTTTCATCTAAATGAACACAGATTCAAAGGAATCTAAATCGCATCAATTTCTAAAAATACCAAAAATGATTTCGGATGAAAAAAGTCCATGTACACCGGCAGAAGCTACACGCTCGAAGCAAGGTGCTACAAAACAAAAACGGGGTAAAGATATTTCGTACGCTAAATTTTTATCAGAGAGTGACAGCTTAATACGATACTGCACTCGATTTTCATCTTCGCCTATTCTAGATAACTCTGAATCGGTACTAGAAATCAAGAATCAAAACCTTGACAATTTTTGGACACGTCTCCAAGCGGCCTATGACGCCATTGTAGAAAAGGACGAATTCCAGTTTAAATCTTCCCCCTTACATTAACCGTTTAAAACTTATAAATCTCCCGACACTCGCTAGTCGTCGGAGATGCTTGGTATAATATTTCTTGTAAAACTCATGAATGGGCCAGTCTGTAGCCCATCTCTCTTATCTGATATTAATTTTAACGTTCCAGCTCGCCCTACCAGGCAGTTTAGACCCTTACTTTTAAAATTTTCTAGAACAAATTTTGAGTTAAACGAACCATTCCTCCGTATATGTCATGATTTCAATTTTCATTCCAGCACATTTGATCTAACAGACTCACTCTTTACCATTAAAAAAATTATTTTATCTACTCTTAATTATATATAAAAATAATTACAAACTTTAATCTAATTCTTAATTTCGGCTGTTGAAATTTTTGTTTCTGTAGCTGAGCAGCTTAAGATCGCAACGCTTAAAACTCTCTTGCCTTTTATGACTCGGCTAATTCCGCTCGTTCGCGGATTGCGCCCCTCGCGCCGGTTGGGCGGGAGGAGGGTAATTGTTGGGTATTATTATTATCGGTGTTCAAGATTGAGATATTGTATAGGGTATTATCCCCCATCTAAGTTTGCATACGCTACGCCTATGGGACAAATATCGGCTGATTGTAGCATTATTCCTGTATGTACATACATATGTTAGCGACGCTGACTGCTGCCTACTGTACTTATGCACATCGCTAGCATATGCTCTATTCCCGAAATCGTAATTAGTTTACATTCATATCTTCATATTAAGTATAAGCGCATCTATTCGCATCTACATAAAGTGCATTAACTGTTGATGTACAGTTATTATCATTGCATTTTTTGTAAATGTGCTTACTGTACAAGCAGGCATATAATTACTGCTCCTTGCGGATTTAAGTTAGTGCTAAAAATAAAGTCGTGACGATAGGTCATACATAAGCAATTGCCTTTGTTTTATTTCAATCTTATACATTTTTTGTGCCTCCTGTGAGAATACTGCGACCACCTGTCTTAAGTGTTAGGTGATGATGGCCTCGTTGAATTTACGTGCATCTCACGAAGAATTGCTTGTGACAACAGAATCGTTGTACACCACGTTGTGTGTCACGCTGCAACGCCGTGTAAACCTCCACACTGCCGTCCAGGTTGCATCATTGACAATAAATTACGTGGGGGACATGCGACTAGATCTGGTATCAATTCTGCGATTTGACGGAAAACCAACGAGATGGTTGGCATTTAAGGACCTCTTTGAACCTATGGTTCATAATCGAACAGGCCTGGACCCTACATGTAAATTGGGTAAACTACGTAAGCTCCTCGAGCGACGTGTCAACAACATTACCGTTGCCCAACAAACCGTTAGCACACAACAGTTGTTTAGGCGTTTCACTTCTCGTACAGTTAAGACGGACGTGGGCGCCACAAATAGTACTCAATGTACAAACACACCCCCCGCCAACGTTGGTTGCCCTCAGTGCTCAGGTAATCATCGTTTAATAAGGTGTCTTCAGTTTCGAAACATGCAAATTCCTGAACGCTGGGAACGTGTAAAGCGTTTATCAGTATGTTTCAATTGCCTACGATCGGGACGTACCGTCCGCTTGTGTACTTCTGGTGCATGTGTAACGGATACGAGTGTATCACCATCATCAGCAGCTTCGGTAACAACGCCAAGCTCTACATCAACAATTAACTCAGGTGCTGCGGCGAACCACAATACCACCGGACCGCTAGTGTATTCTCGCCAGCAATGACAATTAGATGAGGTCCAGTCATTAGTTGTGCAAGATGACCTGGCCAGTTTACTTGCAACGGCTAAGGTGCTACTTTCGGATTGCCATGGGAGGCCTTATGAATGCCGTGCATTATGCGACATCTGATCTCAGGTGAGCTTTCTCAGTGAATCCATGTTTAAAATTCTGAATCTTCGTAGAACTCCGGGGCAGATCCGAGTAGAAAGTGTAAGCGCCAATGCAGCCACTTACACAAAGGGCTCCACAACTGTGCGATTTTTCGATGCAATTTGAATTCTACATCCTACCAACGATTACGACTATGACACCAGTAAGCAAGGTTGACTCCTCCGCCTGGGAACTCCAGCTTGCCAATCCAACATTTAGTACTCTTGCCAAAATTGATCTACTTATTGGCGCAAATATTTGGCCCGCTTTAATTGTCGGTGGGATTTCCGCGGGATGACGAACCGTGCGCGCTCTGTACCCCCCTCAGTTGGGTTTTGTTTAGCCTCTCGATGGTCAACATTCCAAATCATTTGACGCATACTCCAACTGTCAGTAAATGTATAGGCGATCAGCAACTGAACAAACTACTGCAGAGATTCTGGCAGGTTGAGGACAATGGTCCTGTCGACGAACTCTTAGATCCTTGTGAACGGATTTTCATTGATACTGTACGTCGCATAGCGAGTGGACGCTATAGTGTACAAATCCCGTATCTTCCGAATGCTCCAGTGTTAGGAGATTCATATCACTTGAGTTTCGCGACAAATACATCACTTTTATGCGAGAGTACATAGCACTCGGTCACATGAATCCCGTGAAGGACGATTGCTTCGACCCGACGCAATGCTATTACATCCCCATGATATGCGGTAACAGGTAAATTTCGTGTGGTATTCAACGCGTCCTGCAAAACCACAAGCGGAGTGGCATTAAACGACACTCAGTTTTCGGGACCACAGCTCCAGGACAATTTGACATACATTCTTCATCGGTTTCGACGTTATCGCCGATGTCAAAAAGATGTTTCGACGGTCAATCCCTTGCATCGTAAATGGGAACGCATCTTGTGGCGGGAGTCTCCAGTCGAACCACTTCGTAGCTTCGAGTTAGCTACAGTAACGTATGGAATGACAAGCAGTACATACAATGCGATTCGCTCCGTAGATAACTACAGCATTGTGGAGGACGAAAACCGGGTTTCTACAGCAAGGAACAGCATTCTTGATGGATTTTACGTCGACGACTATTTGGAAAGTTTCGACTCTCTGGTGGAAGCTGATAATGTCGAAGCGATCCTTTGTCATTCATTCTTTGCGAATGGAATTCGAACTACGCCATGGCAAGATAGCATGAAATCAACGATCCAGAGAAATCTGTATCAGAAATTGAACTATGTGATTCCAACACCACTGTCTTAGGCTTACATTGGAATCCGTTGAGCGATGAGCTCTTTTTTAAGGTGAGAATAGAAGACTCACATACACTACCGACAAAGCGTAGTATCTTAAGTGACGTTGCAAGGCTGTATGACCCGATTGGTATACTAGCGCCAGCTGTAGTTCTGGCCAAAATGCTCATTCAAATCCTGTGGAGGAAGGATTTTAACTGGGATACTCCACTACCTGTAGAATTACAAGACCAGTGGCTCGAATTTCGAAATGATCTTCATAAACTAGCGCATGGTTAGGCATGTCACCTCATGCATTTTGTACACTTCATAGCTTCTGTGACGCCAACTCGAAGGAGTATGCTGCTGTTATTTACGTAAATAGTGGCGCACAAGGAGATTATTCTAATATGGCACTTGTTACTGCAAAAACCAAGGTGGCACCTGTGGAAGAGATTACTATACCACGCTTGGAACTTTGTGCTACCCATCTTCTGCTAGTCACTCTACGTCATGTGCAAAAGGAGCTGGAGTGATTCAACTATCGTTTTACATTGGATTCATAAACAACTTTCAGTTTTGCATTAGTTCGTTGGTAATCGAGTTGTATACATCCAGGCCCACACCAAGGTAGAATGTTGGCGACACATTCGCTCCGAGTACAATCCAGCCGATTGTGCAAGTCGAGGAATTACGCCTGCAAGCCTTCTGCATCATCCGCTATGGTGGACAGGTCCACCTTCTGATTATATATGCATCGAAATCGATCCATTTGTGCCAGAACTAACGGAGGAGCAACTCCAGGCACAGACTCTGGAATGTCAACCTTTTCGTACCACTCGTGAGGATCATCACCAGTGTATTATGACTTCTGCGTATGGTCACCAAATTCCTCTCGTTAAGAAATTTAGCATACTTAGTCGTGTCCTCAATACAACAACGCGATTAAGACGTTTTCTGCCATGTTACAAGGGTAAGAGGTCGAATATTGTGACAGCAGAAGAATACGAATGGGCTCTGCTTCTAACTGTTAAACAAGCTCAAGGTAAGGCATATAGACGAGAAATTAATGCTCTCAAATCAAATTCCAGGTTAGACATTCGAAATCACTTGTTCCCCTAAATCCATATATGGATCCTGCATTTTGTGAGTCGGCGGGCGTATCCGAAATGCAGAAATATCTAACTAACAAGGACATCCAATGATTATTCCCAAAGAATCATTTGTAATTTATTAATTGCTGATTCTTATAGACGATGTCTTCATGGTGGCACCCAGCAAATGTTACAGTACCTGCGACAACGGTTTTGGATAATTCACGCGCGCTCGCAAGTAAAGGCGTACATATGGAAATGTACCGTGTGTCGGAGACATCAGCAAATTTTCCAGAATCAACAAATGGCTTCGTTACCCCGTGAACGGGTACTTGCAGCTCCAGTTTTTTCAAACAGCGGCCTAGACTATTGTGGTCCGTTCCATGTACGCATTGGTAGTAAAAGATCAACTTCAACATTTAAGACATATGCAGCTATATTCGTCTATATGGCCTCACGAGCAGTCCATATCGAACCATATAGTCGCCGCGGTATTTGTGCCACTCCTCAGTGACAACGGCACCCAGTTTGTAGGCGCTGATAAACAAATGCGTGAAGATGTGAAGGAATGGGTATACTCATATACGCAACAATACGTTGCTCATGTTGGTATTCAATGGAAGTTCCGTGCGGATGCAGGGAATGTTTGAACATTTTTGGAAACGCTGGCAAAATGAATATCTGAATTCGCTTCAAGCCGGTAGCAAGTGGATGAGGCCTGAGCCAAACCTCCAAATAGGAGATGGCGTACTTATTCGAAATGAAAATTTGTCACCCGCTTGTTGGCGCATGGGTCATACCACGGACACTCATCCTGTCAGCGATGGTCTTGTCCGCGTGATTACGATAGAATACAATGGAGATCGGTTGACGGACGAAGGCATGTACGTCAAACGCCACTGTCAACGTCCTGAAAGGAGGTAAGATTAACCGGAATACACGAAGAAATTCTGAACCGCGGGCGTTCATCCGGGGAGGATGTTCAAGTTTGAGATATTGTATAGGGTATAATCCCCCATGTAAGTTTGCATACGCTACGCCTATAGGACAAATATCGGCTGATTGTAGAGTTATTTCTTCTTTCTTTTGTTTTTTGCATTCAGCTATTGACTTATAGGCATATGTATGTAAATACATATGTTAGCGACGCTGACTGCTGCCTACTGTACATATGCACACCGCTAGCATATGCTCTATTCCCGAAATCATAATTAGTTTACATACATATCTACATATTAAGTATAAGCGCATCTATTCGCACCTACATTTTTTGTAGATGTTCCTACTGTACAAGTAGGCATATAATTGCTGCCCCTTGCGGGTTTAAGTTAGTGTTAAAAAAAAGTCTTGACGACAGGTCATACATAAGAAGTTCCCTTTGTTTTATTTCAATCTTATACAATCGGTTTTATCCTTAGTATCCGTAAGCGAACTTGGATACTAAGGGGCTATACCTGTGTAACACATGAAAAAGGCTATTTTCGTGAATTTTTTTAAAGAAAGTAATTGATTGAATGTTTCAAGCTCCTTTGAACGTAATAAGGTATATTTTCAGCCATATTTTAAGATTTTTTTTTTACAAAATATTGAAAAATAACGGAGTTATTCTTCGGAGGTGCCAAACAAACAGAAACCCAAAAGAAAGAAGAGAGAAAGAAGAGCATAACTATATGGCAGCAACGGTGGCAAACCTCAACTAAAGGACGGTGGACCCACAGACTTATACCTGACATCCATACGTGGATAAGTAGACGACATGGGGACCTGGATTTCCACCTGACCCAAATATTAAGCGGGCATGGGTGCTTCAGAGGCTATCTATACAAATTTCAAAATGATGTCAGTCCGTATTGTTCGATGTGTGCGGAGTCCATAGAAGACTCTGAACACGTGTTTTTCCATTGTCCTCGGTTTCGAAACATAAGAAAAAAGTTAGAAACCTCACTAGGTGGTAGCCTAACGGTGGAAAATTTGACTGCATTTATGTGTCAGTCCTCTGACAAATGGATAGCTGTTCGCGAAGCGGCAACTTCCATCATGACTACATTAAGACAGTTACAGCAGAGTAGGCGTTAGTCCGTCCGTGTTATAGAGGAGACTTCAAATGTCATGTCACTCTCATGAAGTAATACCTTACCTGGTGGTTCCGTGGGAGTGTCTTGAGTTGGGAGTAGGTTAGGTTTAGCGGATTAAAGTTCCGCACTCCGGCTTTCGCTGCTTCCTCCTACTATAAAAAAAAAAAAAAAAAAAAAAAAAAAAAACTGCAAGCGACATCTGTCAAATATTAAAATACACACATTCTTATGGACACAGTTATAAAGTTGTGCAGCTGGCTCAATAACTGTGTCCCTAAGAACGTGTGTATTCTAATATTCGTTTGCAGCCTGTCGCGCTCAATGTGTTCAGCACTTCAATGTGTCGAAACACTGACGCGACGGTAAAGCGCCACAACATTGTGTTGTTGGTAGAAAATCCGAGCTGTGCCGAAAGAAACTAACAAACGATCGCCGATTGTTACCGCTTCCCTTGCTGCTCGAACAGCGTCGCCAACAAGCTAGCGTAAATATGTATTCATATGTATGAGCGTGAATACATATCGACGCAGATTTTTGCGAGTCACGCAAAAATATTTTAGACAAATATTGTAAATCGACAACGGCTATGTTGCCACTTTTGTCACTTCTTTCTGTGAAGAATCATCAGAAAGTTGTTCAATTTATGATTTTTAGCTTTTGCCATCGTCGCGAAAAGACGCTTGTTGGCAAAGGCATGCTCGGGGAGATGTTACGGCGTCTATTTTTATGAATGAAGCGAGGTTGCTTGTGGAATTTGCGCCTGCGTTTATGAATGAAAATGTTTTTGTTGTAAGATTTACTACATTTGTTCTTCGCCAATTTGGCTGCCATATTGACTTGTGGTGCTTTTGCTATGTAGACAATTGTTGTTTTTGTAGAACAATGCTTCAATTTTGTGTTGGTGATATATTCACATGTGTACGCATATGTATGTTTGTATGCTTATGCATTAGTTGTTCGGAAGTGTATACAAATATGTATGTATGTACAAATAAATATATATGAATGATGAACATGCAAATTAATGCGCGCGCATGTAATATACATATACATATATGTATTGATAAGTGATAAAATCATGATTTGAATTTCTGAACGCGCACATGCGAATACAGACATACATTCATATGAGAAAATAATAAGATTAATATGATAGACAATGTATTTATATATGATGTATGTATTTATATATGATAAATTCAAAAGAAATGTATTATAATACAAAAATATTTTTTAGTATAGTATATTATGCAAAAATCAAAGAAAATTATTAAATATGCAAGTCCAAATTGACTATAAATATTACTATGCATGCATTCATACAAAATTATACTCATATCATAATTATGTTTACATGTCAATATTGAATTGCCGACGGCAAAACGCAAAAGCATACATACATATTTGCATACATTGCGATTCCCAAGTTGAATGAAAAATTGAAGCATTAAAATATCACAATGCTGTTGTTGGCAGCATCATAAGGTACATGCATACATACATATATTTATGTCTCTTCATATTCTTGGGCATGTGAGACAAGAACATAAAAAATTTGTTTATGTTCTCTGTGTGAGAGGTGTGTTTTGTACACATTGTTCGCTGTTCAAAATGAAATAAAATATAAACGAAAAGCAAAACGAAATTCTTCGTTGGGAGTGTATTTCTGTATCTTCATATTCTCTGCTTGGGCATATATGCCATGTCATTATATGCCGAAAATACATATATTTACTTCTCTTCATATTCTCTGTTTGAGTATGTGAGAGAACTGTTAAAAATGTTAACATTTCACATCGTGAATTCTGAAGTTGTGAGGTGAATTCCGTACTCCAATCTTATAAATTTTTCGACATCGAACCAGCACCTTCTCTATGTTTTATGTTCTCTGTGTAAGATGTGGTGAACGTGATGTGTAAAGAAGCAGTGGTGTGGCTGTGTGAGGAGAGTCTGAAACTCATTTAACCAGATTTCTCAATTTCCTCACTTGTTGTAATAGGTGTGGTCGGATTTTCAAGATTTACTGTGTCTGGGAAAAAGAAGTAATCATCCGACGACTGTGTTATCTCAGCTGAATTTTCTACATTTACAGTAGTGTCAAATGAAAAACATTCAGTTGATGGTATATTACATAGGCAAAAATCTTTAACTTCTGCAATAGAACTACAATCTAAAACGTTATTAGAAGGCGGATAGAGAAATACTGCGACCTTATGCCGTATGTCTAGGTTAGGCGTCCATTTGTTATCTATTTCTTGCAAAATATTTGATTTTAAAACAGAAATAGGAACAAGGTCCTGCTGGTTTTGTTCGCAAATTTTTCTAGGACGAGTTATTGACAGATAAACGTAAGGAATTGTCACGTATTTTGAGCCTTGAAGTTTTTTCGAAATAATTTCAAAGTTATCACACAGCTTCACTAATGATTGTAATATACTAAAATTAATATTTGAAACTTTTTGCAGTTCTGATTTTGCAATCAGTTGTTCATTGATTTTACTCCAGTTATCATAAACTAATTTAAACATACAATAGTTTGAGTTCCAGCGTGTTACACAAAAATTTTTCAATGTTGTATCTAAAAATATTTGTAAATTTGCCTTTTTAAAATATTTAACCAGCTTTTTACTATCTTCTATTAATAACTTTAATTCTGCAGTTGAATTAAAAGCAGCTTGCAAAACATTAGCAAATAAATGGTTGCAGCAGTTAAGCCGCGTATTATTTTCTAACGCTTTCTTCATACTTGAGCCTCTGTCTGTTATAAAATTTATTTCATCATAGCTTATAATGCCAAACTCCTAAAATATGCTTTCAAGCTTGTTTCGAATATTTTTCCCAGTCGACTTTTCAAAATCAAGAGTTTTCGCGCCTAGAACAAACGCTTCAAATTTGCCATTGTAAAAAAAGTGTATGGTTGCACATAAGAAATTTCTGTTCGTAAAAGCCTCACACCACATATCAGCAGTTACGGAAGCACGCCCAGCGTTTACAATACTTTGAAGTTTGCTCTGCATTTCTAATTTCATTTCAGTTGCGACCTGAGTTATCTGCCGGGAGACTGTTGTTGGATGAGGAATCAAATCGTCAACGTCTATGTGCTCTCCGAACCTGTGCCCTATTTTAATGAGGTGCCGCGCTACATTCTTAAATCCATCACCACTTAACGTTGCAAATGGTCTGCAGTCTGCTACCGTCCAATTTATACACTCTTGCAAGAAATCTGTTAAAAAAAGATATTTACTAACGACTTACTTACATTTTTTTTGGGTTTACCCTTTTTTTGTTCTTGCCCTACTTGTACACGGGGAATTTCTTGGGTTTTCCTTATGAAGCACTTATGACGGCGTAAGTTAGATGTTTGCGTTCCATTATGCCGAAAAATGGCTTCACATTTACGGCAGCATACAAATCCATTAACAGTGCATCCACTATCATCTTGAAGTTCGCAAAAAACTGACCACACTTCACTACGTCCTTTTCTTTTTAATGATTTTCTTAGAATACCACTTCTAAGTTTTTCAGAAATATTGTGAATAGAATTAGACATACTTTGGGCACGTCAGAATGGTGCAATAAAAACACTGGAATGATATCGAACTGTTTTCGTTGTCATGGGCAGAGAACATAAAACATAGAGAAGGCGCAGGTTCCACTGCGAACATTTGATAAAATTGCGACACGGAATCTCACCACACAACTACAGAATTCACGCTGTGAAATGTTAACATTTTTAACAGTTCCAACATACTCAAACAGAGAATATGAAGAGAAATAATATATGTACGGCATATGATGCCATAGCATGTATGCGCAATCAAGGAATATTGAAGAAAAATATGAAGACACATAAATATATGTATGCATGCTCCTTATGATACTCCCAACACAGCATGGTGATATTTCCATTCTTCAATTTTGCTTTCGATTTTTACATAATATGCTATACTAATAAATATTTTTGTATTATGTTTGTTGGTAATAGAAATTGAATTTATCTCAACAATATATAAATACGCATGTGCGCTTTCAGAATATAGACATAGAGAAGGTGCAAATTGAATTCTGTATGATGTTCGATTGGACGGCTAACAGAGCTTATAAGATTGTGACACTGAATTTCACCATTCTTGCTGCTATTTAGCAGAATTGAGCACGTGCAATGGCAGAAATATATGTAAAACGACTGAATTCATGCGAGAATGAATAAAGAGAAATGCTTTGAAGAAAAATATACATAGTCACACAAAGAATGTAAAGAAGCATTATCTGAGTCACATATGTGTGATTATCTTGTGTCATATGAACCATTTTTTCAGAAAAATTATAAAAATTTTAATTTTTTTACAAAATTGTCATAAATTAGGTAAAAAATAATTTATTTATATTATTTAATTTTTTAATTATTTCAAAAAAGTTATATTTATTTCGTCTATTACAAAGTGAAGATCTGTCAGAAGAACTTCATTTCTTCAAAGAGAATTGATGACCTTCATGAAATAGTATGCATATTCGCATTATTTCGTTATCATTTCCATATTTGCACCTATAGAATTGCTATGGCATATACAGTATGTATATTATTTCCTTGGCACATTTGTCTATATGTTTACGAAAGCAAATGCGAGCCACATACATATGTACATACATTCATAATAACAAGTGTCGCACGCATCTTTCGCATCCCCATTGTCACTGTCAACTAATGGCCGAAACTGGCGTTTTGTCAAAGAGTCAAGTGCTAAACACATTGAGCGCGACTACACACGTTCTTATGGACACAGTTATGTAGTTGTGCAGCTGGCTCAATAACTGTGTCCCTAAGAACGTGTGTATTATAATATTTGACAGATGTAGTTTGCAGTCTGTCGCTCTCATTGTGTTCAGCACTTGTGTGATGATAGAAAATTCAAGCTGTGCCGGAAAAAAAACGAATGGCCGCCAATTGTCACCGCTTCCCTTGCCGCTGTACAGCTCCGCCAACAATTCAGCGTAAATATGTATGAAAATGTATGAGCGTGCATACATATCGACGCTGATTTTTGCGAGACACGGAAAAATACTTTAGAATAGACAAATATTGTAAATCGACAACGGCTATGTTGCCACTTTTGTCACTTCTTTCTGCGAAGAAACATCAGAAAGTTGTTCAATTTATGATTTTTAGCTCTTGCGGCGCCTGTTTTTATGAATGAAGCGAGGTCGCTTATGGATTTTACGCCTGCGTTTATGAATGAAATTGTTCTTGCTGTACAATTTACTACATTTGGGCTTCGCCAACTCGGCTGCCACATTGACTTGCTATGCTTATGCTATTTAGGCAGTTGTTGTTTTTGTAGAACAGTGTTTCAATTTTTTGTTGGTGACATATTCACATGTTTTTTTTTTTTTTTTTTTTTTTTATAGTAGGAGGAAGCATCGAAAGCCGGAGTGCGGGACTTTAATCCGCTAAACCTAACCTACTCCCACCTTATGTCTCTCCTACGGGACCACTGGACAAAGTATTACTTCATGGGAGAGAAGAAGACGTTTAAGTCTCCTCTATTGCACGGACTGACTGACGCCTAATCTGTTCTAAATGTCTCAATTTTGTCATAATTAGATTTGCCGCTCCGCTAACAGCTTTCCACTTTACAGAGGACTCGCACATAAGTGCAGTCAAATTTTCCCCCGTGAAACTACCCCCCAGGGTGGTTTTCAACTTTTCCTGAACACTTGAAAACCGAGGGCAATAAAAGAACACGTGTTCAGAGTCTTCTATACACTCTGTACACGTCGGACAGTATGGACTAAAGTCATGACGATATTTGAATAGGGAGCTTCTAAAGCAACCATGCCCACTGAGTATTTGGGTAAGGTAGAAGTCAAGGTCCCCTGCTGCCACATTTCAATGCTTTTAATTCTCTCTCCTCTTCTTGCAGTAGTACACATCTCTGACAAGTTATATATTCGCGCGAATTCGTCTCCCTGGATGTCAATCGACGTCATACTGGCTAATACCTCAGCAGCGTCATTTGAAATGGTTCGCAAAGCACTTATCAAGCGTATTGCTGAAAGCCTATGCACTGTGTTAAATGGTCTAGCATATGATTTTATTTCTAACGCCTGTATCCATATTGGAGCCGCATACAGGATAACTGAACTTATTACCTTAGCTATTAAACATCGTCGGCTGGAACGCACACAGCCTTTATTTGCCATCATTCTAGATAACGCATTATATATTTTATTTGCTTTACGCGTCGCATTTTCCAAGTGTTCCTTGAACTTGAGTCGTGAGTCCACTATTACCCCAAGGTACTTCAACTGCGGCTGTGAAGTAATCTCACATTCTCCTGTGGTGAGCGATATTTTCTCCTCAATTTTCCTGGAGCTTATGAGCAGGACTTCTGTTTTCTGCTCAGCAAGCTCTAGACTCATGGTAGCAAACCATCGGCGCAAACCATTTATGCTGTCATTGCATTTGATCCGAAGGTCATCCAGATGTTTAGCTACAGCTACCACTATGAGGTCATCCGCATATGCGATTGTTTTCACATTTTTTGGTTGCGGTATTCTTAACACCCCGTCGTACATCAGGTTCCATAGCAGCGGGCCTAAAACCGAGCCTTGCGGTACTCCACTGGAGATAGTGTAGCTCTGAGTGCCCTCGTCCGTCTCGAATAGCAATCTCCTATTTTTAAAGTAACTCATTATAATATTTATCAGATAATGAGGAGCGTGTATATCGTGTAGGGCTTTTATTATATTTTCCCATTTTGCGGAGTTGAACGCGTTCTTTACATCCAGGGTTATTAGCGCGCAGTATTTTTTTGTACCACCTTTCCACCTTTTTCCACTTATTGCACATTTCGCAGTGTCGACTACTTCTCTTAGTGCGTCAATAGTGGACCTCTTCTTAATAAAGCCGTATTGTCTCTCCGCTAATCCGCCGGCTTTTTGGATTGCTATCTCCAAGCGGTTTCTTACAATGCTTTCGTACACTTTCCTAATTGTGTCGAGCATGCAAAGAGGTCGATAAGATGAAGGTTCTTCTGGTGGCTTTTTTTGGCTTTGGCAGTAGAACCAGACGCTGTATCTTCCACGGATCGGGGAATACCCCTTCTAATATACACGCATTGGACATGTTAATAAATAAACTGGGCCTTAGAGTTATAGCTTCTTTAAGGGCTTTATTTGGTATACCATATATTCCAGTCGCTTTGTAGTTTTTGATTTTTTTTGCAATAGCCAATAGTTCGTCTTCTGTGACTAATAGGGGTGGCTCCGTAGCTTCGTTTCGTCTTATATAGGAAATGGAGGCATGTGTCGGGAATAACGTTTCAACAACATTTTTCATAAATAATGCATTCTTGGGTTGCTGCGATTTAGTTTTGAACTTCGACATACAAATTTTGTATGCCGTTCCCCAGGGGTCTATTTTGGTTTCTTCGCAGAGCTTTTCGAAACAGGATCTCTTACTACGGATAATGGCTGACTTCAGGAGCTTTTTTTGGCATTTAAATGCTTCTCTCTGAGGCTGATTGCGTTATCACATCCCTGGTTACGCTGTAGGCGGCGTCTAGCTGAGTGACAGAGCTTCCTCAGCTTGGCAATTTCGTCGTTCCACCAGTATACCGGCTTTCGATTGTTATAGTATCTCGTCCTGCGCATAGTTGCATCGCATGCTGCAACTAGTTCCTTCCGCACAGCGGATACTAAGTGGGCTGCGTTTTCGCCTGATGCA
The DNA here is from genome assembly GCF_016617805.1 of Bactrocera tryoni. Lineage (NCBI taxonomy): Eukaryota > Metazoa > Arthropoda > Insecta > Diptera > Tephritidae > Bactrocera > Bactrocera tryoni. Next base: position 19,930,549 of record NW_024395977.1, read on the forward strand.
TTTGCCGTACTCCAGACACTCTCAAAAACGTCGGTATCAAATTCCTTTTGCCGCCAACTTCGTTTTCGGAAGGTATTTCTCGGACAGTGTTCCGTTTCTTTGGAGAACGAGACTTCAGCAATTATAGCCATATGGTCGCTATTTGTGTACATATCTGACACTTTCCACTTAGTATGCCTGCTAAGCGCGTTGTTGGCAAACATTAAATCAATTATTGAACCTTTATTTCCCTTTTGAAAGGTATTTTGTGTGCCACTGTTTAGAATCGTAAGGTTTGTTTGACTCAAAAATTCTAGAATGAGGCGACCACGATGATTAGTAATTCTGCTACCCCATGCAGTAGACCATGCGTTAAAATCTCCCGCTATTATTATTGGCGATTTGCTTCTGATTTCTAGGGATAGCTCTAGGAGAAAGTCTTCAAATTCGCTAATTGTTGCACTAGGACGAGCATAGCAGCTTACAAAACATATTCCTTGTATGTTCGCCCAAGTAAAGCCGTTATGGGTTTCGTTGGAACGTGATGTGAACGCTTGACCTTTGCAGGCCCATATTGCCGCCTTGCCACTTATATCTTTATTCCAAGTGCTTTCCGAACGTTGAGAATATTGTTCGCTTAATAGAGCGACATCTATGTTTTCTTCTAGCACTGTCTGATTTAGTAGGTCTTGCGCTGCAGCGCAATGGTTGAGATTTAATTGCAATATCTTCATTATTTCATTGACTTCAACATATCTGCATATTTAGGACAAACCGTACTTAGAACGGAGTGCTTCCCTTTGCAGAGCATACAACTTGGGGAATTTGTACATGACTTTGCTACGTGACCTGGGTTCCGCAACGTGTACAAAGGGAAGACCTATCAATGGGGCTGCAACATTTGTGTGCTATATGTCTAATTTGGAAGCACCTAAAACAACGAGTAATAGGTGAAAATTCCCGGAGGCGACAGATAGACCACCCGATCTTAACTTTACCCCACTTGAGTAAAGTTTTGGCATCCTCAGCTCGTAGGCATATAAGGGCTATTTGAGTGCCACTTCGAGTTTTCCGCAGATTTTCTATATTTTGCTTCCCCAGGTTTTGGATCCCACACTCCTTTCGTAATGCCTCACAGATTTCTTCAGGGGTGGTTATCTCGTCCGAGTCTTTGCACATGATGGTAATATTATGGGATTTTGGCTGTATTACGGCCATCTCACCAATAACTCCTTCTAGGGCGCTTTCGAACATGTCGGCTCTCTTTTCTGCTTGATTTTTTAGTTCAATTAGTAGGTCTCCTTTGAGGGTTTTTCTAATGTACTTCACATTTGAACCCAGTTCTTCAAGGCCTTTGTCACATTTTATTTTCTTCAGTATATCGGCATACGACGCTCCCTCCTTTTTTGTTAAAATAATAGCGTCTGGTTTCGATCTGATTCTCTTCTCGATCGGTTTCTTCTTTCTAACAACGTCTATCCATTTCTCGCCTGCGGTCTTTTCTCCCAAACCGTCTTTGGGCATGAGTTTAGTGACCTCACTATATGTTGCTTGGACTTTGTGGCTCATGTTTTTGGGCTTCTCGTTGGTGGCAAATATCCCAATACCTCGCGTGGTCTCTTCGGTGCATTTTTTTCACTTTGAATAGGGGATACCTGCGACGCTTTCCCTACCATGACTCTTTTCGACGGATTCTCCTGCTTTTCATACAAGCTTGTGATGCAGCTTACTAGATCACGCATTGCTTGATTTATATGTCTCTGTCTGGACATCATGCTTTCGAGCTCTCTAATTTTTATACCCAATTTGCAGAAAGTATTGGGATTTTCACTATTCTGAGGCTGCTCAGATTTACCGCCTTTGTCTGTTTGGTCGGCATTTTCACATCTTTTTGCTGATCCAGCAGCGGCGAATTCTTCATGTTTGCCTTTTGGAGGCGTTCTCAAAATTTTTGAGTTCCTCCGAAAGGATATTCACATGTATGTTTGTATGCTTGTGCATTATTTGTTCGGAAGTGTAAACAAATATAATATATGTACATATACTATAAGTATACATGAAAGTATGAACATGCAGGTCAATGCGCGCGCTTGTAATATATTGATAAGTGATAAAATCATGATTTGAATTTCTGAATGCGCACATGCATATATGTACATACATACTTGTAATCATATGGGCAGATAATAAGATTAATATGATAGACGATACATTTATATATTGTTGAGATAAATTCAATTTCTATTACCAACAAACATAATACAAAAATATTTATTAGTATAGTATATTATGTAAAAATCAAATTAAATTATTAAATATACAAGTCCAAATTGACTGTAAATAGGACTATGCATGCATTCATACAAAATTATACTCTAATCATAATTATTTTTACATGCCAATATACCGACGGCAAAACGCAAAAGCATACATATTTGCATACATTATGAAAGCAAAATCGAAGCATGGAAATATCACCATGCTGTGTTGGGAGTATCATAAGGAGCATGCATTCATATATTTATGTGTCTTCATATTTTTCTTCAATATTCCTTGATTGCGCATACATGCTATGGCATCATATGCCGTACATATAATATTTCTCTTCATATTCTCTGTTTGAGTATGTTGGAACTGTTAAAAATGTTAACATTTCCCAGCGTGAATTCTGTTGTTGTGTGGTGAGATTCCGTGTCGCAATTTTATCAAATGTTCGCTGTCGAACCTGCACCTTCTCTATGTTTTATGTTCTCTGATTCAAGTAACTCTTTGCAGATCTCTGATGCCTACCCCACCAAACTGCACAATCGCCACATTTGCAGATGGTTACCTGCATCAGGTCAGAAGCTAAGAAAAAAATCAACCAAACTGTTACATATGTATGAATATCCGCATATATGTATATTAGGAATGAAGTAATCCCGCACTTCACACTGCGTAATATCTTGGTATGACGCTGGATTCAAAGTTGAAGTGGAAGGAACATATACAAAGAAAAGTTGAAGAACTAAAAGTAAAATACAGAAACATAAACTGATTAAAATTTTGTGACTGTCACGTACTGAATTGCAGAATCTTTTCAAGTCACAACAATTTCCTTTATTTAAGATCTCAATTTTAGAGACTTGTGACTGTATCACAGTACAGAATCGCTCGGTAATTATTATGTTACTACATAGAGGTCGTTTAATATTTTTAGCAGTTTTAAGTTTAACATTTCCCATTGCAGCCAGATCGGACAAAATAATAGTTTTTGGGCATTTAACCCCTTGACGTATTTTCACCAGTCTGACTCGTGGTACAATTTCTGTGCCTATGTGTACATTTGATGAAAAGAGAATTGAAATTTTCCCGTTATTTTCTGCTAATAATATAAACAAACAACATTGTTGCAGTTGAGTGCATTATCTCCTGCAGATCAGTTGTGTAACTATCCATATTTTTTGTTACGCATTAAAATTAAATCGAAGTATTTTATTGTTTGTAAATTTTTAAAACAAGCGTGTTAGTCATTTGTGACTTGCTTAGTGCAAGTTGTGTGCGAACAGTTGAAAGCGAATTTCATTGTGCTTGTTGATACGTCAAGGGGTTAAATTAGAAGACATAATACCATGTTCAGACCGAAAATTTAAAAGATCAGATTATATTTAAGCATTTCATGACCCAACAGTGTTCTCACTGCCGTTAGAAAGATCAAAAACCAGCCGTTATTGTTAATCAAGAATTCACATCGCTTAATATTTATCAAAAGAAAAGATTGTCATATAGTATTTTGAAATAAAAAGACGGCTTTTTTTAATATTTTCCATATAATAGAAATAATGGATTCATTTTTTCATTTGCTAAGTCGATTTTCAGATGAAATTAGATTCATTGCTTAAAAAAAAATTTGTTTGTTAACATTTTTTTCCCTTTGTAGTGTCGAAATCAGCTGTGATAATGTAACAGATTTCCAGTGCTGACAAATAGATTGCGTAAAATCAGAGTCGCACAAAGACATTTAGCGTGGATCAGTTTCAAATCATTTCAATGAAGTGATTTGGAACTGTCATTTTTGTATGGCGAAATCTTAATAAATTTTTAAGATTAGTGGGATAATCCATTCAACAGCCGAAATCGTGTGATTAAGTGTCGGTCTGAACATGGTATAACATTCATTACGATTATAAATGATTACATAGTAGTCGTTTTATATGCGAGTACAAAATTTAAGTAGAAATGATTTAATAAATCATCTAATTTTAATCTGCAATGATTTTTATAATATTTCAGCATCACATCACAAAACATTTTATCAAATGTATTTAAATTTCGCGTTTTCTTTAATTTTCGTTACTTTATATATATTTTATTTGTGATTGTGGTCATTCTATAAACCTACAAGTAACAAATCCAGTAGTTTTCACCCATAAGCTTAGTACGCAGCTCTCAAGAAACGTGAAAACTTCATATAAAAAAACCCTTAAGAAACGGTCAAGAAACTTTCCTGCGATAAACTTACTTGTGCTAGTACGCAGCTCTCAAGAAATCTAGTACTAGTTTTTGATACTTGTTTTCAGTAAAATGTGAATATGGCAAACCTGGTTTTGCGAAGAAACATCAAATCAACAATTGTTTCTTGAAGGAAATTTGAAGTAATCGTCCAATTCATCCTAAATTAGTTGAAATCATTATGATGAAGCATATTCCATTTCGAAATGTTGTATAAAACCTACAAATCATCAACAAAATTTCTTAAATCTCAACGAAAATATTTATGTTACCATACACATACACACATATGTACATATTACGCACAAAGTTTTTTTTCTTTGTTTATTCTCTCTTGCTCTTCTAATGTAGATCATTCACAATGCGTAACCAGCTGTCAAAATTACTTGAGAAATAATGTATTTTTTTTCTTGAGCAATTACTTGAGAGCTGCGTACCAACCTATACATACGCAGGCGAAAGCTTATAGAATGACAGAAATTACATTAAGAATGCAATAGAATGAGGCAAAAGCCCAGGCAGTTCGTTAGGGTTTCTTAAATATTCTACTACTAAAACGGCCAAATGCCTTAGAACAGGCACGAGTGTGTTGCCGTGTTATGCTATCCAATTTGTTATTTTAAGTACGTTTTCGTTAAATTTTCAAATGCATTTCGATTATTAAAATACATAAAGATTAAATTTACCTAGTTTTGATTAAAATTTTATTTATTGTATCAATATATTGGTAAATCTTTTCTATTTTATTTAAAATATTGGAAGAATATATCTATTTTTGTTTAAATTATTACAAATAGTTTTGTTTTGTATTGTATATATTATATGGGTGAAAATAGACCTCTGGGGGAACCTAATACCGAAAAAAATTCGGTAACGCGCCTATACTGCAACCTCTTTATTATTTTTAAGTCCTTTTATTTAAATCTATGTGCCGAATGATTGTGGTTGATGGCAACAAATTCATCTGCTTTGCTTTGCGCACATAAAGTGCTGCACACATTGAGCGCGACAGACTGCAAACGACATCTGTCAAATATTAAAATACACACGTTATTACGGACACAGTTATTTTGACAGCTGCACGACTACACGACTGCAGGCCGACAGTTGTCGTTCTCGCTAACTTCAATATATTTTTTATATTTACCAACGGCAGTAGGACGACAGTAGAGTTGACAGTAGAGAGATGAGGTAGAGTGGTGATGCCACTAATATGTAAAATGTAAAATTATTCAAAGCTCTAACAAACCTGACGTTATTTTACAAATAAAAGCATAAAATAGCTGTTTTATAGCTCTATTATAACATTTGTAATAACAATTGATAATTTAAAACAAATAAATTTACCTATTTACTTATTTTTTGCATAAAAAATTTCACTTTGAACAAAATATTAAATTTTCATTGAAGTGCAAGGTATTAGTATGGCCACAACGAAATTGTGTACATGCTAAATGGACAACTGTGTTGTTTTGTGGACATGCCGTTCTTTGTTATGTCGCTGCCTTCTTACAAATGTTCATGTAGAAGGATTCACACGCCATTTTCAGTTTACTGTCGTGCTGCTGCAGTCTGTCGCGCTCAATGTGTTCAGCACATAAGTATGTACTGACTGAAAAGTTCGAAAGGCGTATTTAGTGTGTGAACCAGTTGTAATATTCTTCTTACGCTACAGTTAGTATTAAACGTGCCAAGATTACGACGACCGCCATTACGGAACGTCATAGTTCCGTGTTGAGAAGAACAAGAGTGAAAAACTGTCAAATGGTTTGCAAATTGTAAACAGAAAAGTAAACACTTTTGTAAATTTGCAAAATATTATTAATTCTTTCGATTTAATGAAAAGTTTTAGTGAAGCGATTGAATATTGTTGAGTGAAAAGATTTGTATAATTTCTAAAGAAATATATCGGCCTATTGATAATAAAATTCTCTATTAAGTTGTGATTCAAATGGAGAAGACGTTTCTTGTGTTGTATATAAATATATACATATATTATAAGTTCAGATGTATCAGATGTATGAAATTATGATAAAAGAATTGTGAAATTATATTGAAGATATATTTGTATCATATTTTTAACCTATCGTCAACTAATTCCAAATAAAGTGAATGATTAAATCAATTGTGTTTATGATATTTCAGTCTTTCTTTTATTGTACATAAACGGATATTTATGTTAGTAATAATTCTAATATGAATATGAAAATAAATTAACTTAATCTATAAAACTAAAACTATATTATTATTTTATTAAGTTTGCGTTTCTTTTTGTGGATTGATTCTTCCAATTCCTTGCTACTCTACTTATTGTGGATGTGCCTAAAACTACTTATATCTTTTCTCGCAACAATATTCGAAACATTCCACTGAAATTTTTCCTGCAAAGACAAATGAATTAATATTATTTTGGGAATTTCCAAAAGTGTTTACTTTTCTGTTTACAATTTGTATGCATTTCTATGCTTGTTCTTCTCAACGCAAAACTGTTACGTCACGAAATTGTTGCACAATGTATTTGTTTTTGTAAGAATTGTCACGAGCTAAACCGAAAAAAACTAAGGTAAACTAGTGTCGTAATCTTATATTCTATCATTCATGGTGCCACCCATCGTAGTGACAAAGTAGTTGTTGTTGATCTTCCTCATATCATATATCAGCAATGGGATAGTTTGGCACACTTCTAGCCTTATACATTTGTATTTCAATAAAATAATTTAAAATTTCTTTAAAAATGTTGCAATTAACAAAACAAATCAACCGATTTGCATTGTGAGGTTTGCATTCAGACATAACAAATTTGTGAGCATTGGTGCTTTTGAAATCATATGTGACCTGGTCTACGAAAAGGTAGCTAACGTGCGAAAACTAGTTTTCTGGGAAAAGCTGTTAAAGATAATCGTCAGTTTCTCGTTATCTCATTAATTGTTCTCTTCTTTTTTGACACCTTAGCCCCCTTTCCGTAGACCAGGTCACATATAAGTATACGGAAAACCTCACAATAGTGAGGGTGGTGATATTTGTGAGGGGCATCAGATTAGGGCTAATGATTTTTCATAAAGTAAACCATCAAAAAACCTAAAATCCAATTATTATTAATAAATAGTCTTCTAGTTTTAATAATTGCATTCAACTGTCATAATATGATTTGGTTCAGGAATGTTTCAAATACATATATTAAAATGATTATCTTAATTACTATAAAATATTTAGACTTGTATATTATATTGAAACAGCAACATTGAACAACAACGACTACGTTGTCTATACGGAAGAGCGGCACGTGGAGACTAAATGAAGCATTAATGTTTTATTGTTAATATTTATTGCCTGTAGAATTGAGTTGTAAATAAAAGTCCGATAGCCATTATCACGTATACGGTTATTAATTGCTTCTATTTAATAGAAGTGAATATATTATTTGCTTTTCATTAGTATAAACTTTGGAAAGTGTTTCTAAAAATGCAAACCAGTGCTGTGCTTGAGAATTTACGTTTTCATATGAAAGTTCGTGGTCTGAAGGCTTACATTGTGCCGACTGAGGATTCCCATCAAAATGAATATATTTCGCCGCATGATGCGAGAAGGGCTTTTATCAGTGGATTCAATGGATCAGCTGGTACTGCTGTTGTTACTCCGGAAAAAGCATTAATGTGGACGGACGGAAGATACTATCAACAAGCTGAAAAGCAAATGGATTCTAATTGGGAGCTTATGAAGGATGGCTTACCTTCTACACCAACTATTGGAAAATGGATTTGCGATAACACACCTATTAGCAGTAGTGTTGGTGTTGATCCTAAGCTTATTTCTTACCGACAATGGAAGCCTATTCAAAAGGATATGAAATCTAGGGGTAAGAGTGGGTAAATTTTAGAATAGCATCCACCGATTTCGGGGTTAAAATGGGGGCACAATTCCGATTTCTTTGGCGCCGCGATTTGAAGGTATCGTTTGAAAGAAGAAGTCCTCCTAATTAAAAAATATATAGGGTTATAGGTACCGCAAACGCTTAGTTTACGAGATATTCGACCTTAAAGTTCAAAAATCCCCAAAATTCGAACATTTCAACAAGCTATTTACCACATTAAACACTTTACTCACATGTTTCACTTCAAATTAATTAAATTAAACTATAAACTTTTAAATAAATCCACATTTTACACTTTTATCAGTTTTTTTACCGAAGAAATCTTTATTTTAAAAATTACATTTTACATTGGTAGTGAACACCATGTGTGTGCTAAAAATTGCGACGAAATGGGGCGCGCCCATGTGATAATAAGGAAATTCGCTGAAAAGCCATTTTTCCCAAAAATTCCTCTATCCATTCATGTGGATATATTCTTTATTTAATTTAATAAACAAATAAGTAATATTGGTAAATGTTCAGCGGAGCGGCTTTTCCGAAAACGTGCACCAATTTTCACGGGAAATGTCTTAAAATACTCGTTTTTAGTTCTACTTTACGAATATGTTAGGCGCGTGCTTTTAAAAACAATATTTTCTTTGTTTTAATAGAAAAACATTGTATTTCCCCAAATCAAAAATTCACTTTTGCACTTTACACGTCTTTAGATGTTAAAAATATATTTTCTATCAATTATATACACGTAATTATTGATGCTGTTTAGTAAATTAACAAGAGAAATTGGTTTTTATGTTATTTTTATAAAAATATGAAAAACTTCACGATCACTTCACTTCAACAAAAATGGCGAGGTATGTTCGAAATTATGGCATCACTGCGGTAAATTCGAATGGGTTCATGAACTGATCGTTTTCGAATTATCGATATTCTCAATATTCGGGTCTGAAAGAGAATTGGTAAAAATGAGAAATACATAATAGAAAAATTTATAATTCATTATTATTGCAGAAAGAAGAAGAAGTTGGACACAGAAGAATTATGAACGCCGGGGTGTTGGACCGACCAGGGTTATTTTTTTTCGTGCGCTGATTTTTATCTTTAAATTCCCACAGATCAGAGGTATTTTATGGCATCGCTTTACTTTAGACGCATGTTTCTCAAAATTGTTCACTCTACAAAAGTGCCCAGAGCAACAAAGTCGAAACTCACACCTGCGAGGAATCTAAACCTGATTTTTCCACGAAATTCGCATTTGTTCGCATTTTGTATACCTGACAAGAGCTATAGCGTCTAAAGTCAAAGCGATGCCATAAAATACCTCTGATCTGTGGGAATTTAAAGATAAAAATCAGGATTGTAGGGTATTTTCTATGGAAAATTTGTACATGCCTTAGACCAGTTCTTAATGTTAATATTTAGGGCTAAAATTTTCAGGGACTTTTTTTTTGGGGTATTTCCAAGGAAATTTCGTGACGGGACTGAAAAAAATTATTCGTTCAAAAAAAAAACACCGTAATGTATATAAAAAGAGAAAAAGTATATGTAGTTAAAATTAATTTCGAAAATTCATAGTAATTGAGTATTGTACATTTGGAATAGATGATGTTTTTGGTAATATAAAAATGGTAAATATTTTACATAATAAAAAAAAAATATAATTTGTTCAATTATTATCTAATTAACTCCATTAATATATTTCATAAAATATTTGATTTTAGATTTATAAAGTCACTTGACGCAAAAAGTGCCAAAATGATTTGCATAACATTTTTTTGTTTGAATTATTCAACTAATTCAAATATTATGACAGAAAATAGCAAAAAAGAAAAAAAAACATCAAACACATGCGGGAGCTGCAGCACATGACAATTTTCATTAGCTCTGCTGTGCTACCGCTCCAAATTTTTTGCTACCGCTACGCCAGAGCATAGCGCAGAATTAAATTTTTTGCTCCCGCTCCAGCTATAGTTTATTACCTAACAAAACTCGGAGCAGAGTAGAGCACATACTTTACATTGTTATGCTAAGGCTATGCTGTCGCTCCCGACAAAGTGAGAGAGATTGCGATAGTATAGCAATAATTTTAGAAATTTTGCTGCTACGGAGTAGTAAATGAGAACCCTGCTCTAAACATTAAAATAAGTTTACATTTCACTTTTATTTTGTTATATTTTATCACTTAGCACACTCATCGTTGAAAAGGTTAGATTGTTTACAATTATGAGGAAAACGAGCCTTGCCACATCTTAAAGAGCAAATATGTAGGATTTTTAACAATTTTTCTTTGTTTGCTTTTTCGCGTGATTCTTTTTTCTATATTAACTATAAAAAAATTCTTTCTACATATGTATATGTGTAATATGTGATTTATGTGACTGAAGTACTTTCGCATAGTACTCCTTTCTGCGTTAAAATAAAAAATATACACTCAGTCCTTTTTTTACGCGATCTCTTTTTACGCTATTTCACTTTAACGCGGTTATTTTTGCAGCGCAAATTCCTTTTTTTACGCGAATTTCTCACTTTAACGCGATTGCTTTTCTTCGTTTTTTGCTTGGTCTTAAACTTGCAGCAGAATTGGAAAATTATTTTGTAGCAAATGATACTGATGCCAAACGTGCACGAATTTTTCAGAAAGAATTGAGTCTCTGCATGTTAAGATATAAAGAACTACTACATCGGAATTTATTGGGTCCAAAAAGAAGCATTCAAACAAAATTAACTGAATTTATGGTGCAAACTCAATCGGAGATGCTAAGTCAATCAGAACATCAATCCATAGTTCTTACTATTGATTCTGATACAAATTCTAGTGATATCAGTGCCGGCCATCAAAATAAGCGGCTAAGAATAATTTCCACTACGGATAATGACAGTGATTAAACAGCATTCAACGGTTTTTTCAATAAATCTACCTATTTTCTATTTTCTTCTCTTTTATATATGGTTTTTGTTTTGTATTTTTTATTTTGATATGAATGAATAAATCATAAGTCTGAAATTTGAAATTTGAAACTTATTGTATTGTTTTTGAATATTTTTTTGCGCGTATATTTTGTTATACGCGATATTTTTTATATTCGGAACCAATACGTCAGTTAATATTGGAAAACTAACCATTTTTACGCGATTTTTTTTTACGCGATTAGTGGCAGAACCAAAAATCGCGTAAAAAAAGGACTGAGTGTATATTGAGTTTCGTTAAAAAGTGGTTATATTTTTTAGTTATCTTGTACGTATATTGAAACAAAATTTGAGTTTTCATTATAAAATGGTTAAATTTTGGTTATTATATCTGTCAGCGCTTTCCATTTATTTTTGATAATACGTTGTTTTTTATATTAGGTGACAATATATATAATATTACTATATACATATATATAGGTATACATATACATATGTATATATTATTATATAATATTACTTATTTGTTTGGGTCGGCTTTAGTATACCATCCCAGGATTTCGGGAATAAAATGGGTATGGTCGGGTAGAGGAGAATCTCCTGATCACGAATATATATGGTTATAGCCGCAGGAAGCTTATAGTTTTCGAGTTATTCGCGTTTTAAGTTGAAAATTTGCAATATTTTAATTACATATTTTCGATATATAAAATTAATTTTGCACTTATATTTTTCACTTTTATATACACTAACACATCACTTATTCATTTGCACACATTTATTTTATATAATATAGTGCAAGAATAGCTTTTAATAAACATTTAAATTATTGTTGAATTTGATTATTTAAGAATAACAAATGAATTACAAACTGTCATATAATCAGTGTTACCTTATCAACATCATTTGTAAAATAACTAAATGAAATAAAGGGAACAGATTATACCCCAAATACGAAAATCAACATCCTATAAAAAACAATAACCCTTATCGGTCCAACACCGGGGTGTATCAAATTTTTTTCGCGTAGAACTCCTTTTTGCGTGGGCGGCCTTCGGCCTCGCTTCAAAAAAAATAACCCTAGTCGGTCCAACACCGGGGTGTATCAAATTTTTTTCGCGTTGAACTCCTTTTTGGGTGGGCGGCCTTCGGCCGCGCTTCAAAAAAATAACCCTAGTCGGTCCAACACCGGGGTGTATCAAATTTTTTTCGCGTACAACTCCTTTTTGCGTGGGTGGCCTTTGGCCGCGCTTCAAAAAAAAATAACCCTGGTCGGTCCAACAACGGGTATATACATTTTTTTTCTCCCGTAGAACTCATTTTTACATTGGCAGCCACTTAAACTGTATTTAGCAGCCACTTAACTCGAAAACAATAAGCTTCCTGCGGCTATAACCATTGATGTATGTTCGTGATCTGGAGAATCTCCTCTATTCGACCATATCCATTTTATTCCCGAAATCATGGGATGGTATACTAAATTCTTCCCATTTGTTTATTAAATTAAATAAAGAACATATCCATATAAATGGATAGAGAAATTTTTGGGAAAAAACGAATTTCAGCGAATTTCCTTATTATCACATGGCAGCGCTCCATTTCGTCGTAATTTTTAGCACACACATGATGTTCACTACGAGTGTAAAATGTAATTTTTAAAATAAAGATTTCTTCGGTAAAAAAACTGATAAAAGTGTAAAATGTGGATTTATTTAAAAGTTTGTAGATTAATTTAATTAATTTGAAGTGAAAAATGTGAGTAAAGTGTGTTTAATGTGGTAAAATAGCTTGTTGAAATGTTCGAATTTTGGGAATTTTTGAACTTTAAGGTCGAATATTTTTTAATCAGGAGGACTTACTCTTTCCAACGGTACCTTCAAATCGCGGCGCCAAAGAAATCGGAATCGTGCCATATATACATATGTATGTGTATATGTATATAGTTGCCGCTCAAAAACCATAAGTCAGTGGCAACTATATATATAGTATATATACATATAGGCTATGTTCGTAAATGCATCATGACGCGCATCATGACGATTGCATAACAAACAGAACGTTCAGAAATGCAATATTGCAACACTGCAATAATCAAGCGTTCAAAAAAGCAACACTTCTATCAACTGTCATACATAATTTCTATCAAAAAATTGTTTACTGCATTTAACTACGATGTCTGACGGAAAGTAAGTGCAAAACTGTTTTATTTTAATTTTTGTATTGGAATTTAGTTAAATTATGTTAATAATAATTGTATAAATTATTTTTAAATTTTTAGTGAAAATCTCAGTAATGCGGAGACGCAGTTATTGCTGAGAGTACGGTTGAATATGTCCTCGGGAAACGACTTTATTGTTTTAATAAATGATTCGTTTTAGGTATTTTTCTTTTTAAAGACAAACATTTGTACCTACAAATTTTCTTTTTGACTTCAATACCCTCTTTTTCTTAAATTTAAAGAAAATCTATCATTTCTTTGCTCACAAATTTCGTCTAGTGTTAGATTCAGCAAAATTTCCATTTTAGTACTATACGCGTTCAAAAATGCAAACAAATGTATCTGCAAATTGTCAAAAATTGTATAAGAAGTATCAAACGTCAAACTTGCAGTGTTGCTACTGTTGCTTATGCTGCAAGTCATGATGCATTTACGAACATAGCCATATTCTTGACCTGGTGGACCTCCTCTATCCGTACATACCCACTTAAACCCCGAAATAGGTATAACAACAATTTTATTTAAAGAAATGGCTGCGATACGCAGTTGTGTTTTCCAGATAAATGTGTTAATAGATATAAAATTATAAAATATTGTAAAATTTATCACAAATCGAAAAAACACGTACTAAAATAGCTGCTGAGTAAATTTTAGAATAGGATCCCCCAATTTCGGGACATAATTCCGATTTCTTTGGCGCCGCGATCTGAAGGTACTGTTGGAAAGAAGAGAGTCCTCCTTATTAAAAAATATAAAAACGTTTAGTTTAAGAGATATTCGACCATAAAGTTCAAAAATTCCCAAAATTCGAATATTTCAATACGCTTTTTTTACTACATTTAACGCACTCTATGCACATTTTTCACTTCAAATTCATTTAGTTAAACTGTAAACATTAAAAAAAAATCACAATTTACACTTTTTGCAGGTTTTATAAGTAAGAAATGTATATTTTAAAAATTACTTTTTTCACTTGTAGTTAGCATAGTACTACGCAAAAGTACTTCAGTCACCCTGAGTATTCGCTCGACCAGTGTTATTTTTTTAAAGCGCGGCCGAAGGCCTCCAACGCAGAAAGGAGTACTACGCGATATGATATAAATTTTATAATATTATCATATGTAGAGTTTTACTTATTTGTGTATATTAAATATAAATCACGTATTATACATATACATATGTATAAGGAAAAAGTGTTCACATTTCAATTATAGCTTGAAAAATATTGGAAAGTATTTTTTACTATAGTTAATATAGAAAAAAGAATCACGCGAAAATACAAACAGAATTTGAATTATTTTATTTTACAATTCCTACGAAAGCTGGTTCTACGCACCGGAATTGTCCCGGATTTTATCCGATCAAGGGCTGTTTTTTCGGCGATCTAATTCCGTTTGGATCGGTAAGTGTTAATCTATGTTTGTCGTCATTGGAGCAATACCTTGTAGCAGGGTTGCTCCGTATACTCCTGACTCGTGCTGGCATTGAGTCCAACCCCAGCTCGGAGGACTTTTTCTGCTGCTTTTGCTCAAAAAGGCTCCATCCAAACTCCACATCGGTCAGGAGAAACACATGCATTGGATGGAGCCATCTTAAGACCAGCTCAGGCCTTAAGATACATAGGGAGTGGACCATGAGTTACGTGGGACCATGTGGCCAACGCACTACTGCGACACTAGCCTCTACGGCAATCAGCACATAGTTCGCGTGCCGCGCCGCCACTCACCCCGAGTGGCCAACAGAGGACCTCCACGGTCCCCAGGAGCTCAAGCAGGCAACATAGCTCCCACTAGTTGCACTTATGAATCGGTAACGCGTATTGATAGCTGCGGTCCAAGAAATCACGTTAAACAGCCGATCAGATTTTCTGTGTTGTGCCGCTTTCAACGTTATACGTAAGGATCGCGAGCGAGATAATGGTGAAGGTCAAGCCTTCATATTGCACAACACCGTGCAGTATTGTCTAATCGATGAAGACATCGACCGCAGGGATACTACCCTAGAATGTCAGGGTATAGCTATCCGGTCAGGCGATGTCGAGCTCGAAATATTTAATATATATATATAATATTTAATATATGCATGCACCCGAATATAGGCGCGCTACTTCGTGGTGAAAACCTTCTGGCACTAGGCGGGGACCACTATCTTTGGCATTCCTCCCGATTTTGTTTCTATGGACAACCGTCAAGAGTTTATCTAACCCGAAGAGACATGACAACCGAGTTTAAGTTCAATTCAATGGTGATGCCTCTTCGGACCCGAAGAAGTGCACGAGCTGTTTTAGCCGGCAATTTACACTGCACCCTTTGGTAGACAAAACCAAGCGATGTCTTAACCGACGGCTGCGCAAAATGCCAAACGATTGCGCGCCACTTACTTTCACCGATGGGGAGGTTCAGAATGCCATCAACAAATCGAAATCATATAAATCCATTAGCCCTGATAGAATCAATATACTTATGCTAAAGCATCTAGGCTCGATGGGAGTATATTATCTCACCAAGGTCCTCATAGTAGGAGATCCCACCATAGTACGACCATCACCCATCGTATTACGGGATGAAAATATTTTTTATATAAAATTTGTTAAATTAAAATATTAATTTCGAGGAGGTTGCCTGGAAATTGTGATGCTAAGTGTAAATAATTAATAATTAAAAAAGATTTTTTTAACATTACACCCACTCTCTTACGCAATAAGCAGTAGACTAATCGAAAGCATATAGCTTGTAGAATATGCAAACACTGGGTTGCCTTCTTTTTCCCGGTGCAATTATTGGGTTGCCAGGTACATACAGGTAACTTAAAAATAGTGATTTGCACCTATCGACTTACGCGATAAACCTTATACCAAAATAAAGATAATTTTATTGCGAGTATAATGATATAAGGTTGCCTGCGAAAAATTGGTGCTGAATCCCGGTTGTCGAGTATTAAAAACCGAAATATTCGTGCGGCTGAATACGTGCGAAAGATACGTCCGAGGAAAGTATTCAGTGCCATTTGTTATAAATACAATAACATAGTGATTAAAAATTATTCAAAATCTGATTCATCCAAAGAAAAACTGGCATCTTCAAGTTCTGAACATTCGTCGTCACTATTTTCTTTTTCTGTCATTTCAGCAATATCTTATACTGTTAAAGGCGTTTGGTCCCCAATGAATCCTGTTGGTTTTAGATAATCATCAACAAACCAAAAGCAGGTTTCAGGCTGTAGTTTAACACATTCAGGATCCGTTGCATGAGCCACATAGAATTCACAAAAATTGTTCTTAAAGTTTTTTGTTTAAGTGATATCCAGCACGGTGGTATAGTATTTGACTCAAAACTTTTACTTTTTTTTTAAGAATTTTTCGTTGTCTTCTTTTGAAGAATAACTTTTCACAAAATTTCGATATCTCGCTTCATTCACCCTATTGCAGTTTTTTATACCATACATATTAGCTGTGAACTCTTGAGCTGTGTCCATTTTTTCGTTGATAAAAACACCAGCTTCATCTGTCAATGATGAAAAAACTGTCTGATACTTTTCGTTTTTGGAAAATAATTTATATACATGGTTTCACTTTTCCTTTATTGTAGAATGCAGCCGTATAATCACATCCTGTAAATGCATGGAAAGCTGGAATACTTAGGCATAACTTGTAATGTAAAAGTGCAATTAATGCACTCCAAATGTTGATAATTTTTATTTTTTGTCGCTGAATTGGCTAGGCAAATTTCAGAATGCTGAATTTTGTGAATATTTCCCAGCAAAATAACCAGAACATCGGTATCAGAGGCATTAATTAAAATTTTCGACTCAGGTGGCGCTTTATATGGATGAAAAATCATCCTCGTATCCGCATTTTCATGATGACACATAATCAACTTCTTCACTTTTTTTATGGAATTTTGTTGGACTTCGTAAGAGAAACACTGGTGGTCAACAGTTAAAAAAATCTTTTTATTTCCGATGATCGCTACCAAATTTTGGTTTTCCCAATACTCAGCTAAAAAATGTACCAAGGCTGTTTTTTTTTCGACGAAGGAGCGACACACAACTGCAATGCTGCGTCCTTTTCTTTGGCACTGAATACATTCCTCGGACGTATCTTTCGCACGTATTCAGCCGCACGAATATTTCGTTTTTTAATACTCGACAACCGGGATTCAGCACCAATTTTTCGCAGGCAACCTTATATCATTATACTCGCAATAAAATTATCTTTATTTTGGTATAAGGTTTATCGCGTAAGTCGATAGGTGCAAATCACTATTTTTAAGTTACCTGTATGTACCTGGCAACCCAATAATTGCACCGGGAAAAAGAAGGCAACCCAGTGTTTGCATATTCTACAAGCTATATGCTTTCGATTAGTCTACTGCTTATTGCGTAAGAGAGTGGGTGTAATGTTAAAAAAAAAAAATCTTTTTTTAATTATTAATTATTTACTCTCAGCATCACAATTTCCAGGCAACCTCCTCGAAATTAATATTTTAATTTAACAAATTTTATATAAAAAATATTTTCATCCCGTAATACGATGGGTGATGGTCGTGCTATGGTGGGATCTTAGACTATCAACCTGGTGCTGACCACTCTTCAAATACCCGATGTGTGGAAAGTCGGAAGAGTGGTCTCACTACTGAAACCTGGGAAACCCGCCAACAAAGGGGAGTGCTATCGTCCGATAACTCTCCTCTCCGGAGTTGTCGAAAGCTTTTGACACAGTCAACCACACAACGCTACTGCAAGATATTGAGAAGCCTGAAACCTGAGCGGTCGACGTTCATCTGTACTATTTCGACGTGAATTATTTAAACTGAGAAGAATTAAATAGCGGGTTCCACTCCCCGCTTCTGTTTAACTTCTACATCTCGAAACTCCCACAGTCACCAGAGAGAGTTTCCATAACCTCGTACGCAGATGATTGCACCATATTGACGTCGTTGTGTGTTCAAAAGTTAACGGCTATCTCTCCGACCTTTTTCGTTTCCTCACTGAACGGAACCTAACACTTTCACCCACCAAATCCACGGCGACCATATTTACATACTGGACGAAGGAGTATAGACTTCAGCTTAATATTGTAGTCGATGGCGTCAAAATTCCGAAATGGGGAAATACAAAGAAACGTTGTTGACAACATACAAGCCAATCGGCCGGCCGGTCCTCAATAGGGTCGCCTGGATGCAGTGGTACGCAGATGAGGAAACTCCAGACCTGCCAGAACACTGCACTCCGGACTACGACAGGATGCCTCTTGATGTCTCCCATCGAACACCTACATAGTCAAACGCTTATGCTCCCAGTTAATGAGTATAATGAACTCTTCTCCATGCAGTTCCTCCTAGAATGTTTTTGTGGAAATCAACGTTGCAGCCACCTGCTTGGAGCGGAATCGCCTCCTAGGAGCATCAAGAGGTCTTTCCTTAACTACGTCGACGACATCGTACAGTACGCCGACCAGACTTCGGACGCAACTAACTTCCGACAGGTACCATCAGTCATTCACAGTGGAGCTATCAACACCTTCACCGACTCCTTTGCAGTAAAAGGCGTTCTTGGAGTCAAACCACCACCGTGACCACAAACCACAACGTGAGTTACCCTAGCTCAGCTTCGTTCTGGATATTGAAGCAGGTTAAACACCTACTTGTCCAGAATAGACCCCGACATACCCAATATATGTCCTGTATGCAACGAGTCTCCGCATGACACTGGCCACCTCTTTCCACGCCCTGCGAACTCTACTCATCTAACACCCCTTTCCCTTTGATCCGACTTCGTCGAAAAAGCACGTTTTCTGGGCCTCTCGCTAGAGGACGTCGACGACAACAGGATAACCCTTACCATTCTAACGGGGATTGATAACCGTTAGAACAAGAACATCAACAAACAAAGAAAAATCGTTGAATCCTTCATATTTGGTGTTTAAGGTGTTTCAAGGCTCGTTTTCCTCATAATTGTAAACAATCTAACCTTTTCAATGATGAGTGTGCTAAGTGATTTAAAAATTAACAAATATAGCTAAAATATAAAAAAAATAAAAGAAGCTTCCCCTCTGGAGAAGCTTCCCAATCTGTACCGACCCCAAATTGAAGTCCCTTATTCAGGGATCTCCGGGATCGGCAAGGCGTAAGGTGTCACGCTCGTTAGCTAAAACGGCTGCTTCGGCTGGGAAATTGGGGCGGATTTCCGCTATTCTTCCAGCCGGGATGAAGCGAGCAGTAGCTTCTGCGATCACCTTGCGGAAACGACGTTCGCCAACGGATACGTCCGTAGGAATGGGTAGAGCGTTGAAGGTGCTCTCAGTAAATTCTGTGAAGCCGACCAAGTTAGCTTTGTTAAAGTTAACGAAGGTGCGGTTGCCCACAGAAACAAAATCTCTGTCGAGATAATTATAGGCAGGTGGTCTGATGCGAGAGTTAGCATAGGTCGCCAGGTTATGCTAGCTATCAGACCATCACTAGCAATGGTAATATTGGGCTTTGTCATTCATTGTGCAGAATGTCGAATCATCAATCTTTTCCGCTTTTAGCTTGGTTTCTTGGACCGCAGCTATCGATACGCGTTCCCGGTTCGTTAGTGAAATCTCTTCGATCTTACTCTGGAGTCCGTTGAAGTTGAGTTGTAGTATTCGGGTTTGTTGCGGGTGTCCATGGGTGATTTTTGAGGAGGAGAGCGTGGCGTGTAGGTGGTGTTTGTTGCAGCTGTGAAACCCGCAGGGGCGGTTGTCGCACTGTGGTGTTGTTAGGCGACGCCCTTGCTGAGTGTTGCGGGGGCTCCATCCATTGCACGTATTACACCGGACCGAGCTGGAGTTTGGATGCAGCCTTTTGGCGAAGCAGAAAAATACCTAAGTTATTTCACTACATTTAATTTACATGATGCACTTGTTTCAATTCAAATTCATTTAATTAAGCTATAAACATTTAAACAAATTCACAATTTACATTTTTTGAACTTTTTATAAGTGAGAAATTTATATTTTAAAAATCACTTTTTACACTCGAAGTAAGAATCATTTATGTGCTAACGATTGTGAGGAAATAGAGCGCTGCCATGTGATAATGAGCAAATATGATCAATTCGCTGAAATTTCTCTTTTTCGCTATAATACCTCCTTTTTTATTTAGCAATTTTAGTTCTAATAAAAACAAGTTTCTCTATAAATTATATTTCAAATAAAAAAGTGTATAAACAATCTTTCTATGCATATAGTAGATATTTTATTAAAATTTAGTAAAAAACTAAGTAATATTATATAATAATATTACGTAATAAAGTAATAAAATACTGAGGTTACCCCGGGTATTGGCTCGATCAGGATTATATTTTTAAAGGATACTACGCAAAAGTACTTCAGACCACCCGAGTATTGGCTCGACCAGGTGTTTTTTTTAGAGCGCGGCTAAAGGCCGCCAACGCAGAAAAGAGTACAACGCGAAAGTACTTCAGTCACCCCAGGTATTGGCTCGACCAGGGTTATTTTTTTGAACGAGTACTTTTCATACTCAATTATACAGCCGTGCTCCCAATTTCACATTCACAAATTTCCTTGTGAATTCGGTTTGAAATCACATATTTGATGCTCCCACTTTCACATTCACATTATTTTTTGTGGATCGAATCCGAGTTCTTTGTTGGCAGTGAAATGAAAAGTAAATGGCAAAATGTGTTAAAATGTTAAATTATTTTCTATAAGAAAATTTTTTTATATATCCTTTGATATTTGTAGGTGCTACTCATGACCTTTTTAAATTACTTATTTTTTGGTATATACGAATTTTTTACATTATTTGCTGATATACTCAAAAAAATCATGCATCGCTCAATCCGAAATGTAACCGATTGTGAGGCAGGGTTGACTTGCTTTGCAGAACAAATTCCCACCGATTCATTTCGTGTTCGTTTCGTTCTTTGCTTTGATATTAATATGAAAAAAACCATACGATTTGACTTCTGCAATCCTTGGCATGTCCAACATATTATATCCAAAATAAAAATTATTGAGTTAACTTATTTAAAGAGCAATGAATAGTTTTCATATAATATCAAAGCATTCTTAAATAAAAACAACGCGATTTTAAAATCACAGCTGTGGCATCAATGCTTAAGTTCTTCAGCTGTTTCATGTCATCGGAATTATTTGGGGAAAACGAAACCAGCAACATGTAAGTAATTATTAAATTTGTTAATTGATGTCATATTTTATGAGTATTAAATAATCTTCATTGCAGGGGCAAACATAAAACTCAAATGCAAGATAACGTTTTCGTGGAATTCATGAAATTGAACCAGGATTTAGCCAGAGGATTCATTAAAGGTGACCGGACAATAGCTGCTGACAAATGGCATGCATTAGTCTGCAAACTAAATGCTGCTGGCCCACCTATAAAGGACATTGCCGGTTGGAAAAAAGTAAGGCATTTCAGGTTAACAGCAAATATAAATGTTAAACAAAAGTAAGTTCGGGTTTTCTTAAAAGGTACGGCTCGATTGGAAAATGCATGTTCGCAAAAAACTGGCGCACAATAAGAACCGTTATTTTACCAATTGAGGAGGAAGTTGCAAAAATATGTGGTCTGTTCGAAATGGTGAATGGGTTGGAAGGTGCCCTTACTTTTGGAGTACCGGAAGAGCACACAGAAGCAGAAAATGTATCACAACGCACTGAAGAGCCAATACAAACCGAAACACCAATTGTTGAGGAGGTAGCTGAGCCTACCCCAAAACGTCGAAAGTTGGGGCCCCAAACATCAAATGTGCAGACTTTGGACGAAGTGTGTGCTGCGCAACTGGACACCATGAAAACCATTCCAACCAGTCTACAGAAACTTATAACACATCAAGAGGAGCATAACCGCCAACAGCTTGAGCACCACCGCATAATTCAAAAAATTGAAGCAGAAAAGTTAGAAGTTCTAAAAAGGCTGATAAATAATAACGTTTGAGGTTTTAAACTTTAACTTAACATGGTTTATGTCATATATAAATATAACCATTTCTATTGTAAAAAATGTTACACAAACAACGATGTGAACATTGTATATTTATTTTTGCATCTCGCTGTAGTATACAAATCAATATTACAATAAAACATTAATAATAATTAATAAAACTGAAAACTCCAAATAAATACATAGAAAACAAAATTGTTTAAATCTTGAGTATCCTTTGGTATAATTTAAAGTTAATTGGTAAAGAGAAAAGACTTGATTAAAAAGTAGTGAATTTGGCCAGTTACTGTGACAAGTATTGCGCTATTTCATTTCTTATTGAAGTGCCATCTTGTTGATCTTCGAACTCAGTTGCTGATAATTCCTAATAATAAAAATAATTCCTTACTTAGACGGAACGACTGAATAAACCTGTAAAACTCGCCACTATTATTATGGGCACAAATACGTTGTTGAATTTAACTTACCGTTTTTCAGAAATTTTAAGAATGCTAGAGGCATTCCTCAGATGTCTGTTACGCCTAATTTCCATAATTTTACGCCTTCTTTTGGCTTCAAAACAAGCAATTGAAAAAATAAATGGCATTTTACAATATTTATAAATTTTCAATAAAATCCTCTCAGATGCTTGTCAGCTGTTGAGAATGAGGAAACAATGGGAAAATATCGATAACAAAATTTGTGAAATTGGGAGCACACGAATTCACTTTCACAGGAAATTTTTAAAATCACATTGTGAAATTGAAATGTGAAACTGGGAGCACGGCTGATAGCTTAAAAATGAGAGAAATAATCTTTTTATAGTTAATAAAGAAAAAAGAATCACGTGGAAATACAAACAAAGAAAACGCTATCGTTAAACAATCCTTCAAATTTGGTGTGTAAGATGTGGCAACGCTCGCTCTCTTCATAATTGTAAATAATCTAACTTTTCAATGATGAGTGTGCTACTTGATTTTTAAATCAATAAAATAAAAAACTAAAAATAACAAAATAAAAGTGAAGTGTGAACTTATTTTAATGTTTGGAGTGTATATTTAAATATATAAAGTAAAAAATGTGAACAAGTTTAGTGAAACTATGTGTTATTGATACAAACTTTGCATCTTTTAATCAGGAATATTTTAAAAAATGCAAATGTTAACAACATAATTTTTGCATATTCCTCCTCTGGAGAAGCTTCCCTATCAACACATACCCCTTTTATACCGAAATTCGTGTTTTTTACCCGACTGCCAAAATAATCGGAACCGTCATATAAAAGGTGCGTAGTAAATGAAAACCCTGGCCAGTGATATATCACCAGTTAGGGCTTTTATTTGCTTATACGAGATTACCAACCTTCTCCCACACCCCTTTGTATAACTTCGATAGTTAAAGTCCTACCGAAGTTTACGATACTTTTGAGGATCATGCCACTGCCCCATAAGTCATAATCGGTCTTACGAACACGATGTACACTCACCTGATAATCTATTTGTTGCAGCCCCAGGATTTCTCGGCAAGTCGATTGCACACCATGAGTGCTTTTGTAGTCTTGCTTATGGTCAGGTCTAGGTATTCGATCATATTAGTAATTTCTCACTCTCTGAATGTTACTGTTTCAGCTATCCTAGTGTACAGTACGGCCTCTATCCATCTGCGCACCGGTGTTTTCTGTGCTTTTCCCATGCTTTGGAAAGACGTGTTGTCAAAAGCATCTTCGATATCTGAGAAACCACAGAGTATCACCTTACCTACATTCAATGAGCCTTCGATCTCTGAGGTTAGCTGATCCAGTGGTGCAGCTTTCAGCGCCTTCGATTTTATTTCATCATCTATGATCCTTTCCATAGTTTTTAGTAAGAAGGCAGCCAGACTAATCGGTCTGAAGGATTTCGCTAAGGAGTAGTCTTTGTTTCCTACTTTGGGTATGAAGATCACCCTTGGAGTACGCCACGGTTCCGAAATATACGTGGTCGCTAGGCTATTTCTCATCAGCCGTACAAGGTGGGGCAGAAAGACCTGCTTTCCCTGTCGCAGATTGATGCCGTCCTCCGCAGGAGACTTAAATTTCGCGAACGAGGCCATTGCCCACCTAATCGAGTCCAATCAGAGCGAGATGGCTTGTGTGCGACAAACGGTTCACACAGGTCTGCCGGAATTGTGTCCGGGAAATGCCCAACCAGAAGTGCCGTAGCTCTTCTGCACGGGTCGTATATGTCCCGTCACATATTTTTATTGCTAATGCTCTCTTGCCTTCGTATCTTTTTCCTAAGATCTGAGAATTTGCTTTATAACCAAAGACAGTTGCGCATGTTGGTGATTGTCAGGAACTAGTTCTCATCCTTGCCGTCCTCCGCGGTGCCATTACCAGGTACCTTAGTCGCTCCAAAAACCTGCGTAGAGGGTAGGTACTCGCCTAGGAAACGCAGTCGCAGTCTGCTTTGTCGAGCTTGCGTCGGGGTGAGTGGCATCCTCATCCACCAGTGTCATGCTGTGCATGGACGGAATGTCATCTCTCCTTTTTGCGCAGAGGACGAAGCCGTTGCAGTCTATCAGCTTGGTTGTGATCTCCCTCAGCTAGATAGCGGACCTCTCGTTCTGCCGTCCACCTGCAGCATGCCTTCTCTAAAGTGAACCCCGGATGCCTTTTAGAAAATCCGCATATCTGCACAGTCCCTCCTCTACCCGTTAGGAGCCTCTGTGGCGAAGTTTGCTCGCTTTTATGCTTCGCGGATAGGTGGACGAAGGCGCTACCTTTTCGTTATCTCTTGACGGTCGAGGTAGCGTTAACCGGGTAACGGACGCGGGCTTGCCACCTTTACGCCCCTTCAATGCAGGAGAGGCACCACTGTCACTAATCCTGTTAGCCGCTAGGAGTCTTACGACCCGTTCACGCCGTTTGGGAAATGCAAGTATTTGCAGAGGAAGTAAGCAATCCAATCTGTTGTTGCCCCTCAAATGGTAAAGCTCTCTTGCCTCTGGCATATCTAAACATATCTCAAAGTTGGTAAGAGATTGGTTCCAGAACAACAGTGTGAGTTCTTATAATTGGTCAAGTCATGCTGTGAGACTTCAATTGATACGAGCCGCAAACTTAGACGCGTTCGATATACGTAATAATTACAGCAGTACAGCAACTGCTTTGCATATTCGCTGATCCTCTGCTGATGTGCAAACAAAAATTTAATGTTGCCAATTTTTTGAATAAATTGCTCCTAAAAAGTGACGGTATAACTTCATGCTGTGGCAAGTGTTGCCAAAAATTCGCGCTAGATACTGATGAAAGAAGTGAGCAAAAAACAAATAAGGCACATAAAGCCTAACTAATAAATTTTTTCAGTTACAGATACCTGATGTACTAATTATTTTTTCCATCCAGTTTTAAAGTCTTTTAATTTTCTTCTAGAAATTTAAATTCCTATTAATTTTTTTATTGCTAATATCTTTATTTCTTTTAGTTAAATGATAAAATAAATTAAATGTGACTGGTTTTTCTTCTAAGCATGAAAAAAAGTTATTAGTCATTGAAAGCGACACGGGTGTCTGCACTTATTACTTCGACTATGATTGATTGATTGATTAATATGAGGAAGGCCTTTGGTCTATTGTGCCCTCTCCTAACTCACATAGACTCACCCAGCCCCAGCGCATCGATGAAGTTCAATAGACTTCTGGGCGCTAGTGAGGCTATGCGATCCCTATCCGGAAACATTGATCCGAGGACCTTAGTCCTGCGTCTACAGACTGCTGTGCAGTCAATCAGCAGGTGCTCCGGGGTTTCAGGCTTCAAGTCGCAGAACCGGCAGTTAATGCAAGAGGATAGGCCCATGTTGTACAGGTGCCTATTCAACTTGCAGTGGCCGGTATACCATGCGACCAGTAGCCTGAGTTTGTTCCTGGGGAGGTTTATTATAACCTTGAATCTGCTTAGATTGTATCCTCCCATTAGCAGCTTGGCATGTCTCATACCACGAGTTTGCCGCCAATGCTCTTCTCTGCCCACTCCTTCTTCCCTGCGAAGTAGCTCCTTTATGGTATGTGGACCTACCCCAATAAAGGGGTCCCACCATCTTGGTGGCGGCTGCGGAGCGGGCTAGCTCATCCGCCAGTTCATTACCGGCTATACCTCTGTGATCAGGCACCCAGATTAGGTGTACCTTGTTACGTTCTGCAAGGTTGTTCAGCTTCACCCTGCACTCCTGCACTAATAGCGATCTGATTTCGTAAGAAGAGATCGGTTTTAGCGCCGCTTGACTATCGCTGAGAATGGCAATTCTCTCATTGCGATAGTTGCGATGGAGGTTTATTTCTATACACCGACTTATGGCAAAAACTTCTGCCTGGAAAATGCTTGGGAACTCTCCCATGGGTATGGAGAGCTTAGTGCGTGGGCCCGCGATCCCCGCACCGATTCCCTCCGACATTTTCGAGCCGTCGGTGTACCCCCTTAGCGTGCTATTCCTCAGCATCAGTTCGAGATTGGAATCATTCCACTCGTCTTTGCTGCCGAGGGTGACCTTAAACTTCTTCTTGAAGTTAACTGTTTTGGTAATGCTGTCCCTCGGGAGGAGGGCTGATGGTACATCGCCACTTATCTTTTCCATCCTCTGGGACGAGATTACTCTACCTTTGCCCCACCCCTCTGCCGTTATTTGCAGAATTGTGTGCTTGGCTACCTGACCTATAACCAAATGAAGCGGAGTAAGCTCCGTCAGAACCTCCAGTGCTGCCGTTGGACAGGTGCGCATTGCGCCCGTCATGCAGACACAGGCTAGCCGCTGCAGCTTCGATAGCTTGGTCTTAACCGAAGTCTGCGACGCTATTGAGGCCCAGGCCACCGCCCCGTATGTGATTATTGGCCGCACTATCATGGTGTACAACCACCTGAGGATCCTTGGCTTACAGCCCCAGGACTTGCCCGCCAGTCGGTTGCACACCATTAAAGCTTTTGTTGCCTTGACCAGGGTCAGGTTTACATTCTGATTCCACCGCAAAGTAGAATCTAGCATCAAACCTAGGTATTTGACACTGCCGGTCATTCCTATCTCTCTGCCCCCAAGTTTAAGATTCCTGAGACCGGGTAAGGACCTGCGTTTCGTAAACGGGACTACGGTCGTCTTGGAGGGATTGATGTTTAATTCAACCTCTTTACACCACGTCTTCGCCAGGTTTAGACCTCTTTGTATTAGGTCACAGAGAGTGTTTTCGTATTTGCCTCTTGATATAATTACAATGTCGTCCGCATACCCTTGGCAGCGGATCCCATTGTTCGTTAGCAGTATTAACAGGTCGTCTACAACTAGACTCCATAGCAGGGGTGATAACACACCTCCCTGTGGGCAGCCTCTTGTTGTGCCAAGACGAATCCTCTTTCCACCTACTGTGGTCTCAGCAACTCTGGTACGCAATACAGATTCAATCCATCTGCGCACCGGTGCTGCCACATTCCTTTTCTCCAGTGCCTTGACTACACTTTTATGAGACGTGTTGTCAAAGGCACCTTCGATGTCCAAGAACGCGCAAAGCATCACCTCTCCATGCTCCAGTGAACTCTCTATTTCAGAGGTTATCTGGTACAGAGCAGTGTTAGCGGATCTACCCGCTCTGTAGGCGTGCTGAGCCGCATGCAGGGGTGCTCTCTTCAGCACTGTCGACTTTATTTCATGGTCCACGATCTTCTCCATGGTTTTTAGTAGGAAGGACGTTAGACTGATTGGCCTAAAGGATTTCGCCAATGAGTAGTCCTTCCTACCCACCTTGGGTATGAAGATCACCTTCGATGTCCTCCATACCTCAGGGATGTACGCCAATGCGAGGCTCTCCCTCAGCAGCCGAATCAGGTGAGGCCGTAAATGCTGCTCCCCCTGTTGTAACAGCGCTGGAAAGATACCATCCACTCCCGGAGACTTGAATCTCTCAAACGAGGCCATCGCCCACCGGATCGAGTCCGCCGTAAACAGCCGTTTGGCGATACTCCAATCCTCGCGGGATGGCTTGTGTTTGATCACAGGTAGACACTCGTCTTCCCGAACCGTCTCCGGGAAGTGCGCCCGCAGAAGCTCCGTCGCTCTGTCCTCTGCGCTGGTCGTGAATGTCCCATCACCTCTTTTGATTGCTACTACTGCGTCGTTTGTGCCTCTGGCCAGGGCTTTATGCAGCCGGGCCGCCTCTGGCGTTGAGGTAACGTTTTCGCAGAATCTGCTGAAGCTAGCCTGCTTTGCAGACCTGATCTCCTTATTGTATAAAGTGGGATAGCTCCTGTATTCCTCCCAGACCCCCGTACGTTTCTCTTTGTTGAATAGGCTGCGTACTCTCTTCCGGAGGTCTGATAGTTTCCTTGACCACCAGGGGCTGTTTCGCCTGTCTGTGGTCACTTGTAGGGGCAGCAGCCATGATAAGCGTTAATGACAGACTCGTTTAGCTTAGATAGCCTAATCTCCAAGCCTGGGCCTGACACGCTGTTATCAGTCTGCTCCCCCCTCCCCAATTCCTCACCTAGTATATTCCTGAAGGCATCCCAGTTCGCCTTCCGAGGGTTGCGTCTGGGGGGGGAGTTTCCTGACCTCTGCCTTTAGCGTGAACCTTAAAATCCTGTGGTCTGACATGGAGGGCTCCGTAGAGACTCTCCATTGCGAGACCAATCCATTTGCAGGCTCATTGCTCAAGGTGAGGTCCAGCACCTCCCTCCTGTTCATAGTTATGAATGTGGGTTCACACCCTACATTCTCAATTGCTAAATTACTGCCTACAACATATTCTAATAGGGACTCACCTCTCACGTTGCAGTCGGTGCTGCCCCATTCTGTGTGGTGAGCGTTCGCATCGCAGCCGATGATGAGGGGGAGCTTGTGCAGTCTGCAGTGCTCTACCAGCCTTTCCACCGCCTCCGGGGGTGCCGTTGCTGCCTCTCCCGGAAAGTATGCTGAGGCCAGGACGAAGTCTTTGCCCTCAGTATCCCTGGCCTGCACCGCCACCAAGTCCTGTGTCAGAAACTCTGAAATGCAAAAGAAATCAATATTGCTTCAGACAACTATGCACGTCCTAGGCCTCTCGCTAGAGAGGTCCCAGATTACCTTATTTGCCTCCGTCTTGAGGCCCTTTATCTCTCCCTTATAGACCCAAGGCTCTTGGATCAGCAGTGTGCCCAGTTTCTCCGCAGTGAACCTGCTTGTAATGACAGCTGAGGCTGCCGCCGCATGATGCAGGTTCACTTGGGCAATTTCCATGATGTCGGCCATCATAGAATGGGCTCGAGGAGAGAGAGATCCTCTACCCCGCCGACAACCGCACTGCTGTCCATTGGGCCTCCTAGTCCGTCTAGGAGCTCCTGCGTTGAGGGTAGCTCCATGTTCCGGCCATCTGCGGGGACGTCAGCGGTCGTTGCTGGCCCTGCCTGTCCGGACTTACTCCCGCATGGCTGCTCCGACAACTCGTCCACCCCCATTCTAGTTTCCTCCGGGGCGGACTCCGGCACTGCCTGGTTATCGACGCCCCTGTCCTGTAGAGTCGCAGGCGTTTTGGCTTCCTTGCTCGCGGTGTCAGCAGGCTTGTAGGGCCGCATGACGACCGTGCTATACCTGTAGAACAGGCGGAAGCTCGCGGCCCGGACATACTTGTACGACTCGTCGTTGATGTATAGGTGTAACCTCCATCCCTCAATGTCGCCTAGCTTCTCCTTCTTGCTGCCTGCAACACACCAGGACGAGATACTTAGTCCCCGGTTCTGGTTCCTCACCAGGTTCAAGGCGTGTTCGTAGGTCCTGTCCCCGCTTCGAGGGAGGAACATCGTCATGCTGTGCATGATTGGCACATCTTCCACCCTCTTCACGCAGAGGACAGGGCCCGTCCAGCTTCCCAGCCTTGGAGCGTGCTCCCTCAGCTGGTCGGCGGACGACTCGTCCAGGCAGTCCACCTGCATCAACCTCCCCTGAAGTCGATGCCCAGGAAGGACGCCGTGTAGTCCTCTCCTTTGGACGCCTCATCCATCAGGATGTCCTGAAGCACGCCGGGTATCTGAAAGGCAGAACAGCCATGCGGACGCCTCTGACAGCATCCGCATATCCGCGCCGCCCCTCCTCCACCTGGTGAGGAGCCGGTCCAGATGGTTGGCCTCCGGCTGCCTTTGTATCTATGCCTCGCATCCTTTGGATCGGGGGGGTTCCTGCGGCGTGATTTGGCCGCTCTTCCTTTTTCCGGCTTGGGCGTACGTGCCCGCGGGCAGTGCCCTGCTGTCGCCCCGCCTTGCGGTCTGAGCTGTGCTGACCAAGCCACGGTTGTTGTTACCGCTGCCTTGCGCGCGAGCTGGCACGTTGCTGTCGTTTCCCTTTGCCGGAGACGCGTTGTTTCCTTGGCTCTTGCTCCTCGCTAGAGCCTCCGGGGTTTTCCCATCACGGAGGTGCCGTAGGTACCACTTCATGGTGGAACCACTCATGCCTTTCCTCTGAGGGTTGTCGCACCCGCCGGGTTGGCCAGCTTCTGGGAGGGGGCGTTGCCCACCTCTTCTGCGCCTTCTCCTCCTTCTCCCTCTTGCGCCGTCTCTGCCTGATGCGACTCGCTCGAGGCCGACCCACTACACCTGCCGGCGGGGGTCTTGGTGACCTTAGATTCTGCTGTAGCGGCACCAGGCGTTACCACCAGGTGAGCTCCGCTGCAAGAGCGCACGTCGTCATCATCCTCCCTGGCGTGCTCCTCAAACAGCGAACGCTCCTCTGGCGTAAGAGCGTCGAGGAAGCTAAACTTCCGCCTAGCCCCTCGACCCCCCTTACCATCCACTGCCTCATCTCCTTCTTATTTTCCACTACCGTAGTCGTTTGTCGTTGCCCTTGTCCGTCATCAAGTCCATTGTTTATGTTTGTTTTGTTGTTGTTGCTGTTCATTCTGGTCTTTCGACCCTTGGCTCAAACAGGGTGAGCTGTCGGTTCTATGTTCTTTATGGGGAACTGAAAGGTCCGCCACGCCAAAGCCCCTTGACGCGGTAAGGCCACCGTTACTTCCCAATTCGGCCCGGTGTTGGGAAGGCTCCGTTAGAATACAGCCACATTAACCTCCTGGCTACAAAGTTCCAATGGGCACGGGAGTCGCATAACACCCTGGATTAGGAGGTGATAGCTCTTGGTTAGCGCACGCATGCGGCATCCGACATCCCGCGTGGTCCGTGCTTAACAGCACCAACCGCACAGGATTGGGGGGCGCCGAGTATGCCTTGCGCCTAAGCCCCTGCACCGCGGCAAGGTGCCTACCATTCGCAGAGGCTATGTATATACCGCAAGTCTCATAAATCTTGTCATATGAAAACCTTTGACAAAGAAAAATGTTCAAAATGAATTTTGAAAGTAACGCTTATATTTATTTGGGAATTATTTTATAACGTAATAATTTTCATTCTATTGTTTATTATTTCTGAACCAAAAACAATTATATTTTTAAATTAAATTATAAAGAATAAATCAAAAAACTGAGAACAGGAGATATTTCGTCTTGCCCTCGTTCACCACCAGACCCATTTGCTTCGCTGCCTTATCCATTCTCGAGAAAGCAGAAATAACGGCGAGGTTGTTAAGGCCAATGATATGAATATCATCAGCATACGCCAGAAGCTCTTATAGAAGATTGTACCTTCTCGGTTTAGTTCTGCAGCTCGAATTATTTTCTCCAGAAGAAGATTGAAGAAGTCACACAAAAGAGAGTTGCCAAACGGCTCGGAGAGATCCCTTCCCGATCCTGACGGAGCTTTTTGTTGTTCAACGTCAGTTTACACAGCCGCATTAGTTTTGCGGAGATACCAAATTCAGACATTGCGGCATAAAGGCAACTCATTTTCGTGCTGTCAAAAGCAGCTTACAAATCGACGAAGAGGTGGTGTGTCGATTCTCTTCTCACGGGTCTTTTCCAACATTTGACGCATGGTGAATATCTGGCTAGTTGTTGATTTGCCAGGTTTAAAGCCACACTGATGAGGCCCAATCAGTTTGTTGACGGCGGGCTTTAATTTTTCTCTTCCATAGAACATTATACGCGATGTTGAGGAGGCTTATCCCACGGTAGTTGGCGTAGATTGTGGGGTCTTCGTTTCTTCTGTTCGCTACGTGGCGCCAATTGGATATTCCAAGCGAAGCCAGGTCCTTCTCCACTTGGTCCTTCCAACGGAGTGGAGGTCTTCCTATTCCTCTACTTCCCCCGGCGGCTACTGCGTCGAATACTTTCAGAGCTGGAGTGTTTTCGTCCATCCGGACAACATGACCTAGCCAGCGTAGCCGCTATCTTTTAATTCGCTGAACTATGTCAATGTCGTCGTATATGCCGTCGTATATGTCGTACATATATTGTCGACCATAAATCTTTCGCAGAACATCTCTCGAAAAATCGTAACGTCGACTCATCGGTTGCTGTCATCGTCCAAGCCTCTGCACCATATAGCAGGACGAGAGTTATGAGCGACTTATAAGTTTGGCTTTTGTTCTTCGAGAGAGGACTTTACTTTTCAATTGTTATGACTGTCAACAGTGACGTGAGAACCAAGCCGTGAGTGCGACGACTGTTTGTTTGATGACAGGAGATATTTTGTCTTGCCCTCGTTCACTGCCAGACCCATTTTCTGTGCTTCCTTGTCCAGCTTGGAGAAAGCAGAACTAACGGCGCGGGTGTTGAGGCCGATGATATCAATATCATCGGCATACGCCAGCAGCTGTACACTCTTATAGAAGATGGTACCTTCTCTATTTAGTTCTGCAGCACGAACTATTTTCTTCAGAAGCAGGTTGAAGAAGTCGCACGATAGGGAGTCGCCTTGTCTGAAACCTCGTTTGGTATCGAACGGCTCGAAAAGGTCCTTCCCGATCCTGACGGAGCTTTTCGTGTTGCTCAACGTCAGTTTACACAGCCGTATTAGTTTTGCGGGGATACCACATTCAGACATCGCGGCATAAAGGCAGCTCCTTTTTATGCTGTCGAAAGCAGCTTTGAAATCGACGAAGAGGTGGTGTGTGTCGATACTCTTTTCACGTGTCTTTTCCAAGATTTGGTGCATGGTGAATATCTGCTCGGTTGTTGATTTGCCAGGTCTAAAGCCACACTGATAAGGTCCAATCAGTTTGTTGACAGTGGGCTTTAATTTTTCACACAATACGCTCGATAGAACCTTATATGCGATGTTGAGGAGGCTTATCCCACGGTAGTTGGCGCAGATTGTGGGGTCTCCTTTTTTATGGATTGGGCAGAGCACACTTAAATTCCAATCGTTGGGCATGCTTTCGTCCGACCATATTTTACAAGGAAGCTGATGCATGCTCCTTATCAGTTCTTCGCCGCCGTGTTTGAATAGCTCGGCCGGTAATCCATCGGCCGCAGCCGCTTTGTTGTTCTTCAGGCGGATTATTGCTATTCGAACTTCTTCATAGTCGGGCAATGAAACGTCTGCTCTATCGTCATCGATTGGGGAATCGGGTTCGCCTTCTCCTGGCGTTGTGCGTTCACTGCCATTCAGTTGGCTGGAGAAGTGTTCCCTCCAAAATTTAAGTATGCTCTGGGCATCGGTGACTAGATCACCTTTGGGGGTTCTACAAAAGTATGCTCCGGTTTTGAAACCTTCTGTAAGCCGGCGCATTTGTTCGTAGAATTTTCGAGCATTACCCCTGTCGGCCAGCTAATCAAGCTTTTCGTACTCACGCATTTCGGCCTCTTTCTTTTTCTGTCTGAAATGCCGTCTCGCTTCCCTCTTCAACTCTCGGCATCGATCCCATCCCGCACGTGTTGTGGTCGATCGTAATGTTGCGAGGTAGGCAGCCTGTTTTCTCTCCGCTCGTACCAGCTGTTCTTTTGCACTTTCCGAAAACCAATGGTTTCGGTTGCAGCTGTACGTAAGGAGTTTGAAATGCCGTCCCACAGTTCCCTTATACCGAGTTATTGACGAGTGCTCTCAGAGAGCAGGAGTGCAAGCCGAGTAGCAAATCGTTCGGCTGTGTATTGTGATTGCAGCTTCTCGACGTCGAACCTTCCTTGTGTTTGTTGACGTGCGTTTTTTGCTGCACAGAGGCGGTGCGAATCTTGGCTGCAATAAGATAGTGGTCCGAGTCGATGTTAGGTAGGACCCCGGGGCGTACGCACGTCTAGAACACTGGAGACGTGTCTTCCGTCTACCATAACATGATCGAGCCAGCAACCAGGGCTTTTCGATCCGGAGACAGCCAATTATCTTGATGTATTTTAATCTAGTACCACAGATAACCATACTTCGGGGGCCGGCGAAGTCGATCAGCCTCAACCCATTTGGGGATGTTTCGTCGTGGAGGCTGAATTTACCGACCGTAGTGCCAATGATCATCACATCGGCCTTCTCTTCCGTCGGGGCGTTGGCGCAAATCAGCGATATGTTGAAGAACCTCGCTTTGATGCGGATTGTGGCTAGACGTTCATTCACCGGAGTGAATGATAGTACTCGGCGACGGAGTCTCTCTCCCACCACGAATCCAACACCAAACTTGCGCTCCTTTATATGGCCACTGTAGTAAATGTCACAATGGCCTACTCGTTTCTGTCCTTGTCCCGTCCATCGCATTTCTTGGGCGGCGGTGATGTCAGCCTTTATTTTCGCGATGACATCAACCAGCTGGGCAGCGGCACCTTCCCAATTAAGGATCCGGACAATCCAGGTGCATGCCCTTATATCGTAGTCCTTATTTCGTTTGCCATGGTCGTCATCAAAAGGGGGTCTCTCATCCGAGGCTTGTTGTTCCTTTTCATTGGGGGTGTTGTTTACGTGGCGGGTCCCAAACCCAGCGCTATGTGGGGGATGGTTTCGCCTTCTCACCTTAGCTCGCCTTCGCACGGACGTTCTTAAGCTACCCAGAGGATACTTGGTCAAAGACCGGAAGTTGTGAGCTACTTGAGCCATGTGTAAAAGAATCGTTTCTGGCCACTCCCAAGTGAATGGCGATCAGAGAATTTTCCTCACTTGCGTGAACTTCTACACATGACTCCATCCTCCTCCCGCTCCCTCTACCTTCTCGAATTCATCCGCTTCAGTGCAGTTGATCCTGCTCGAGGGGGTTGTTGTTGCTGGGTTCGCGACACCTAAAAAAATTAGTATTAAATACATATATATTATTAGTTTAAAATAAAAATTTTAAACATTTCACTAAAATAATAATGAAAAACTATGATTTTTTAGTTGTCCGGATTTCACTGTCCGCAACTGTATATTAAATTTAAACTCTAATAGTAAAAATTTTGTTTAAAATTTGTTTATGTTTTGAAGATTTTAACAAAAACATGTGGAATTAACGTTTTGAGTGCGACAACTAATTAGAGACGAAAATATTTTATCAACAAAAAATAATGATTTTACAAAAACTTGCTTACTTTCAGTTAGTATTTTTTTGGTTATCTCTTTTACTTTAATATTGCTTCACATCGGTTCCGAATTTGCGTTATAATACTCTGACAGCGCACCAATGGTGTAGCTTACCATGCAGTTTTAATTCCATCATAAAGAACATCCATATTTGGGATATTTTTGGTGCATATTGCTCTTTTAACATCATACAGAGATGTTCTATAGGGTTTAAGTCTGGACTGAACGATTTCCACTCCAAAACATTGATAAAATTTGCATTGAAAAACTTTTATGTCAACTTAGACGTATGCTTAGAGTTGTTATCTTCCTAATAACAGGCAAATTTACCTCAGCCCATGGCATCATGACATTTTTTAGGATGTCGACGTATTTCTCATTGTTTAAAATTCCATCAATCTTATTGAGTGGTAGGTAGGTAGGTAGGAGTGCAGCCCTGTTATCTATCGGGCTCAATTAGCACTTGATGTTGCTATTACGCTTCACCTTCTCTCTCAAACCATTTTGAGGTTTCGATGAATGCACCGCGACCTTAGGTCTATTGTGCCCTCTCCTAAATCACAAGGACTCACTTAGCCCCAACACATCGATGAAGTCCAATATCCTACCGGGTGGCAGTGAGTCGATGCAATCCCTGTCCGGAAGCTTGGATCCGAGGGCCTTAATCCTGCGTCTATAGACTGCTGTGCAGTCGATCAGCAGGTGTTCCGGTGTTTCAGGCTCCATGTCGCAGAACCGGCAGTTAGTGCAAGAAGATAGGCCCATGTTATACAAATGCCTATTTAGCTTGCAGTGGCCAGTATAAAATGCGACCAGTGGCCTTAGTTTATTCCTGAGGAGGTTAATTACCACTTTCAACCTGCTCATGTTGTACCCTCCCATTAGCAACTTGGCATGCCGCATGCCCTGTGTTCGTTGCCAATGCTCTTTTCTGCCCACTCCCTCTTTGCGGAGTAGCTCCTTTATGGTATGGTGACCCACCTCTGTAAAGGGTTCGGGACCTACCATTTTGGTGGACGCTGCGGAGCGAGCGAGCTCATCTGCCAGTTCGTTACCGGCTATTCCTTTGTTACCTGGCACCCAGATTAGGTGCACCTGGTTTCTTTCCGCAGGGCTGTTCAGCCGTTCTCTGCACTCCTGCACTAGCAGCGATCTGATCTCGTAGGAGGAGATCGCTTTTAGTGCTGCTTGACTATCGCTGAGTATGGCTATCCGCTAATTGCGATAGTTGCGGTTTATCTCTATATACCGACTTATGGCATAGACTTCCGCCTGGAAAATGCTGGGAAATTCTCCCATAGGTTTGGAGAGCTTGGTGCGTGGAGCCGCGATACCTGCACCAATTCCCTCCGACATTTTTGAGCCGTCGGTGTACCACCTCAACGTACTATTTCTCAGCAGCAGCTCAAGGGTGGAGTCGTTCCACTCATCCTTGCTTCCAGAGTGACCTTAAACTTCTTAGCGAAGTTAACTGTTTGGTAGTGCTGTCCTTCGGGAGGAGGGCGATTGGTATATTGCCACTTATCTTATCCATCGTCTGGGACGAGATTACCTTTCCTTTGTCAAACCCCTTTGCCGTTATTTGCAGAAGTAGGTATGCTCTTGGCTACTTGGCCGATAACCAAGTGAAGCGGTGTGAGTTCAAGTAGGGCCTCCAGAGCTGCCGTTGGACAGGTGCGCATTGCGCCCGTCATGCAGATACAGGCTAGCCGCTGCAGCTTCGATAGCTTGGTCTTAACCGAAGTCTGCGACGCTATTGAGGCCAAGGCCACCGCCCCGTACGTGGTTATCGGTCGCACTATCATGGTGTACAACCACCTAACGATCCTTGGCTTACAGCCCCAGGACTTACCCGCCAGCCGATTGCACACCATTAATGCCTTTGTTGCTTTGACACCTGCTTCCACCGCAAAGTAGAGTCTAGCGTGAGACCGAGGTATTTGACCGTATTGGTCATCTCTATCACTCTGCCTCTTAGTGTGAGATTCCTGAGACCGGGTAGAGAGCTGCGTCTCGTAAACGGGACTATGGTCGTCTTGGTGGGGTTATTGTTTAATTCAACCCCCCTGCACCACCCCTTTGCCAGGTTTAGACCTCTTTGTGTCAGGTCGCAGAGAGTGTCTTCATATTTGCCTTTGGCTATAATTACAATATCGTCCGCATACCCTTGGCAGCGGATCCCATTGTCCGTTAGCATTGCTAACAGGTCGTCTACGACAAGACTCCACAGCAGGGGTGATAACACACCCCCCTGTGGGCAGCCTCTTGTTGTGCCGAGACGAATACTTTTATCTCCTACTGTGGTCTCAGCAATTCTGGTGCGCAGTACGGCTTCTATCCACCTACGCTCCAGTGCTCTGGAGAAAAGTCCTATGAGACGTGTTGTCGAAGGCAACATGTCATGCTTTGCAGACCTAATCTCGATATTATATAAGGTGAGGTAGCTCCTATATTCTTCCCAGACCCCCGTATGTTTCGCTTTGTTGAAAAGGCTCCGTACTTTTTTCCGGAGGTCTGCCAGTTTCCTTGACCACCAGGGACAGTTTCGACTGTCTGCGGGTACTTTTAGAGGGCAGCTACCATGATAGGCATTGATAACAGCCTCGTTCAGCTCCGACAGCCTACTCTCAATTCCTGGGCCTGAAACGCTCTTATCAGTCTGCCGCCTCTTGCTCAATTCCTCGCTAAGTATCTCCTGGAAGGTATTCCAGTTCGCCTTCCGAAGGTTGCGTCTAGGGGTGAGTTGTCTGACCTCTACCTTTAGCATGAACTTTACAATCCTGTGGTCTGACAAGGAGGGCTCCGTTGAGAGTCTCCACTGTGAGACCAATCCATTTGCGGGCTCAAGGTGATGTCTCACACCTCCCTCCTGCTTAATGTTATGAATGTGGGCTCACACCCTCATTCTCTATCGCTAAGCTATTACCTAATATGTACTCTAAAAGAGAAGCCAGTACGAAGTCCTTGCCTTCGAAGTCCCTGGCTTGCACCGCCACCACACCTTGCGTCAGGAATTCTGAAATGCAGAAGAATTCAATGTTATTCCTGACCACTATGCACGTTCTAGGTCTCTCGCTAGAGAGATCCCAGATTACCTTATTGCACTCCGTCTTGAGGCCTTTAAACTCTCCTCTATGGACCCAAGGCTCCTCGATCAGCAGGATGCCCAGTTTATTCGCTGTGAACCTGCTCGTTATGACCGCTGACGCTGCCGCCGCGTGATGCAGGTTCACCTGGGCGATTTCCGTGTTGACGGTCACTACAATAGTGGTGCGAGGAGGAGCAGATCCTCGTCCCCGCCGTCAACCGCGCTGCCGTCCGGTGGGTCACCTAGCCCCTTGAGGAGTTCCTGCGTGGGGGGTAGCTCTGCTCCCTGGCCGCAGGAACTGTCATCTGGGACTTCGGGGGTGCCGCAGGCATAGCCAGCCCAGCCCTGCTCTCGCTTGGCTTATTCGCAACCTCGTCTACCTGCATCCTTTCCACCTCCGGGGCCGCTACATTCCCTGCCTGCTTTGCGATACTCCCGCTTTGCTGAGTCACAGCCTTGTCAGCTCCCTTGCTCCCGGTGGCTGCCGTCTTGTGGGGCCGCATTACCACCGTGCTGTACCTGTAGTACAGGCGGAAGGCAGCTGCTCGGACGTACTTGTACGACTCATCGTCTATGTACAAGTACAATCTCCAACTATTTATTTCTCCTAATTTTTCTATCTTGCTACTGACGACACGCCAGGATGCGATACTGAGTCTCAGGTTTTGATTCTTCACCAACCCTAGGGCGAACTCGTATGGCTTGTCACCGCACCGTGGGAGGAACATTGTCATGCTGTGCATGATTGGCACGTCCTCCGCCTTTTTCGCACAGAGGACGGGACCCTTCCAGCCTTCCAGCTTTGGGGCGAACACCCGCAGCCAGTTGGCCGACGTCTCGTCCTTGCAGTCCACCTGTAGCATACCTCCTTTGAAGTCCACCCCAAGGAAGGACGCCGCGTACTCATCTCCTCTGAATACCTCGTCCATGAGGAGGTCCTGGAGCACGGTAAGCTCCTCTGATCCGAGCAACTCCACCGGGTAGTTTTGAGGCAGTACAGCCATGCGCATGACTTTAACAGCATCCGCATATCTGCGCCGCCCTTCGTCCACCCGGTGTGGAGCTGGTACGGATGGTTGGCTTCCGGCTTTCTTTGTGCTGCCGCCCTTCATTCTTTTGGAGCTGGGAGGCTCCTGTGGCGTGAGCTCACCGCTCTTCCGCTTCACCCGAGGGCGCTGCCTTGCGTGCGAGCTGACACGGCCCTGTTGCGCTTCTTTGCTGGGGATACATTGTTCCCTTTCCTCCTTCCTCTGACCATAGCTTCCGCCGCCTCGGGAGTCTTCCCGTCCCGGAGGTAACGCAAGTACCACTTCGTGCTGGCTCCACTCATGCCCTTCCTGTGCGGGTCATCACACTCGGCGGGTTTTCCAGCTGCTGGGAGAAGGCGTTGCCCACCTCTTCTGCGCCTCCTCCTCCTGCCACGAGCACCATCGGTCTCTGCCCGATGCGACTCCTCCGAGTCTGAACCGTTAGGCCTCCTTAAAGGGGTCTTGGTGGCGCTCGTGGCTGCTTCGGCGGCAGCAGGCACTTTCGCCAGGCGAGCGCCGCTACATGAGGGCATGTCGTCATCATCCTCCCTTGCATGCTCCTCAAATAGCACTCGCTCCTCTGGCGAGAGAGCGGCACGGAAGCTAAATTTCAGCTTAGCTCCTTGACTCTCCTTGCCTACGCTGCTTGCTTGTTCTTCTCCATTGTCCGTGGCCGTTGTCCGGTGTCGTTGTCTTATTGTCGGGTTGTTTGTTGAGGTTATATTTTGTTTCTGGTTGCTCAGCTTGTTCTTACGACCCTTGGCTCAGCGAGGTGAGCTGTCGGGTCTACTATTGTTATGGGGAACTAGGGGGTCCGCCACGCCAGAGCCCCTTGACGCGGTAAGGCCACAGTTACTCCCCAATTCGGTCCGGTGTTGGGGAGGCTCCGTTTTAATACAGCCGAATTTACCTCCTGACTGCAAATCAACCAATCGGCACGGGAGTCACATAACACCCTGGATTAGGAGGTGGTAGCTCTTGGTTGACGCACGCTTGCGGTACCCGACATCCCGCTTGGGCAGTGCCTTTCAGCACCACCCACACCGGCTGGGGGATACCGAGTATGCCTTGCGACTAAGCTCCTGCGCCGCGGCAAGGTGCCTACCATTCACAGAGGATGTCTGGTATGCTTTTAGTGGAAATCCATTCAAGGTTTGGTGCTTGATGGATTCCAAGTGTTTTATGTCGGATCTGTGCTAGAGCTGGGCATTCGCAGAGAAAGTGGAAAATTGTTTCCTTGTTCCCTGCTACTCCGCAGCCTCGGCAGATGTCGTTGTAGGGCATACCCATTTTGGACGCTTGTTCCCAAAATGGCCAGTGCCATGTTGTGGTAGCTGTTACTCTGTAGATACTTTTTCTTGACCTATTTAATAAGCCGTTGGTTCTTTTCCTGCCATATGTTGGCCATAATTGTTTAGTTATGACGCATTTTGTAATGTTTTCCACCTGTTATTTGCAACTTGTTGAAATTGTCTATTGATCTCTCCTTTGATCGATCCTAGCGGGCTTGGTATTAGCTCCGCCTCGGATTCGTTGAGGAAAGCTCCTGCATTTGTCAACTCGTCTGCTTTTTCGTTACCGAAAATGTTCCTGTGGCCGGGGACCCAGATCAAGTCT
Source organism: Bactrocera tryoni (assembly GCF_016617805.1). NCBI lineage: Eukaryota > Metazoa > Arthropoda > Insecta > Diptera > Tephritidae > Bactrocera > Bactrocera tryoni. The sequence continues at coordinate 19,972,029 of NW_024395977.1, forward strand.
AGTTGGAGCTTGTCTTTTATTGAGCTTAGTGCTCTCTTGCAGTTGTGAACTATACTAAAATTTGTCATCGGTGAAGACAAGGCCAGGAGCGCTGCTTGGCTATCCGTATATATAGTTGCCTTATGTATATTCTCGTGGTTTTCTGTTAGAACTTCGCAGGCTTTTTCTATGCTTAGTACTTCTGCTTGGAAGATGCTAGCCGAGTTCGGTAGACGTATAGAGAGAGATATTCCTAGATCAGCGGAGAATACCCCCGTGCCTACTCCGAAGTCCATTTTGGACCCGTCGGTATAGATTGAGATGGTATCCTCCCCTCCTATTGAACCTCTTCTCCATTCTCGTCTAGATAGTATCCTCACCTGGAAGTGTCTATTGAAATCTAGCTTGGGGAGAATGTAGTCTGATTTATTAATGGTGAGCTTGTTTAGGATTGCACTATGTCCGTAGTTCTGCTATTTTCAACCACCCAATTCTTTTATTCTTATCGCCGCAACAGCTGCTGTTTTGTGAATAAAAATGTCCATAGGTAGTTGATGCAGGACCACATTGAGCGCATCAGTCGGACATGACCTGATTGCACCAGCAACTCCTGCACATGCTGCTCTATGTATTCCACTAATTTTTTTATTTTTTCGGAGACCCTATAAAGTATATATATAAATGATCAGTATGTCGAGCTAAGTCGATTTAGCCATGTCCGTCTGTCTGTCCGGTCGTTTGTCTGTCTGTTTATATACGAACTAGTCCCTCAGTTTTTCGGAACGGCCGAGATCGGACCACTATAACATATAGCTGCTGTACAAACTGAACGATCGGAATCAAATGCTTGTATGGAAAACTTTCACATTTGACAAGATATATTCACGAAATTTGGTATATATTATTTCCTAAAGCAACAATGTAATCTCCAAAGAAATTGATCAGATCGGTTAACTATAGCATATAGCTGCCATACAAACTGAACGATCGGTATCAAGTTCTTGTATGGAAAGCTTTCACATTTGACAAGATATATTCACGAAATTTGGTATATATTATTTTCTAAAGCAACAATGTAATCTCCGAAGAAAATGTTCAGATCGGTTGACTATAGCATATAGCTGCCATACAAACTGAACGATCGGAATCAAGTTCTTGTATGGAAAGCTTTCACATTTGACAAGATATATTCACGAAATTTGGTATATATTATTTTCTAAAGCAACAATGTAATCTCCGAAGAAAATGTTCAGATCGGTTGACTATAGCATATAGCTGCCATACAAACTGAACGATCGAAATCAAGTTCTTGTATGGACAACTATCACATTTGACAAGATATATTCACGAAATTTGGTATATATTATTTCCTAAAGCTACAATGTAATCTCCTAAGAAATTGATCAGATCGGTTGACTATAGCGTATAGCTTCCATACAAACTGAACACATTGTTACTAACAGAAATGCACCTATGAAGGGTATTTAGCTTCGGTGCAACCGAAGTTGACGTTTTTTCTTGTTTCTATATTTATTTTGCAGGACAGTTTGGTGTCAATCTCCACCCCCAAGTATTTAGCTGTGAGGGATAGAGGGAGTGTCGTGCCGTTTAGTACCGGAAGTTGAAACTGAAACATTTTGGTTCTGTTTGTGAATAGCATCAGTTCTGTTTTGTTCGGGTTAACTCCTAGTGCATTGTTCTTAGCCCTTAGTATTATTTCCTTAGTAGTATTTCGTTCAGCGCTACAACCCATAGAAGCGGAGAGAGGACCCCTCCATGAGGCGTCCCTTTACTCCCATAACTTGTTTATGTTGTAGCGCCGTTCGAAGCTATAATTTTGCTATTCTCAAGCATCGATAGTATCAATCTGCACACAGTGTAATTTATGCCACCATGTGCCAGAGAATTAATTATAGCATTTACTTCTATGTTATTGTAGGCGCCTCTACGTCTAGAAAAGCAGCCACGGTGTATTGTTTGTGGTGTAGTGATTTTTGAATTACACTTATCACCTCGAGAAGGGCAGTTTCGGTTGGTCGGCCGTTTATGTGCGCATATTGGGACTTTGATAACTTCTCCGCCATTATTATTCTTACGTGTAAATCTATCAGCCTTTCTAGTACCTTCAGCATAAAGGAGGTAAGGCTTATAGGTCTAAAATCCTTAGCATTCTCGTGTGCTCTTCTACCTGGTTTTGGAAGGAACACAACTTTACTTCTTTTCCAACTTCCTGGGATGTAAGATAGTTGAATGCTAGCTTTTTATATATTTTCAAGCCTTTGAACCATTGGTTCTACCAGTTTTTGCAGCATTATGGGCATAATCGCGTCAGGACCTGCCGCTTTTAATGGTGCAAAACTATTTATGGCATATCTGATTTTGCTTTTTCTACTATTTGGCTTCGATAATCAGCTACGTTTAACGGTGGTTCTGGTTGAACCATCGTTGAAGGTGTTTGCTGACTCCCGGGGAAGTGCGTTGTAATTAGTACCTCCAGAGACTCTTTTGCCGAGGAGGTCCAATTTCTTCCCTCTGCCCTAATGTAGGCAGTATTAATATGATCTTTGGATAGCATTTTGCTCAGCCAAGCGGTTTCTCTGCAACTTTCTAGCGATGTGCAGAAAGATCGCCATGAGTCGTTTTTAGCTTTCCTGACTGCTTTTTTGTATCTTTTCATAATATCTTTAGATGGCTGCCAGATTTTGGTTCTTAAACTCTCATTGAAAGCTTTCCTTAGTTGTGTTCTCAAATTCTTGAGTTCACTGTTCCACCAAGGAAGAGACTTTCCCTTTTTCAGAACTGTTAGCGGAGTGGATTTATTGAAAGTTGTGGTTAAGATTTTTTCCCACTTCTCTACTTCTGAATCTAGTTCCTGAGGATTTATAATACTCTTAATACCTCCCTTTTCAAGGCATTTTGTTGCTATACTGGTGAATTTTTCCCACGCTGTTCTTTTAGGGTTCCGATATGTGAGATCAGCACTGTATTTCTCACTGATGCTGAAGAGTATCCAGGAGTGATCCGACATGAAAGGCTCATCGGATACCCTCCAGTTATCCACAACGAGACTGTCTGTGTCTGTTGATAGCGTGAGGTCCAGTACTTCCTCCCACCCCGGAAACCTATCAGAGCTTGGGAAAATAAAGGTTGGTTTATCGCCCTTGTTGCATATACTTAGATTACTATTCAGAACATACATGGGCCATTCCATCAATTGGCGACAGGGTTTTGTACCCGTGGTTCTCCGATTTTGACGAAACTAGAATATCATAATATAGACCAAAATAAGAATATCTGTAAACTTTTTAGTGGTCAAAGTTGCTCCATTGTTTTTTGGCGCGCAATTCAAATTGAGATCAAACAAAATAATTACAATTTCTTTTATTTTTTAACGACCTCAAAATTGAGTGAAAAAAATTTTCCAGTTATTCAATTTTATGTAAAAAAATCTCAGCTTTCTGATAAAAATATTTCCAAAATCCAAAAAAAATTTCAAAATCCAAAAGGAAAAATTTTTTTTTCCAAAAGTCCCGTTTTTTGTGCTTTTCCCCCAATTTTTTTTCAAAATTGACTTTTTCATTCGATTTCTTCTTCTATTTTACATAAGAATCAGTGTTCAAAAATATGGGACTCTGATCCCATGAACAGCAAAAAAAAATTCAAAGTTGTCGCTCAAAATCCAAAAAAAAAAACAACTTTTTTCCAAAAATCCCATTTTTTGTGCTTTTCCACTAACTTTTTTTCAAAATTGACTTTCCCATTCGATTCCTCCTTAAATTTTACATAAGAATCAGCAGAAAAAAAATTGGGGGAAAAGCACAAAACACGGGATTTTTGGAAAAAAAATGTTTTTTTTTTGGATTTTTAAAATATTTTTATCAGAAAGCTGAGATTTTTTTACATAAAATTGGATAACTGGAAAATTTTTTTCACTCAATTTTGAGGTCGTTGAAAAATAAAAGAAATTGTCATTTTTTTGTTTGATCTCAATTTGAATTGCGCGACAAAAAACAATGGAGCAACTTTGACCACTAAAAAGTTTACAGATATTCTTATTTTGTTCTATATTATGATATTCTAAAGTTTCGTCAAAATCGGAGAACCACTGGTACAAAACCATGTCGCCAATTGATGGAATGGCCCACATATATACATATATATATGGTGTGCCTTGCGTTTGCATCACACACTATTAGGACATCTTCCTTCCTGTTCTCCTCTACTAGTCTGGTGAGCGGGGCCGGTGGTATGTCTTCGTCATGGGCCAAGTAGGCCGAGACCAAGAAGATGTTCTTTTCCTTCTGTTCCACCTTTACCACTGTGATATTTGCTGTGCTGTAATTAGGACAAATAAATGCATTTATACTTCTATTGATAATAATGCATGCCCTAGGTTTACCTTTGTACCGTGTGTAAAAAAGGTTATAGTTGCTGCTGTTTAGCCCTTTAATGGTGTTTTCATGGACCCAGGGCTCCTGTATTAGGCTGATGTCGATGCCTCCCTCGTTTATGAGGGTTGTCAGATTCGCTGTAGCACTCTTCGAGTGCTGCAGGTTCATCTGTACGCATCTTAAGTAATTGGGCATCTCGGGTTTCTTCGATGCCCACATTCCTTATCAACTGGCTGGCGTCGTCGACCTCTTCCGTGTCGTCTTCGTCAACCGCTTTGTCGCCTTGGAAGATTTTTAGTCTGGCCATGCGAATTCCTAAGCTGATTTTGTAGTCAGTCTTCTTGAGAGCCTCAATGGACTCTTCGCAAATGGCCACCAGTATTGGTCTACTTGCTTTATTTGGTTTTTCCTCCTTGATCAGCTGCCACTCATCTATACCAGGTATAGATTTGTTTTGCAGCTTGATGCACCTCAGGAGTTTTTCGCCTGGCTCCTCTAGAGGGGGTGGCCAAATCCGAGCACGAGGTCTCTTCGGAATGTCCCTGGCGGGTATAAGCCTCAATTGGAGGCCTTCAAAGGCGTTGCTGATTTTGGCAATACTACCCGTCAGGAAATCTAGCGAGGCCTGGATCGTGCACTTGATGACCCTGTAGCCCTTGAGGGTCTCAGAAGAGTCAAACTCCGGGTGAGGACCCGAAGGATTGTCGAGTACAAAGCTTACCACCATACTCGACAATCTGACGTCGATCTCCACCCATCTTTCCTATATAGTGCTCGGGGAGGAGGAATTTCCTCTATTATGGCCACTTGCAGGCTATCCCTGGCTACATCGCAGAAATGCCTTGCCGTTGTTGTGCTGCTGTGTTCACCTTCACTCCGCCTAGGTTTTTTGGGCAGAGTTTCTTGTATTTCTGTGATAGAGCGATTCCTTTTTTGTGAAGTGCTCTCCTGTTTGCTCTCTTCTAGTGGTTCGGATTGCTTCCTTTTCAGGTAGCTTTCATATTCCTCTACTATTGATTTGAGGCGCTTTGTTTCTGCCTCATCAACTGGGATGCCCGGTCTTTAGCTATCTTTCCTAGTATGAAGACTGCCCTCTGGTCCTGGTTTTTCCCCAGCTGATTCTGGGATTTCTTGCGCTTCTTTTTGTTTTCTTCTTTAGCCGCCAGTGCACTTTGGTTGGTGCTCATGGCAGCCTTGGAGGTGGATGCTTCCTCCCTTAAGGCTGCTGTCTTCACTGCAGTATCTACCGGTATACTTTGGTTGGTATGTCCGGCAGTACTCTTACTCGTCTCCTGGCTGGAGGCGAGTAATTCGTCCTCTTCGGATTCCGTAATGGGATTCCTGTAATCCATGTCCTTAGTCGTCGGTGTTGTTGTTAATTTGGTTGTTGTTGAGTTTTTGTTTAAGTTCATTTTGGTCCCACGAGTAAGCCGGAAAGAGTTGGTCACTCTTCCTCAGAGCCGGTATGCGGAGAGAAGGCTTTTATACCTCCGACCTCGCACGGGCATCGGAGGGGACCGTTCGCGATCAGCTATTTATTACCCCCGCTGACCATTCAGCCGTCCGCACGGGTACCTCGACACCTTGGCTTAGGGTGGTGTTGGTGCGGGTATACAGCAGATGGGAATTATGAGGTATCCCTCTTAGTTCGTAAGATTAGAGTGCGTTTCCTTTGGGATGCACACTTTACTCTTACTTAAGCCCCTTCGGCACGACAAGGCGACCAACTTCAAAGAGGTTGGAGTGGACCAATACCGTTCCTGATAAAACATCCCCACACGATGTTTAACCCACACCACACTTAACTACGCGTGGAACATAGCGAGGATCAAATTCTTGAATTATTGGACGGGGAACATACCTGCGATCATCAGGACCTAAGCGATTAATTTTTGTTACATCGCCCCAAAGGACATACCTCCGTTGATCTGTTATCTTAGACCAATAAGAGTTTGCAAAGTCTACGCATCGTTTCTACGAATTGTAGTCAGAAGTGGATTCCTGCGTGCTGCCATGCCGTAAAGTCCAGATTCGACCAAACGTCGGGCAATTGTTCTCTTGTATATGTGAACGTTGTATTCGCCTTTAATTTCATGTAGAATATCAGTGGAGCTCTGTTTTGAGTCTCTTCACGAGCTTGTATTAATTCTGCGGTCAATTTCTGTAGCAGTTTTTCGGGTTTTTTTCTTTGCGTGCAACATTGAAAATAGTTTTAGAATTCTATATATGTTTAAGGGCATTGAAAACAATTTTTGTTGAGCATTTAATCTGATTCACAATTTATTTGTACAACTTTCCAGACTGACGAGGGTCAAAAATGTAAAAGATGTACATCTGCATCGTTGTCGCTATACGGCGCATATTTTTATGAATGAAGACACTGATTTCTTCATTAATTCAAGTCTAAGAATTCAATTTACATGTTTACCTCCTTCACACAACCTTCTAAGCGAACAGACTGCGCCGTATAGCGACAACTTTGCATTTTTTTTGCTGTTCATGGGATCAGAGTCCCATACTTTTGAACACTGATTCTTATGTAAAATTTAACGAGGAATCGAATGGGAAAGTCAATTTTGAAAAAAAGTTGGAGGAAAAGCACAAAAAATGGGATTTTTGGAAAAAAGTTGTTCTTTCGGATTTTGAGCCACAACTTTGAATTTTTTTTGCTGTTCATGGGATCAGAGTCCCATATTTTTGAACACTGATTCTTATGTAAAATTGAACAAGGAATCGAATGAAAAAGTCAATTTTGAAAAAAAAATTGGGGGAAAAGCACAAAAAACGGGATTTTTGGAAAAAAATGTTTTTTTTTTGGTTTTTGAAAATTTTTTGGATTTTCAAAATATTTTTATCAGAAAGCTGAGATTTTTTTACATAAAATTGGATAACTGCAAAATTTTTTTCACTCAATTTTGAGCTCGTTAAAAAATAAAAGAAATAGTAATTTTTTTGTTTGATCTCAATTTGAATTGCGCGCCAAAAAACAATGGAGCAACTTTGATCACTAAAAAGTTTACAGATATTCTTATTTTGTTCTATATTATGATATTCTAAAGTTTCGTCAAAATCGGAGAACCACGGGTACAAAACTATGTCGCCAATTGATGGAATGGCCCATATATACTATTTTTGCTTATGATTTATGTTGCTTTACATGCAAATTAATAACATGCACTTTTAATGACATATTTTCCGGGCATATTTTTTGAAATCACAAAAATTCTATCAAACTTCACAACTTTAACTCTTCGAATGAGCCACTAAAACATCCCGTTAGCTCACATTGTTCACCTTAGCAAAGTTCCGTTATAAAGAAAGTTACTTATTATTACTTAGAAAGAGAAATTACCAGCAAAAGTGAAATGTACGAAGACTTTGTTGAAGTCTAAATAGTGAGATTCTTTAAATTTGTATTTGTAGTTATGAAACTATCTAATGAATTATATTTATTTTTCAATTAATATTAATTTAAAAGTGTCAATGTATTGCTGATTTTTATCAGTAATCTTTTTATTAGGTACTGTACGAAGACTTTATTAGAACACCATATGTATGACTTGTGCGTGGGATCATTGTCTTGATATAATTTGTAATTTAATTTATTAGGATTCTTTTGCTTTTTATACTCTCGCAACAATGTTGCTAACGAGAGTATTATAGTTTTGTTCACATAACGGTTGTTTGTAAGTCCTAAAACTAAAAGAGTCAGATATAGGGTTATATATACCAAAGTGATCAGGGCGACGAGTAGAGTCGAAATCCGGATGTCTGTCTGTCTGTCTGTCCGTCCGTCCGTCCGTCTGTCCGTCCGTCTCTGTCCGTCCCGTCTGTCCGTCCGTCCGTCCGTCTGTCCGTCCGTCCGTGCAAGCTGTAACTTGAGTAAAATTGAGATATCATGATGAAACTTGGTACACGTATTCCTTGGCTCCATAAGAAGGTTAAGTTCGAAGATGGGCAAAATCGGCCCACTGCCACGCCCACAAAATGGCGGAAACCGAAAACCTATAAAGTGTCATAACTAAGCCATAAATAAAGATATTAAAGTGAAATTTGGCACAAAGGATCGCATTAGGGAGGGACATATTTGGAAGTAATTTTTTTGGAAAAGTGGGCGTGGCCCTGCCCCTACTAAGTTTTTGTACATATCTCGGAAACTATTATAGCTATGTCAACCAAACTCTACAGAGTCGTTTTCTTCAGGTATTTCCATATACAGTTCAAAAATGGAAGAAATCGGATAATAACCACGCCCACCTCCCATACAAAGGTTATGTTCAAAATCACTAAAAGTGCGTTAACCGACTAACAAAAACGTCAGAAACACTAAATTTTACGGAAGAAGTGGCAGAAGGAAGCTGCCCCAGGCTTTTTTAAAAATTGAAAATGGGCGTGGCGCCGCCCACTTATGGACCAAGAAGCATATCTCAGGAGCTACTAGACCGATTTCAATGAAATTCGGTATATAATGTTTTCTTAACACCCTGATGACATGTACGAAATATGGCTGAAATCGGTTCACAACCACGCCTTCTTCCAATATAAAGCTATTTTGAATTCCATCTGATGCCTTCTTTGTATAATACGAGTATAAACATTAGGAACCAATGATGATAGCGGAATAAAACTTTACACAAATACGGTATTTGAAAAATATGTAAATGACGGATAATGAAATCTCGATTATCGCTTTACCATGCGAGAGTATAAAATGTTCGGTGACACCCGAACTTAGCCCTTCCTTACTTGTTTCTTTTTAAAATGTTACGTAAAATGTCTAAATATATTTACTTTGTCATATTATCTTCAATCATTCTGATTTCAACCTTTGCTTTGAGGTTGTATTTGTACCCCATATCGTTACACTCAGCTTTACAAATTTTGCTGTGAGAATAAATTTCCTGTTTTGTAGGCCTGTAAGCGACTTTCTCAAAACTCTTGGGGGTCCATCTATAGCATTATTTTTGTCTGATCACAAAAAACTACATCTTTCCATTTTACCATTTGGTATGAAATGTAAGTTAGAGCAAAAAAAAGTCGTTTTTCAACGTTTATTTGCGGTAGTAATGGCTTTTATCTTGCACTTCTTGAAGAATATTTGTGTTTTAAAAGAACTCTTTGCAAGGTTTCAAGTCTTACTTACACAATACAGCGTTTCTTCAAATCTGCAGTTAACACGCTGGGATTGTACTGCGGCTAATTGTCAATTTGTTTTATTATCAACCTTTCCATCCTTGGTGCAAGCTTTTTTGGCTTTCTACTAGGTTGTTCTGACTCTAACTGTTTTTCTTTTTCTGTTCGTTTTTTGATGTTCTGTTCTAACATTTCAGACAATTTTTTTGCTGATTTACCTTTACGGAAATTATAATAAACTAATTAGGGGTATTCTCTTGCTCTTTCAAAACCCTTGCACGGTGCAAGAATTGCAGATTTTTCCACCTAATACAACGGCACAACAACAAACACACGCAGAAAATGCGTGAAATGTCACGCAAAAATATAATTGCAACCCTATGCTATTTTTTTAAATACATATTTTGACGTTAAATTGTTGAGGATGGTAAATTTTAAACAGATTCTATAATTTCTATTTAAATTACATATAAAGATTTGTTACAGTTTTTTTGTTAAGAATGAATGCAAACGGTGCGCCAATTCACAGTAGCCATACATAATAGTCATTTACAATAAATTGACCGAATCAGCCCTTCATATATCACTAGATTCTGCAACGTGTGCTCTCGTGCCCTTGTATATTTCGGTATAGGAATTTTGCAATCTGCAATCTTGCAAGAGCAAGAGAATCCCCCTATTATATTATATTTTCACTTGCACAATAATTCGGCTGCATTGCTAAAACATTTTCTATTGGATGCGATGTCACCAACTACGCGAATCACTTGTAACTATCTGCTTCGTCAACTTTAAGAGCAGCAATGTAAGGAAAGTATTTGGTATCTTTTTAGATTCTCTGAACAGTTTTGAGTGAATGCAAAACATTACCGATTTTACTTTACGTTGTTAATTTTATATATGTCACATTCAAATAACTGTTGTTTTCACATAAACATGAACCATCCGCAAAAAAAAAAACAAAAAATTAATCTGATATACGATATTGAATTTACTCATAAAAGAACACAATACTTTGTTATTCTCAGTTAATTTCTTCGCACCGTTCGGAACCTTATATAAAAAAGAGGCAACACACAACTTCGCCAGAAATTTACAAAAATTTTATTTTAATTTAACTTTATGTACAATTTATAGATTTCACTCGAATTATAAAAAAATGAATGTTCGCACAATATGTTGTCGCTCGGGGTTACTCGCACGGCTGATCGTTAGCGGATCGCAAAAAGAAGTGGAGGTGAACTTGTTTCTCCGCCCCTTTTGTTCCCTTTTGGTTGAGGTGAAAAATGTAGTGATAATGTCGTTATGTGTGATGTGGATTGTAGGTGGTGTAAAGATGAGTGTGGTGAAAGAAGCGTGCTAGTGACGTATATTTTAATGCGGTGAGTGTAGAGTATTCGGTTTTGGTTATGTGTTGTGTGGGACAAGAGACTGAAGCTCATTTAGCCATCCCGGCCCCCCTAGGCGAATATTTCAGCCTAGAAGTCGTTGCAACTGCTGGAGCGTGGCTACAACGTTGCTTAGGCCGGAGGTGCGGCGCGGACGGGGCGTTTGTTGCTGGCGTCGTGTCGACGTCCCATTCTGTTGCCGCCGGATACGGGTGGATGATGTGGTTGGCTGTCGACGCGATCGTTCATTCCGGCTTATTGGTGGTCGTCGTACTGCACCACGGTGGTGGCTACCAGATTGTTGACCGATGTCGGGTCTGGGGGTTCGGTGCAGCATGGTGTGGTGAGGCCACATACATATCTGGCACACGTTTCCCGAGGTACACTCCTGGGTAGTGTGGGTAGGTGCCAGACAATTGAGGCAGTGGCCGTGTGCCTGGACGACGCGCAGCCTTTGCTGTGGTGGCAAACCTTTAAAGATGGCGCAGTGCATCAACCGGTGCGGTCGACGGCATATTGGGCACCTGATGCGCTGCGGCTCTGCTGCTGATATGGGCGCTGACGGCAGTGCTCGGTTTCCCGGAGGACTCGTTGATGTGGTGGTTCGGGGAGCTGCGACTGGGCCAGCCGCAACGGGGGCTGCCGTAACTGGAGCTGCCACTTGGCGTGGCACGTGGATAGTCGAGCGAATGGTTGGCTTCGGAGCGAGTGGCATGTCTGCATCCATGTTTATCTGTATGGAAGAGTGTAATTTTAATTGTAAATTTGTTGCATGAAGTGGATATGGGTATGGCTGCCACGTTGTGGCAGAAGTGGAGCGTCAAGTTGAATGACCATTATATTGTTTTGTTTGTTATTTTAAAATATTTACTATAACGAGTTTATTCGAGGGTTTTTTTTCGTTTAAGTTTCGATGTTATCGGCTGTCGGCAAAAAACATAGTTTAACGAGCGGTCTTGTTAACTTCCCGGATGGAGTACGGAGATCGACTACGCGAATATGACCGTCGGAGCCTTGGTAAAGCTTCTCTATGCGGCCGAGCCGCCATTCGGTAGGGGGGAGACACTCGTCCTGAATCAGGACACAATCTCCAATCTTTGGCGCATTTTCTGTATTTTTCCATCGGTACCTCTTGTGGAGGTCCTTGATATAGTCTTCCTTCCATCGGCGACTGAAATTATGATGGAGAATTTTAATTCTTTCCCATCTATTTAGTAAGGATAGCGACTCCACGCCTGGCTCAGGTGTGGCCAGAATGGGTGCTCCTTTTAGAAAATGCTCTGGAGTTAGGGCTGTGAAATCGGAGAGATGTTGCGAGAGAACCGTGAGGGGCCGTGAGTTGAGAACGGCTTCGATTTTAGTTAATAATGTAGTGAATTCTTCATTACTGAACTTGCAGCTGCCAGCTATCTTTTTGAAGTGAGATTTGAAGCCCTTTGAAGCTGATTCCCAAAAACCAGCCATATGAAGAGCGCTTGGGGGTATAAATTGCCGATTGATACCTTGAGGGGCGTACTTTTGTACGATGTCAGGTGATAATTGTTTAAAAAAATCCACAAACTGTTTTTCTGTGGCTCTTTGAGCTCCAATGAATGTTTTGCCATTATCGCTCGTGAGTTTTGATGGAAAGCCACGTCGTCCGACGAAGCGAGCAAATGCCGCGAGAAAAGCCTCCGTCGTCAGATTAGTGCATAGCTCTAGGTGTACTGCCTTTGTCGTGAAACATACAAAAACAGCCACATAGCCTTTCATGAGAGTGGGAGACCTTAGCATGGACGCCTTTATTTGAAAAGGCCCAGCAAAATCGACACCTGTGGTGGTGAAAGGCAGAGCGAAATTGCAGCGTTCAGGTGGAAGTGCTGCCATAATCTGCGTTCGCATTTTTTGCTTATGCATAGTGCAGATCTTGCACATGAAAATACATTTCTTGATTTGGGGCTTCAGACGTGGGATGTAATACTCTTGGCGTACCATATGTTGCATGAGGCGATGTTCGGCGTGTAACATGAGTATATGAATATAATTGATGAATAAGGTGGCAAATGAGGATTTCTCTGGTATTATTATGGGATGGCGTTCGTTATACGTAAGGCTGGAATTAGCAAGCCGGCCGTTTGCACGAAGCAGACCTTTCGTGTCTATAAATGGGTTTAGTACTAAGAGTGAGCTCTTTTTGTCAATTGGCTTCGATTCTCTTAGTAACCCCATGTCGCGGCTGAAGTAGCGCGTTTGGGTTGATACGATAAGAGCGACCTTTGCTTTTTGTAATTCTTGGTGCGTCAATGTATCGCATTGGGGCAAGTTGCTCCTTTACCTTAAGTTTGAGTCGCTCTGCGAATTTGAGAATATAGGCGACTACTCTGAGTGCTCGGGGGAACGATGAAAATCGTTCAAGGATATCATTATCATCCAATATTGTGTGGTAGGTGTCGATTTTTCGACTTTCGGGGGCAATTATGTTGCGCATTGGCGATTGTGGCCAGGAATCGGGAGATTCTGTTAACCACCGGGGGCCATTCCACCATAGGGTGGTGGTGGCGAGATGCAGGGGTTTGGACCCTCTTGTACCTAGATCAGCAGGATTGTCAGCACTGGCAACGTGTCGCCAAGTGGCTGATCCTACTAGGTCAAGTATTTGCCCCGTTCGGTTAGAAATATAGGTTTTCCACGCGTGTGGTGGCTTTTCTAACCAGGCTAGAATCAGTCCATAGATATAATTTGTATTTCGCCATGTCTCAGTGGGTCTGCACCATGGAAGCTAGTTTTGATAGTAGCAGAGCTGAACAGAGTTCAAGTCGTGGAAGACTTAGCGTTTTTAGAGGCGCAACTTTTGCTTTTGCCACTAGTAGGTGACTTGTGGTTGCGGTATTGCTTTGTGTGCGCACATATATAGTGGCACAATATGCCTTTTCAGAGGCGTCGCAGAAGCCGTGTAGCTCCACTTTGTATTCGGGGGAATAGTTTACCCACCGTAGAATTTGTATCTGCGAAATGTCGGTCAGATTATTAGCGAACTGGGACCATTTTTCTAAGCGAAGAGGTTTCACTTGTTCGTTCCAGTCAGTTCCGTCTAGCCATAATTCTTGAATCAGGATTTTCGCTTGTATCATAATTGGCGAAAGCCATCCTGCGGGGTCGAAAAGTTTTGCCACAGAGGAGAGAATTTGGCGTTTTGTAATGGCGGATAATGCGGTTATGGACTCTGTCGTGTATGAGAACTGGTCCGATATCGCATTCCATTGGATGCCCAGTGTTTTTGTTATACTTTCCCTTTCGAATATAAGGAAATTAGTATCCAACTTGTTATCGTTTGGTATATTTTTTAAGATACTTGGGTGATTAGCTGTGATCTTTTTTAGAGAAAACCCAGCGGTGTTGAGGGCCTTTATCACTTGTGATAAGGACTCGTACGCTTTTGAGAGGCTGCGGCTCCCAGACAGGATATCGTCTACATACGTTTGTGTTTTTAAGACTTGTGTTGCCAGAGGAAATTCTGACTTTGTGTCTACTGCCAGTTCGTGGAGTGTACGAATGGCGAGGTATGGGGCACAGTTCACGCCAAAGGTAACTGTTTTCAATTTAAAGTCGCGTAGTGGACTACTGGCAGATTTTCGGAAAATAATCCGCTGAAAATCTTGATACATTTTTTCGACATCCCCATTGAAAACGTATTTGCATATACGCCAATTTAATATGAGGAGCATTAAGTCTGGTTGGAGTGTGGGTCCCGTAAATAGAATATCATTTAGGGAATTCCCCGAGCTAGTGGATCTCGAGGCATTAAAGACAACTCTAACCTTAGTGGTTTTTTTGTCAGGCTTTACTACTGCATGATGTGGCAAGTAGAATGAGTGATATTTGCCTTTTATGATTTTTTCGCATGGGCTTACTTCCTCCATGTGATCTAAATGGAGGTATTCTTCTAAGACACCATCATAATCTTTTTTAAGCTCACCTTTTCTAAGTAGGTTTTTTTCCATACGATTGCAGAGGTGCGAGAGTGACCTAAGGCGAGTGTGTCTGGAAATTGTTGTTTTCGAGGTAGTCGTACGACATACCGACCATTATCTGATCTAGTAGTTGTGGCTTTGTAAAAGTCTTCACAATACTGATCTTCTGGTGTTGTAATTGAAATGGGGGGGAGTTCTTCTAACTCCCAAAATTTTCTCAATTGTGAATTGAGGTACTCGTTTGAGATTTCCTCAACTTGAGTTGTCATTGTTGTGACTGGTTCCGCAACTAGTCCACTTAGGACCCAACCGAAAATGGTATTTTGCGCTAGAAGTGTTTTCGAAATTTTTTCAACACCTTCTATTATAATTTGAGATATAAGGTCGCTGCCTAATAGAAGGTCTATTTGAGCGGGGGTGTTGCAGTTGGGATCTGCTAGCTTTAGGTGTGTAACCTTTTGCCAATGCTTGCTATTTATATGATAGCTTGGAAGCATGTTCGTGAGTTGCGGTAAGACTATTGCATCTGCTTGAATGCGCTTATCCGCTTGGGGAAATTAGGGTAATGGGGCAGATTTTATTGGAGTTTTGAACTACTCTTCCGCCCATTCCCGTAATTTCAAAATTGGCTAATTTTGTAGGCACTTGTAACCTATTTTTTGCCCTAGACGCAATAAATGATCTTTATGAACCTTGGTCTATTAAGGCCCTGAGTTCAAACAGTTCTCCTCGGTTTTCGATGGAGACGACTGCTGTTGGTAGTAGTACCATACTTTGAATCTCGCTGTGCAGTGTTTGAGTTTTTAATGCCTTGGAGCAGCATGGTGCCTCTTGGCAAAATTCGGGATTTTGTGTTTCGGGAGTTGCGGTTGCAACTAAACCCGTGGCTCTTTTTGAGAAAGCGCTACTTTGAGGTGTGTTGGGAAAGTTATTTATGTGCAACATAGAATGATGCCTTTTGTGGCAATATACGCAGCTGAATTTGCTTTCGCAATTATTGAGATTGTGTGAGTGGGACAAGCAGTTTGTACAGAGTCTTTTTGATCTGACAAAGTTGTTCCTTTCATTGATATTAAGTTTTTTAAATTTTTCGCAAGATTTTAGCTTGTGCCCTCCTTTACACAGTTCGCATGACGTTAATTTATTTTGTTCAGATGTGAACGATTGATTTTTAAAAAAGCTTCTGTTTAAACTGTTATTGTTACTGGCTTGGGGTCTAATGAAACTTCGATTTAGGTCGTTTTGAACGTTTTTAGTTCTGACCGTTTTTTTATCTACCCTTTCCGCAATTTCATATTGGGTAGTTAAGAAATCTTTCATTTGTTGCCACGTTGGGCATTTTCTTCGTGATGAGAGCGATTGCTCCCATAGAAGTAACGACTTTTCTGGTAATGCTGCGGTGCATATATTTACCAGTATGGGGTCCCAATTGTCTGTGGGAATATTCTGTGTGGATAGAACCGACAAACAGTTTGAAACAGTGGATTGAAGTTTAATGAACTCTTCACTTGTTTCTTTCTGAATTTTTGGTAAATTCATTAATATGGTGACCTGTTTGTCGACCAATATTCTTTCATTCTCGTATCGTTCTTTTAGAGCTTCCCAAGCCAAATTGAAATTGTAGTCATTTAATGCGAACTGTTTGACTATTACGCCTGCTTGACCTTTGGTTTTGTATCTGAGGTGATACAGTTTTTGCGCTTGTGATAATTTAGGATGGTTTATGTACACGGCCGTAAACATGTCCCGAAAGGACGGCCATTGTTCATAACCTCCGTGAAATGTTTCTGTATCGCACGCTGGCACTTTAAGGTGAATGCCTGAACTCGCCTCTTGGCTTTGAATTTGTGGCAGCTCTACTCTCGGTTGTGGAATAGGTGCAATTGCTTTAATTAATTTCAATTGATCGGAGATCATGGCTTTTGTCTCTTCATATTGGTCAAGGCAATTTTCATATTTGGCGTAAGCCGAGGATTTAAAATTTTCGGGTAGATCTGAGTCGTCAGTTTCTACTATCGCGTCATATGCAGATTGGAGACGTGTCCAGAAATTGTCAATATTTTGATTTTTGATTTCTAGCACCGATTCAGAGTTATCTTGAATCGGTGAAGATGAAAATCGAGTGCAGTATCTTATTAAGCTGTCACTCTCAGAAATGAATTTAGCGTAAGAAATATCTTTTCCCCTTTTTTGCTTTGTAGCACCTTGCTTCGAGCGTGTAGCTTCTGCAGGTGTACTTGGACTTTTGTCATCAGAAATCATTTTCGGAATTTTTAAAAATTGAGTAGATTTCGTATCTTTAGAGTCTGTGCTCATTTAGCAACAATATTTTAATAAAATTGAGTTTTTTAGTATAAATTCAGATGTATGTCTATAAAAAACCCGAAAACTCTTCTACGCGAATAAGAGTTTTTATTTCCGACTTTACAATTTTTGTGTTAAAATATGTGTATGTCGTGTTACGCAGTTTTTTAGAAATGTTGAGGCAATAATATGATAAATTATTGTATACTTTATATGTGTGTATATATATGTATGTACATATATACATATATACTTTTTTTTTTTTTTTGTTTTCGGACTATTCGAACGCCCTCGTATGATAAAATTGATATATTGTATAATATATAAGTATATATATATATATATGTATATATGTATATATATATACTTTTTGTTTTTTTTTTTTTGGTTTTGGTTGCGGACTTTTTCGTATGCCCTCGTATAAATTTTAATATATTGTATATAATATGTGTGTATATATATATGTATGTATATATACTTTTTTTGTTTTCTTTTCGGACTTATTTGTATGCCCTCGTAAGCACTTTTGAAGTTACAGGCGTCAATACCCTTAGCATATGTGCCTGGTCTATATGTAATGCGCTAGAATATCCGTATAAATACAAGGTATGAAGCGAAGACAAAAGGAAATGCTTGCCAATGTAAGTATATACATATATGTATATATTTGTTGTTGTACCGGACCGTTTATGTACTCGTATTAATAAATATCGATAACTGTCGGATAATTATTGTAAATATTCAAATTTGATTCTTTTATATTTAAAACTCCGCAATGCAAATATACATTTATATTCAAGTATATATAAGTATATTTACTTGTATGTATTGTTTTTGCGGTCTTTTGTAATTGCGAGACGCGAATCAAAAGAGAGTTCACCACGCGCAAGTGTTCACCTCTTTTGCAAATATGTATGTTATTAAAATTTTTAACTTCGAATAATATAATACGGAGTTGTTTTTAGTTAATATGTATGTATGTATGTTCGAATTGATTATTTCTTTTCTTTCTCTTCTTGTCTTTTTATTGTGCCTTTTGCTTATTTATTTTTGATATACTGCTTACTGTTTTGAGGAACAGAAGGAGTATTGCGGAATATCTTGCAAGTGGATACTTGAAATTGAATTGTTGTTGGATTACGTATGTTCGTAAAACAGGGATAAGCAAATAGGCAAATAAAAGATTGGTAATTTTTGTTTTTTTTTTTTTTGTTTATATATATATAATTAAACTTTTCCCGGTTTGTGCCGTTCAAACGGATTATCTTAAATATAAATCCGTTTTTTATCATACATATGTACATACATATAATGAATATAAATGAAAAACGATACACTTACTTTATCTCGCCTCAAGGGATTTTGGGGGAAAGTAAGGTTTGCTTTTTAAAGAGTTATATGCCTGTCTGCGCCTGTTTTTCCGTCCTGTTGTCCCGCGCCTGTATGTTCCGGTTTTCCTGTTGTGCGTTGTTATTACGTTGTATTGATGTTTGTTTTTTTTTTTTTTTTTTTGACCGATCGCGCCCGAATTATGTTTTCTGTTAGATTTTTATAACGCGGCGCGCTCGTTTGATTTTATTTGTTACTTTTTATGTAAATTGTTTAAAAACTTAATTTTTGTTATATATTCATATATATATGTGCGAGTATATGTTATTGCTTTAAAAATGGACTTAGTTTCTGTATGTGTATATGTTAATATTTCTTTTTATCTTCTTTTTGTCACAGCACTCCGTTTTACCATGTACTTTTCACTTCACTTTAATTTAGTTTCATTCTTTATATTTAGCCTTTTATATGTTTTAATGTCACTGCACTTTTTATGTTTTAAAATTTTTAATTTGGGCTTTTTTTTTTTTTTTTTTTTTTATAGTGCCATTCTGTTGGCTCGAAGGACCATGTATTTTTGAGTTAATTTCGTAGCACTCACCATTCGGAACCTTATGTATAAAGAAAAAGGCAACACGCAATTCCGCCAAAAATTTACAAAATGTATTTTATTGAACTGTATGTATGTATTTCAATCAAAATTCCACAGAGTGTATCACTATACCCGCAAGAGGATTGTAAATTAACTTATTTAGTTATTTATTAGAAGATTTAGATTAGAAAAATGGATTTTCGCACAAGATGCAACGGCTGAACAAAACTTCGATATTCACGGAGCACGGCTTTCGTTCGGAACGCAAGAAAACGAAAAAGTGCCGAACTTGTTTCTCCGCCCCTTTTGTTCCCTTTTGGTTGAGGTGAAAAATGTAGTGATAATGTCGTTATGTGTGATGTGGATTGTAGGTGGTGTAAAGATGAGTGTGGTGAAAGAAGCGTGCTAGTGACGTATATTTTAATGCGGTGAGTGTAGAGTGTTCTGGATGCGGGATTATTGTTGTGGTTAGGTGTTCGATGTTGGTTATGTGTCAGATGGGGCAGGGAACTGAAGCTCATTTAGCCAACTTAAATATTGCATTGTGAAAAGAATTATGAGATATACCTGTGTACATACATATTGGGTAGTCGAAAAAGTCTTTTCGTATTTCTAATCAAACTTCAACTTATTTTTTTTATCTTTATACTAATCAATAAATAAACAAATACGTACTTCTTCGGGGCCGAAGAGGCATGATCATTGAATTGAATTTCAACTTGGTCATCATGACGGCTGCTTCGGCTGGGAAATTAGGGTACCTATGTTCGGGTAATATCCTGTAGAGCAATGTGTATATATATAATAAATATTTCGAGTTCGACATCGCCTGACCCGATAGCTATAGCCTGCTGGGTCATGCTGCCTGTTTGCGCTCCTATGGACCATGATTGCTCTCTGGTGGAGTGGCAACGCAGTGTGCAAACTAAATGCAGATTACACAGCCGTAGAGGTTACGGTCGCAGTAGTGCGTTGCCAGCATGAGGACACTTAACTCGGGAGTGGACACTGTGTGTCTTAAGGCCTGAGCAGGTTTTAAGATGGCTCTATCCATTGCATGCATTACATCTAACTGAGATGGAGTTTGGATGGAGCCTTTTGCTGCAGACGCAGCAGAAAAATTCCTCCGGCTCTGGGTGAGAATCAATGCCAGCACGAGTCAAAAGGATACACTTTGACTTACTGATCTAAACGGTGTTAGATCCGAAATAACAGCTTTTACGGACAAAATCCGGGTCAATTCCGGTAAAGTAGAAATGACTGTTGTGGGAATTGTTAAGGACGAGAGTCGGAGATTCCTGCAGTATCGGTCACAGCCCGTTTTTCCGTGGTCCCTATAGGGCTTTCTAGCCGGACGCCACGCTCCAATGGTTAGATAATGAGTAGTCATCTAGAACATTCCAGTCTAAGGTCCAAAGTCCCATCGCGTTTGAGGTTAGGGTGAGGTCGGGGCCACCTCCCTGATTGCCGTGGGTGAGTTACCCTTTTTACGTATACATAGATCTTCATCAATATTTAATTCGAAAAGCGACTCAACTCTCTGATTGGTATCCGAGCTTCCCCAGCTCGAACCGGTTGGTGGCTTTTCGATCCATAGACAACGAGGTAGCTTGGTGAATTTTGCTTTGCTGGAATTGGATTCTAGTACTAAAGATAACCATATTTCGGTCCCTGGCAAAGTCGATCCGCCTCAACTTTGGAGATGTTTCATAATGGAGGCTGAATTTTCCAACGGTTGTACCAAAGATACCTTCTTTGCCCTTCCTGGCGTTAAAGTCGTCAAGCACGATTTTGACATATCGAGGCGGGGGCAGCTCTCATAGGTCAAAGCGCTCATAGAAGACATCTCCATCATCCTTCTTTTCTGTCGGGGGGTTGGCGCAAATAAGCGGTATGTTGAAGAACTTCGCTATGGTGAGGATTCTGGCTAGATGTTCATTTATCGCGGTGAATGCCAGGACTCGGTGACGTAGTCTCTCTTTCACCACGAATCCCACACCGAATTTGCGCTCTTTTATATAACCATTGTAGCAAATGCCGCAAGGACCAACTCGCCTCGTCCTTTTCGCGTCTATCGCGTTTCTTGGACGGCGGTGATGTCAGCCTTTATTCCTATGATGGCATCAACATATCGTAATCCTTAACATGTTTGCCATAGTCGTCATCAATAGGTCTCTCATCCGAGGGTGTTTTGATCTTTTCAGTGGGTGTGTTTTTTTACTTATCGGGTCCCAAACCCGGCGCACAATCCTGGGGAGGGATCATTCACCTTCTCACTTTAGCTCGCCCTCAAATGATATAAGACCGGAAGTCGTGAGCTGCTTGAGCCATATGTAAAAGAATCGTTTCTGGTCACTCCCAAGTGAATGGTGCTCAAAGAATTTTCTACATCCTCCGCATCTGATGTTCAGCTGAAGCAAATTTGCAGTGTCTTGTTTACGCTATTGCACACGTAATAAAAGGCTTTTCACCGGTATATGAGAACCCCAACAATGATTGTATAAATCCCATATTTAAATGGTAGCAGTGGCCTCTACTTATCGGTGACCTGTGTGCACCTTTCTTAACCTCAAAATGTAAAAATACCCCAAAGTACTCTAAAAAACACATTTATATACTTGTAGATAATGAGGTCAAGCAGCTTCTTTTATATGCGAATGAGTTACCGGATAGCTGTATTTTCGAAAGCTCTAACTAGAAATAATTTTCTAAGCATTTTCTTCAATAGAAAAAAAATGTGAAGTACGACGATTTTATAAAAAATTTATTTATGCTAGAAAAGACCAAATATATTTTTTTTATATTTCGTATATACAAAAAAATACATAGAAAACTATTTAAGAAAAACAAAACAAATTGTTTGATTAAGTATTTGTTAATAATAATAATTTTATAAATAACATTACTCTTAAAATTTGTTATTTATTTCGAAGTTATTAACAATGCGCTGCCAGGGCTAGTTGATTGGGTATATGTATGTATGTATATGGGGTATTCCATGCCAAATCGACCACTTTTGAACCGGACCCCCTTAGATTTTGCTGAAACTTATCCATCCTTTTCTACCCTTTGAAAAACATTTTTGAGAATTTTTTCAAAATTTTCTGTCCAACTTCAAAAAAAGTTATGAATTTTTCAAAAAAAGCCTTTTTTATTTTCAAATAGCCATAACTTTTGTAAAAATTGACTTTCGGGGACCTTTTTTTTAATTTTTGTTTTTGAATGAACTTTTCGAAAAAATACACGAAAAAAATTTAACACGATCAATTATATAAAATAATCGGTTTTTTTTAAGTAAAATCGTCATTTTTTGGAAGTGCGCCATTTTTTGAAAGTTCGCAATTTTTGGTTTTTTTTCCTCAAAAACAACTTCAATTATTTTGACAACTATCCCTGCTAACCCCGGAGTGGGCCGATTTTTTTTTATATTTTTTTCAGTTTTGAAAATTTGACAATTTTTTCTTAAATAAATAAAAAAAATAAAATCGTTTTAAAAATTATTTTATATAATTGATCGTGTTAAATTTTTCGAAAAGTTCATTCCAAAACAAAAATTTGAAAAAAAGGTCCCCAAAAGTAAATTTCTTCAAAAGTTATGGCTATTTGAAAATAAAAAAGGCTTTTTTTGAAAAATTCATAACTTTTTTTGAAGTTGGGCAAAAAATTTTGAAAAAATTCTCAAAAATGTTTTTCAAAGGGTAGAAAAGGATGGATAAGTTTCAGCAAAATCGAAAGGGGTCGGGTTCAAAAGTGGTCAATTTGGTATGGAATACCCCACTATGTAATTCTTATTTGATCCATCCAGTATCAATTAAAAAATCTATTGCCTCCGCGGCTTTTTATAAATTCTTAATAAGGCGGACGTTTCGGCGGTCGATGGTATTGGATAACATCAGGTCTATTTTGGTAATAGACTTGTCTAGAATGAAATAAAAGATTTTTATTAAATTACGAAGGATTGAATCAATATCTACATCTTTGTGGAGTATTTGTATAAATCCCTAATTATTTTGCGTGTAATTATAGTTATAACGTAGATCGGTATGTTGCTGATCTCGGTAGGCGAGTCGACGACCAAATGCATGTTAGTCCAAGCTTTGTCTGTGTCTGCCATTCGCAGAGGTAGTTGCAAATGAGCGTAATCGGACCACTTCCACGCCATCAAAATGCCATTAAGGAAAAACCTATAAAGTGCATAACTAAGCACCAAATTAAGATAAAGAAGAGTAATTTGACATAGAGGATCGCAGTACAACAAGGGGCTACTGTAGGCTAACATTTTTGGAAAACTGGGCGTTGTCACACCTTCTAATTGGTTTAATGTAAATATCTGCTAACCACTTAAGCTACAAAAACCAAATTTGCTCAAGACAAATCTTTATGCAGCCCTATCGACAATATCAAAATGAATGAAATCGAAAGATAATGTCGTCTACTCCCCATGCAACGGTGCTGTTAACAACTACTAAAACTAACACTACTACGATAAATAGGAGTGGTATGAGAAGACTTAATAGTAGAAGAGGTAAAAACTGGACTCTGAGCATGAAAGCGCACACTTTTAGGTAAAATCACATATCTCGGGACCCGCCGGACCGGTTTCTAGTAATACGTGACATTCTTCTCAGATCCCACATCAAAAAAAAAAACTGTTCAAGCCGCCAGGTACTGAATATATGAAACCCAGTACCTATAGTTTAATTTTTACTACAAATATCGGTCAATGGGTGAGATATATAAAAGAAATTCTGGGACAATCCTTCCCTGACATGTCTATGTGTCAAAAATGGGTTAAATCGAGTCAATACTTCGCTTCGCTCTCATATACCATCATTTATACCGCATATATCGGCCAACATGTGAGTTATCTCAATGAAAATAAGAGAGCATGTTTTATTGATAGCAGTGAATCTTTTCGCCTAAAATGGATAAAAGTGGACGAAAACTTGACCTAGGCCTTTGGTAGAACAGCTGCTTCGGCTTGGAAATTGGGGCGGAGGTCCGCGATTCTTTAGCGTTAGCAGATGCGATCACTTTGCGAAATTGACGTCCGTTAATAATTACGTCTGTGGGAACGGGTAGTGCGGTGAATGCGTTCTCGGCAAATACTGTGAAGCTGACACACTTGTCGAATCGCCTATCTGTTCCGCCAGCTTCACCCCCACCAGACAGCCAGGAATTACAAAGATCATAATGCGCGTTAAAGTCGCATAGTAATACACGGTTTTCACCTCGAAGTAATGCACTTAGGTTTACGTAATATCCAATAGAGCAACTTGTAACTGTTTATATTAAATATGTCGAGCTCAACATCGCCGCGATCCTTACGAATAAAGTTGAAACCTGCACAACTCAGAAGATCTGAGTGGCTCCTTAACTTGCTTTATGATAATTTAAGTAACTGTGTTGGAACTATTGGTTGTTTTAATACTCGATTTATCTACAATTCTTCTAGTTGTTTATTGTGTTTTTCCTTAATAACACAAGTCTACAAATAAAAAGCGAAAAAATGCAACTGTCTTGGCTATGCGTGCATCGTTATCTTTGAAGGTTCCTAAGTTTGAATTAGAAGGTAAAAAAAAAACATCACGTACAGTTTTCCAGTTACATCAAAAAAAAAATCTCTTTGAAGAAATATTTGAAAAATGCCCTGTTGACTAATATACTGATAAAATTTAAAAATAAAAAAAATTTTTACTTTATGTAAGACGTTTATTATATCGTGTAATAATTACATATAACTATTGAACCTGTTTTGTAGATTTCCTTTTTGCAAATGGCGATTTTTTCTTGTATTCTCTATTACTTTCTCTCATTAGGAACCAACAATAATCAAAAATGTGAATGTAAAAAATGAATTTTTAGTGACATTCTGCAACCCATTCTTTGGTAGTTTTCCAGCAACTCGTCGATTAGTTTCTCATACGTGTTAGACTTTTTGTTTCCCAAAAAATCCGTGACAGTGCTTCTAAATGATATCCAGGCTTTACGTTGAACGGGGTTTAGTTTCTCTTCAAACTGCTTGTCCTTCAGAATTTTTCGCATTTGGGGTCCAATGAAAATTCCTTCTTTTAGCTTGGCGTCACTTAACTTCGGGAAAACTTCTTTGAGGTATTTGAAAGCATCGCTATTTTTATCTAAAGCTTTAACAAAGTTTTTCATCAATCCGAGTTTTATGTGTAAAGGGGGCAGCAAAACCTTACGAGGGTCAACTAGAGGTATATTCTTGATGTTAGCTTCACCCGGCACGAAATCACCTCTTTGAGGCCAATCTTTTATTTTGTAATGTTTTTCTGTTGCTCTACTGTCCCAAAGACACAAAAAACAGCAGTATTTAGTAAATCCCCCTTGAAGCCTAAGAAGTAGTCCTATGAATTTAAGATCACCACATATCTGCCACTTGTATGTGTTGTAGTTTGTGCAATTCAAAATCAATGACATACATACTTTCATAAGTTTCCTTCACATCAACAGCGCGGGAAAGTGAAATTGAAGATTTAGTGTTGCCATTATGTAGCAAAACGGCTTTTAAACTTTTCTTAGATGAGTCTATGAATAAACGCCACTCTTCTGGATTATGTTGATCGCCTAACTTCTCCATAACACTTGCAGGATCAGTACAAAAGCAAATTTTATCACGTAATGTAAAGAAAGAGGCAAACTCTTCATTACGGTATCTAAACGCGGTCACCTTTGTACCTTTGGCCAGTAAATTCCACTGCTGTAACCTTGACGCTAAAAGTTCTGCATGTTGTTTAGATAAGTTAAGGTCACGCACTAAATCATTAAGTTCAGGCTGTTCGATCAAATGTGTTTTTTTTCTTCTTCATCTTCGGAAATCTGATATACAGGAGACTCTTTGCTTCTTTTACGGGATATAATATTCTCTTCTATAGCATCATCAACAGCACAACGTCTAAGTTCTGTATCTAAGTCCTGTGGCAATGGTGAAACGAGAATTGGTAAATTTTCGCCATGAGGAACGGGTCGTTTAGCTGAAAATATGTCGGGATATCGAATTTTGTGCTTATTTTTTTTTGAAAATCCACATACGTTTGTCATACAAAAATTGCAATCGGTAGCATGGTTTGTCGGCTCACACCAGATCATCGGAATAGCAAAGGGCATTGATGATCTATTTCCATTAATCATCTTAAGTTTGACATACAAGTCTGGCAACAAATATGAGGAGTCCAATTCCGATCTTGATTGACTATAGGAAAACCAAAATACTTGAGATATGCTAATTCAGTCACTTTAGTTATTAATCTGGCATGAGATTTAGGTGTATACAAGCCACAAACATAACAAAATGAATCAGTCGATGTATTACAACCACGTTTTCGTACTTTAGACATTTTAATCAAAAAATCTCACTTTCCACGGCTATCGCAATAAATATACAACTACCTTCAAGTTTTAAATTGATAAACAAGAAAGAATACAGATAAGACATACGAGAAATGTCATAAATACTCTCGACTAACAAATAACTCAAATTATATATGGATTTGGCGCAAGTAAGTTCTTTATATGTACTACTTTATAATAACCAATACTATATTTAATTTTAATGGGACATTCACTTGAACTCAGAGCTTAAAGTAATAAGTCAACAAGTTTGAATCCATGTTTTCAGTGGCGAGCGAGTACTTTAAAAAATCAATTTATTATATTTTAGATTGCACATTATTGCCTATTGAAGAAAATTTGGTTGATCTTATTTGGAAAGAACAACCAAACAGAACGTCAAATCCTATCCTGTACTTAAAACAAAAATTCGCAGGGGTAACAGTTGCAGATAAATGGAAAGACGTTAAAAATAAAATGTCTGACAGGAAGGCTTGTGCGTTGGTGATAACAGCTATGGATGAAATTGCATGTAAGTAGCTATTCTTTTATAGATGCTAGTATTATATCTAAAATTGCCCGGTAGTTTATATGACTTTCTTAAATATTAAATGTCCTGCCAGAGACATACTTATATTACAAAAAAGTCAATTCCCATACCAGCAACTTCTATGTTCTCGGATATATATTTGTTCAAAATTTTAAAATTTATTTGCAACGTTCTCCAGATTAAGGAGGAGATAGTTGATTTTATGAGAGCATGTTACCTGTGGTCTAAGAAACCAAGTTAAATAGCCGATCAGATGTTCTAAATCGCATTTGTTTCGACGCCTTACGTAAAGATTGCGAGCGAAATAATGGTGACAGCCTTGCCTTCATACTGCATCGATTTTGACAAGGCCGCAAAGACCGCAGGGATACTACCATAGAATGTTACGGCCTAGCTATCCGGTAATGAGGTTTTAAGTATTGAATATATACCCCCGATAGTTACATGTTATCGAACATACAAGTAGGTGCGCTGCTAAGTAGTAACCACCTAACAAATCCAAATTTTGCTCAGTGAACTCCCCCAGAAATAAGGGGACTTGTAATAGCTCGCGGAATATTACCATCGGTAGCGGTGGTATAATATAAAGTAAAGCCAGCCAGGTAAGTAGTACTTTAGACCCTTCGGGTTCAATTAGCGCTAGATGCTCCATTTTGAAACATTACTGTCAGACCTTTATATCTTGATGATAGGTATTCAAGGTTTGGTATCTGATGGATTCCAAGAGTTTGATGTCTGGTTTGTGATAGAACTGGTCACTCACACAGGAGCCTCTTCAAGTTCGCAGCTGCGTCAAGTATTGTTATGAGGCATTCTCATTTTTAAAGCATGTTCTCCAAATTCCCAATACATCGTTATGGTAATTGTAAGTCTGTTTACATTTTTGTCATATTTTGACCGTTTCCCTATACACTCGACTTTATTTCTGCAGACGTTCGTTAACTTTAATGAAGCTTACAGAATCAGCTTTCACTGCACTAATAACGTAATGGTTATTATT
Organism: Bactrocera tryoni; assembly: GCF_016617805.1. Classification (NCBI taxonomy): domain Eukaryota; kingdom Metazoa; phylum Arthropoda; class Insecta; order Diptera; family Tephritidae; genus Bactrocera; species Bactrocera tryoni. The sequence goes on from NW_024395977.1 coordinate 19,999,995, forward strand.
TAGTAATTTAATGAAGGAATACATACTGGACCTCAACATTTTTACTAATGAAGCTAACATTCCGACATTTAACAACTCTATTATCAACTCCAAGGTACAGCTCGACCTTTCTCTCTTTCGTTCGTAAATTACGCATCACCAATATGGCCGCTGGGATGTAGCAGGACGCATTTGAAGAAGGTACGAATATGTCAAAACGCCGCACTCCGGACTAATAGCGGATGTTTTTTCAAGTCCTCTAACGAACACATGCACATAAGGCCCATTTTCTGCCGATTTTACTTTTTTTTAGCGGTATTAGAAGAAAGATTATATTAAGAATCTCAAAGAAGATTTAATTTGATATCGTGGGTTCAAAACTTCCGATTCGAATACAATAACCTTTAGCAAAAGTTGTAAGAACTCCCAAAGTATTTTAACCTTATAAATCCAAGATAGCTTTGGTTGTTTACTGTCCTTATAATCTCAATCTAATTGAAGAGACGAAGACTGAAAAAGTGATGTTCCATTTATTGCAAATTGCTACCTCTCCAGAATCATAGCTTTGCGCCGCTGCAGCTGCGCTGGTACAATGCTTAACTAGAAGACCCTAAGCGGCTGCCCAATCTGCCATATGCCCTTCAAGGTGTATTTCCCGCAAGAGAAGGACTATTCAGAAAGTGATCGTTGAATATTCTTACTATATTCAATATCCTTTAGCCTTTACTGTCTTATACAGTGCCAGTCGTTCACTGCTTCTCCGTGCTTTTTTTAACAGTTGTCTAAAATGTCCTAACTGCCAAGTTGTCGCGAGATTGTATCGGAAAAAAATTTGACTTTAAATCTTTTTTGTAGCAGCGTGAGAGGTTCTTTGTAGGCCGAGAGCAGCCTCATCAACCTCACCCTTCAGATTTCAATTCAGAGGTGTTAGTTCAGCGCCTAATTATTTTTCTAACTTTTTCTTTGGCGGTCATCCGCTTTTAAGTCTGTAGGGAGATAATTAGAAGCCACAGTCTTTGACCACCTTAGCCTCATTGTGAAGACCGAGATCCCAGTCAGCACTAGGTAGCGGTAGCCAATAGGGTTTCTTGGTTATGTTGAGTAGTATTACTATCCTCATTCAAACCTATGGAGTGTGGTTATGGTTGTAGTAGAAGATCCACTTGTCCACGACTTTCAATGTAGCCCTCTTTAACATTCCCCTTACTAGAGACACGTACATAGATTTTGGAACCCATGTTTCGAATCAGGATTTTTTCAACTTTTAGGTGTGCCAAGTTTTTCTATTAATTTTCAAAAAACAACAATGTTGCCGTCGCTACCCTTATACAAGGGTTGCCTTTTATATTTGAAGATTAGAGAACAGAAACAAATATTAATAATCGAAATCCGCTTTATTATTATTATTGTTTTGTTTTCAATATTATTTTATTTATTGGATATGATTTTTTTAAAGCCTAACAATAAGTTATAAAATCTTAAATCTATTTAAAAAAATAGACAAGATCAAGCAAGTGATTGAGCTGTTTTGGTGATACGTTGCTCTTTAGTTCGCAGGCATATCTTTTAAGACGTGTTTGATTGTAGGTATGTGCCAAAGCCAAAGGGTTTGGGTGATCTTGGAGTTTAGATGTATATTTAATTCTGCTATCTTCTACTACTTTCTTTACCATATGTAGGAATACCAAGGTCCTTATGGATATTTTCATGCATGTACCATGGTGAACACGTGATTGTTCTAAGCATTTTCGATAGGAACCTATTAGTTGCACAGGTCGTACCCCACAGTTGAATGCCATACATCCAAATCGGCTTTATGGCCGCATTATATAAAAGCCAATTTAAATTTGCAGCTCTAATCTTCATACATGTTATTTTACTAAAGATGTGCTTTCTTCACGTGAGCCTAGGTGAGTACCCAGATATGTTACTTCGTTCGCTCAGGGTTCTAAAATATTGTTAATTTTTACTGCCGGACCCTTTTTTGGTCTTAGCGAAAACGTTATATGCCATTCTTTGACAGAACTTAAATGCTCCGCTAATATTCTTGATGCTAAAATGTGGCAATTGTTACGGCGTACTAAAGCTGTGTCATCCGAAAAAGTTGAAGTTAATACATGTATCCAGTGTGAGAGCGCCTCAAAATAAGCGTTTTTTATAACATTTTCCATTGTTATAATCTGACCATTGTGGTCAGATCGAACAAAATACGAATTTTTGAGCATTTAAATTAAAACACCCAACATTTATTACGATTGCAAATTATTATATATTGGACTTTTAATATATGGCGAAACTACTTAAATTCTTTTTTAAAATTTTATGGTATATTAAAACAATTGACTTTTGATCTTTCAATACTTAATAAGGTGAATTAAGATTGTAAGTTCTCAATTAATAAACGATAAATTTCGTATTTTCTTTGATTTTCATTGCTTTAAGCTTTTTATTAGCAACAAATCCCTCCGTTTACATATATTTTTGGTTTAATTTCAATCTGGCCCTTGCAGTCATATTTTTTCAAATATTGTAGAAAGATAGGGTAGAAGTCTGATTGGTCTGTATGAAGACGGCTGTGTTAAGTCCTTCCCAGGTTTATCTATCAAGATAACCTGTAACCAGTGTTGAATTCTTTCTCACGTGAAGGGTTTTTTTTTTAACTTACATATGTATGTACAGATGATTTTAAATGAAGCTGAGTGGAAGGGGGGCAATTTATCTGCCATTCACATCTTTCACGCCTTTTTTCATTTACAAGCGTTTCTATTTCTCTATTAGTGATTTTTCTGGGAATAAGCGGCTTATAGTGTTTGTTCAGTGTTGCTAAGACAGCTGCGCTAGTTATTATATGTATCATTGAGTTCTCCTATGCTTTCGTCAATATCTCTTCCTATATTTACTTTGCACTCAATATTAATGTGGCTACTGAAGTATTTTTTTTATTTTAGCCAGTTCGTTTTATAAGATGTTAAACTCACTTTTGGACTGACGAATATGGGTTGTTCACATAACTTTATTAGTAGAGGAGAGTGATCTGAAGATAAATCAGTACATGTATCAGCTGTTGTGTGCGATTTATCTATATTTTTGATTATAGCAAACTCAATTAAATTTGGTATTTTATTACGAAACTAAGCCAATATGTCGGCTTACCAGGAGATATTATGTCCAGCTTATTGTGCCTATTTATAATAGTACGATACAGCTGTCGTCCTTTGGGATTAATTATTCGTGAGCCCCAATACATGTGATTTGCATTGTAATCTCCACCCGCTAGAAATCTATGACAAAGTGATCCAAAAAAGTCTTTAAATTGGTTGTCTGTAATTTTAAACTGAGGTGGGCAGTATATAGCCTTCAAGTTTAAGACCCCGCAGCGATTTTTTTATAGATATTGTTGTAGCTTGTGACTGCGCTGTAGCATGAGATTCTAATGCGTGGTTGTTTAATCGTTTTCTAACCAACACTGCTGTTCCACTATGTGCCTTTCCATCTGAGCGGTTACTAACATAGAGTCTACAAGGTGCATTCCAAAGTAAACAGGACTTAAAAAAAAGACAGATGGTCTTTTCGGCAAAATCAATTTATTTTATTCAAAATAGTCTCACTCTGCTTTAATACAGCTTTTTGCATGGTCCAAAAGCATGGGGAACGAGTGTTTTAGCTCGTTGGCCGGTATGGCCGCCAAATAATCGGTCACAGCTGAGCAATTTTTGGTCGTCAGTCAATTTGTGCGGAACAAACCGTGCACACTGCTTTCGTAAGCCCAAATGTTCGGTCAAAATGCAATAAATCGATATTTGAGAGATGTTTAATTTCATTTCCATGAATTTCAATGATGATTTCGGCTGATTTTTGATGAATTCACACACAGTTTCGGTGGAATTACCGATGATCACGGATTTTGATTGGCCCAGTGGAGTGAACTTTGAAAGTATTCGACGCAATACCCGGCGGGGAAGCAGAGGAAGAGTATTTCTCTGCTTCCCCGGCGGGTATTGCGTCGAATACTTTCAAAGTTTGAGTGTTTTCGCCAATTCTGGAGTGTTTCCCGAATTCGTTGAACTATGTCAATGTCGTCGTATATCTCATACAGCTCATCGTTCCATCGAATGAGATATTCGCCGTAGCCAACGCGCAAAGGACTATAAATCGTTCGCAGAACTTTTCCCTTGAAAACTCGTAACGCCGACTCATTAGTTGCTATCATCGTCCATGCCACTGCACTATAGAGCAAGACGGGAATAAAGAGTGACTTATAGAGTTTTGTTTTTGTTTGTCGATAGAGGACTTTACTTCTCAATTGCCTTCTTAGTCCGAAGTAGCACCTGTTGGCAAGAGATATTCTACGTTGGATTTCGAGGTTGACGTAGTTGTTGGTGTTGAAGCTGGTTCCAAGATAGACGAAATTATCTACGATTTCGGAGTTATGACTGTCAACAGTGACGTGTTTGATGATATGAGATATTTTGTCTAGCTCTCGTTCACGACTGACCCATTTGTTTTGCTGCCTTATCAATTCAGGAGAAAGCTTAACTAACGGCGCGGGTGTTGAAGCCAATGATATCAATATCATGGTCGGGTAAGGAACGTATGATCTATCGTCATCGATTGGGGAATAGGGTTCGCCTTTTCCTGGCGTAAGGAGGCAGTCTGTTTTTTCTCCACTGCGACACGGCACTCCTCGTCGTACCGGCTGTTCTTTTGCTTTTTCTGAAAACTAAAAGTTTTGGTTGCGGCTATACGTAAGGAACTTGAAATGCCGTCCCACAATTCCCTTATACCGATGTTTTGATGAGTGCTCTCAGAGAGCAGGAATGCAAACCGAGTAGAAAATCGTTCTGCTGTATGGTGTGATTGCAGCTTCTCGACGTCGAACCAGAGGCGGGTGCGAATCTTGGCAGCAACAAGATAGTGGTCCGAGTCGATGTTAAGACCTCAGAGCGTACGCACGTCTAAAACACTGGAGGCGTGTCTTCCGTCTATCTATTCCGCTCTTCGATCTGGAGATAGCCAGGTAGCTTGATGAATTTTTCTATGCTGAAATCTAATACTACAGATAACCATATTTCCGTCCCCGGCGAAGTCGATCAGCCTCAACCCATTTGGAGATGTTCCCTCGTGGTGGCTGAATTTACCAAAGATGTCTTCCTTACCCACCCAGGCGTTAAAGTCACCAAGCACGATTTTAACATCGTGGAGCTATCATACGTGCGCTCCAAGCGCTCATAGAAGGCATCTTTGGTCAACATCGTCCTTCTCTTCCGTCGGGGCATGGGCGTAAATCAGCGATGTGTTGAAGAACTTCGCTTTGATGCAGATTGTGGCTAGACGTTCTTCCACCGCAATGAATGACAGTACTCGGCGACGGAGTCTCTCTCCCACCACGAATCCCACACACTTGCGCTCCTTTATATGGCCACTGTAGTAAATGCTACAAGGACCTACTCACTCCTTGTCCCGTCTTTCGCATCATTCGGAGGTGATGTCAGCCTATATTTTCACGAGGACATCAACCAGCTGGGCAGTGGCACCTTCCCATTTAAGAGAGCGGACATTCTAGGTGATTAAATCGCAATCCTTCATTTGTTTGCCATGGTCATCATCAAAAAGGGGTCTCTCATCCGAGGCTGTTTAAAACTTTTTCATTTTGGGCGTATTTTCCCGAAGCGCACAACCCTGCGGAGAGGATATTTTGCCTTCTCACTTTAGGTCACTTTTAAACCGATGAGGATACTTGATCTAGAACCGGAAGTCGAGAGCTGCTTGTGCCATATGTAAAATAATCATTTCTGGCCACTCTCAGGTGAATGGCGATCAGTATTTTTGTATTTGGTCAATAATTGTCATTGTAGTCGTATGTCTCCAGTGCTATCAATCACATTGTGTCGTACCATATAGTGTTGGAAAGGTGAGGTTAAGCTTCATTTAACCAAAAATAATTTAGTTCGGGGAAGTTGAAAAAGGTTACGGCTTTTCAAGAATGAGTGAAAATAATGAAGAAATACGGGTTAAATGTTATTAAAACACGTACTTTTTCTTTTTAAACGTTTATTTCAAATATAATTACACCAGCCACTTAAACATTCGTTGTTTAACTGAGAAACTTGTTATTTGCTTCTAAGCTAAGTTTTCTTTTAGTAAGCGAAAAGTTTAATAGTTTAAATCCAAAATTACACACTGTAGTTATTTTTCAATTAAATGTTTAAAGCAAAAGACACAAGTAATCGTATTGTAGGTGTTCTAAGACACAAATATGTAAATATATTCAAACCGAAAGACACAAGTAGATGTATTGGTATTCACAGCAAAAGGCACAACCGCACGCTGCTAAATTCACAACCCAAGTGTGACCTGTCAGCGTCCGCGGGTTGGCTATCTAGTTCGAGTCAGAGTTGTTAATTTTGTATTTGGTACGGTTGCTATATTTGGTACGGTCGCGTTTTGTTCGTACGAGATCTTGTTGATCGTACGCTCGAGTCTACTGATCCCACATTCGGCCGTCCTGATGGTTCATTCGCCCCGAATGAATCACATCATTTTTTCATTAAAGCGTAGCAGTCACCTTAAAGGGACCAAAAAATTCAGGTTTCAACTTTAACCCTGGTCCGAATTGAGTTCTCTTAATTGCGACTAGGTCATTTATTTTATATTGAATTTCAGGTCTTCTCTTAGAATTATAGTTCTTACAAATTTCTTGTTGCAGTTTCTGAATGTTATTCTGTGCTTTTTTCTCAAACTATCTCTTTCTCTATCAATTTCTTCTCCCGTCTCATTTCGTAATAACTCTCTTAATTCGAAATCATCAGTACTGCGCATATCTAGTCCCTTCAAAATTTTAAACGGAGTGATATTTGTGCTTCTAGGGGGGGTGTATTATTAATAATTTGCTGAACACGTCCTACGAACTTATACCATTGAGGTGGATTTTATTGTGATAATTTCGCTGGCATAGGAGCTACAATTTTATGGATACGTTCGACTTGTCCATTCTCTCTCGGTACGCCTGTTGCTATAACTAAGAGGCAATTGCCATTTCCTTTGTAATACTCTGCATCCCTTCTGACGTGAATGTAGTTCCCCTGTCTGAAATTATTCTCCTCGGGTTACCAAATATACTACATATAATCAGGAACCAGGAATAACCAAACAAACTTCGAGAAACTGTCGACAACAACTAATATATGTATGTTTGTATTTTTTTGTGGTTAATTCCATCGGTCCTACATGGTCAATGTGAAAAGTTGCTAAAGGTGTGTTTTCTTTATCCATTGGTGAAAGAAACCCTTCCTTTTTACCCATTTTTCTTTCACAAGATAATACACTCAACGCAATTTTTAATCACTCTCTCCACCTTGGAACGCAAATTTGGAATAAAGAATTCTTTTTCCAGATAATCCTGATGGTACTACTAGCAATTCTAATACTGGGTCTTTGTACAATAAATCACATTTCACGAGAAAGTCCATATAATCTTCCTTCTCAAGTACTTTGCGGATTGCTTTTACCCACTCGTCACTTAATTGAGCTACTTTTAACTGGTGTCTTATGGAGTCCTCTATCATTAAGCAAGAAATTCGACTCAAAGCATCTACGTGTCTCATTTTTGTTCCGGATCAGTGCTCGGTAGTAAACCCCGCCTGCGGATCGTATAGTTTAAGTACTGGCGCACTTGTCAAAGCTAATTTTAGTTGTTCGACTGCCAAAAGCTCTTCGTCACCCATTTTAAACCTAACGCTCTTCCGCAACAAGTCCGCAAGCGGCCTAGCTTTTGATGCGTAATCCGCCACAAATCTTCGAAAATATGAAGTTAATCCCAAAAAACGTTGAACCGACTTCACATTATTAGGGATTGGAAAGTTTGACACCGCTCGTATTTTCTCCTCTGAAGGCTTTATAGTTCCCTCTTCTACTAGATATCCCAAGAACGACACTTTTTTCTTTAAAAACTGGCATTTATCCCAACGTATTCGTAAACCATATTCCGATGCGTGTTTTAACACAAGCTCAAGTTTCTTAATATTAGTCTCCTCATCTTTTGCAGGCACAATAGTATCATCCATATACACGATAATAGTACCATTCTGTATTAAATCTCTGAAAACTGAACTAACGAATCGAAAAAAACTGTAGGAGAACTCGAAATGCCAAACGGAACGTATAAAAACTCATATTGACCATGGTGGATAACAAATTATGTAAACTTTTAAGACTCGCGTGAAACTGGCACATGAAAGAATACACTATTACCTATTATAGCAGCATATCGCAAATCCTTTTCTTTAACTACATGGAGGTTGATATTCATCTTTATTTTATCTATATCGAAACTTCCTAGTGTTATAATAGCACTATCCTTTAATCCTACTAAACTTTGTCGTTACTTAACTGAATATGCTGATCAAGTTGCATTAGGGCATCATAACGCATAATACAAAGATCACTTCCAGTATCAATTAACGCGGAAAAAGTAATACCATTTTGTTGAATGTTCTTAAATATTAACCCACCTATATCTTTTATAATTGCACTGTTTGGTAAATTATTACCTGTACATTCGAAAGAACGATAACCTATTTTATTACACTTGTAACAACGGTACTGCTTTCCCGGACAATTTTTTGCAAAACGTGTCCCTTCACCACACTTGAAACATTTCTTGTTTTCCTCTGGGTTACTATCTACTTTGACATCTGAACGCCTAAAATCAGATTGATTCTGAAAAACTTTAGGCTGATGTAGTCAACCGAATTTTTTCGTATATCATGATTTGATTCTTAAGTTCACTGATCGTTCTGGCTTGGATTAAAACGGCTTTATTTATTTTAGAATCTGAAATACCATTCACGAAATATTCGATAATACTTTCGTCATCGATTTTAATAGGTTTACCAATTTCAATTAAACTGTATAAATAATCAAGAAACGATTCTGATACTCTTTTACGACGATTTCTTAAACTATTGTGTATTTCCGCTGAATATAGTTTCACCCCAAACTCTTCAACAAGTATCTTTTTTAAAGACGACCAATTGCGTATACCACTTACGCCCCAAATAAACGACTTAGCTGCACCCTTTAAGAGTTGCTTTGCATAAATAAACATTTGTAATTCATTCCATCCTACTGTAGCCGCATTATCTTTAAACTCAATTACCCACTGATTAACGTCTAGTGAGTCGATTCATCGTCGCTAAACTCGGCATCACTCAGGCCAAAATGTCGGAACAGATGGGTCTGCAAGTCTGATTTCTTTCCGTTCGTTGTCAGTCCCAGTTCTAAGCACTTTTCTCTCAGTAACGCTAACGTCATAGCTTTAAAGGTTTCGATATCCATGTTGGGTTATGAACTTTTACAAATAATCTTATAATGAAAATCTTTTATAATATATAATACAATATAATTATAATTTTTAAATTTAATAGCAAATTGGTTTCTTAACATTTAATTTTTAAATTTTTCCATTCGAAAAACGTATTTAATCATATATGCTACGATACATTTACAATTTTTAGTCGGTGCTAATATGTATCGCCGTTACTGCAGCTTCTAAAAGCCGAATCACCGATTGGAAATTAACCGTACAACTTTTTATACTCTTCTAATTGGATAGTTACTGGAATCTTCGCTAGCAATCGATACTACTCTTCTTTTTCTTGCCTCTGCTTATTCTGCTACTTCTGCAAGTGCTGAACACAATGACGGCGACAGACTGCAGCAGCACGACAGTGAACTGAAAATGGCGTCGTGAAGCCGACTACATGAACATTTGTAAGCAGGCAACGACATAACAATGGCCGGCATGTACACAAAACAACGCAGTTGTCCATTTTGTATGTACAGAATTCACTTCAATTAAATTTTAATACTTTGTTCAAAGTGAAATTTTTTATGCAGAAAATAAGTAAATAAGTAAATCTATTTGTTTTAAATTATCAATTGTTATTACAAATGATATAATAGAGCTATTTTATGCTTTTATTTGTAAAATAACGCCAATTTGTTAGAGCTTTGAATAATATTACATTTTGCATATAGTGGCATCACCACTCTACCCCCTTTCTCTACTGTCAACTCTACTGTCGTCCTACTGCCGTTGGCAAATATAAAGATATATTGAAGTTAGCGAGAACGACAACTGTCGGCTTGCAGTCGTGTAGTCGTGCAGCTGTGACAATAACTGTGTCCATAAGAACGTGTGTATTTTAATATTTGATAGATGTCGTTTGCAGTCTGTCGCCGTCATTGTGTTCAGCACTTCACTCTGCTTGCTCGCCGCTTTGACTCGTACCCTATTCCTCTTCCGGAATCTTTGCTGGTAATCGATGCTACTCTTCTTTTCCTTGCCTTTGCTTATTCTGCTACTTCTTCACTCTGCTTGCTCGCTGCTTTGATTCGCACCCTATTCCTGTTTTGGAATCTTCGGTAGTAATCGAAGTTACTCTTATTTTTCTTGCTTCTGAACTCAGCTTATGCTGTACGGCTGTCTGCTACTGATGTTGATCTGTTCTGCGTTCTGCGTTCCACGTTCCTTTTTTTTTCTGCTGTTCTCACTGCACTGCTTCTCTTGTTTGCTGACAATAGCAGCGCTGTTGCTGTTTCCACACTTTCACTATTTCTTTCGCTTCACCAAAATTGCGTTTAAATATTTCCACTACACAATGACTAGCTTTACCATATTTCCATTACAAATTTTTCCGCTACACAATGTCTTGCTTCACCAAATTTCCGTTATTATTAAAGCACACTAAAGAATCCCGATTATCCGGATCAAATAAAACCAGGGGTATTCCGTATAATCGAAAATCCGGATAATCGATTTCAAAGCAAATCAAACAATATTTGAATTATAATAAAGTTTTATTATGTAATAAGTTTTACAAGTGTAGTTTAGATAATACTAGCTGTTACCCTGTGCGTTTCGCTACACCTAAATCGATTAAAACTCTTAAGGGTTTTTACTTTGTGTTTTATTTATTGTTGTAAAACTGTTACTTATTTATAAAACATTTATAAAACATATTGGTATACAACATTTTTGGTTTTTCCACCTGGCGCGTAAATGAATAAGCACCTTGGTGTTCCCACTCTCGAGCATGCGACGAACAATTGGCCGTGGGAGAAGCACGGTTCTTCCAAATTGACGCCGCACACTTGAAACGTTTGCCCTTGCGATTTGTTGATGGTCATCGCAAAGGCAAGTCGTACTGGGAACTGCAAGCGCTTAAATTCAAACGGCATGTCCGTTGGAATCATGGGAATGCGTGGTAAGAGTACAACTTCACCTGCTGCCTTGCCATTTAGTATTGTTGCTTCAATCATTTGGCCACAATTTTTTGACTGAAAGTCTTGTGCCATTACAGAAAGTCGGTGGCTTCAGATTTCGTAGAAGTATAATGGGTGAACCGACTTTCAGGACCAAACGATGCGGTGGCAGACCGGGGGGATCCAAAGAATTCAAGAATTCAGTTGGATAATTCACTACTTCATCTTGATTTAAAACGCTATCGTGTACATTTTTCGGTGCCAATATTGCGCGTTCACTTAAATAATCGTGGCGTTGATAGTGTTGAACAATATTCGGAAATACACTTTCAATCAATTCTTCTTTGGATTGTAAAAGTGTACAAAAGTCGTTCGGCAATGTGATCAAACCAGTATCATCGATTGGTATTTGGCCTTCGCCAATGTCCAACAACTGCTTCGAAAATGCTTCTAATGACTTTTTGTTAGCCATTGGGCACTCATCCCATATAACTATTCCAGCTCCTCGCAAAACTTTTGCCATTGTTGAATTCCTCGATATGTTGCATGTTGGTGTTTCAACGACTTGTATGTTCAACGGTAATTTCAACGCAGAATGTGCTGTTCGGCCGCAATCAAGTAGAGTAGCAGCGATGCCTGACGAAGCAATTGCCAGCGCAATTTTCTGCTATGACCGTATAGTAGCAAGAATCAAAGAGATCAGAAACGTTTTCCCTGTACCACCGGGCGCATCAAGAAAGTAGAATCCAACAAAATTAATAAGTCCTCGGTCATGCAGTCTTTGTACTTATTCCACAGTTATTGCGGATTTGACGGAAGGCATGTAGATATTATTATGGCGAATAGTACGCGTATTTGTTTTGGATGAGATGTGAGTGATGCGTCATGAAGTGCGGTGTCCCAATGCATATTATCTTCTAACAAATGCAATCGCTGACATGCTTCACGATACGTTGCACACAACTGACCGTCAACAGTTTTCAAATCATCAAATGATCTTGGTCCGCGCACGTTGACTAATAGCAGACGCAAATAAAAACATTTGGCGTTGTTCGGATGGATGGTGTAAATGCGTCTTATGGCATCGGTTTTACGGACATTTGGATAACCGAAAACACGCTCCCCTTGCTTTCGTCGTTGAAATGTTTTCTATGATGGATTCCAAGTGAAATATTGTGGTATTTCGGAATATAGCAATGTTCTTGCAAATTCATCGTTTTCACACAACTCGAAAAAGGTAGTTAGTGTTGCACCCGGTGGTCATGCTAGAGTATGCATATTTGAAGTACATAAATAAAAATATGCATATTTTAAGTACATAAATAAAAATGGCAAAATTAACCTAAAACTACATCTTAAACTATGTATTTTACCCACACACGCATTGCAATAAGACCCACCAACAGTGTATTTGCGAACCGCATGGAAGCACTTACGAAACAATAACAATACTCACTTGCTTTGTGTGTGTTGCACGGTCAGCAGAAAAACACAAAATCGTTTCGAATAAATGTAGCAAATCGATGGAATTAAATCTGGAAAAAACACACAATGTTGAAACACTTTTTTTTACAACACAGCGCATTTTCAAGCGACAATCGAACCGCATGGCATCACATATGAAACAACAACAATACTCACTTGCTTTGTGTTGTACGCAGAATGTTAATCACGTTGAAATCTGAGAAAAATACACACAATGTTGAAACATTTTTTTTGATACACTCAGTGCATTCGGAACGCTTACGTTCTGTATGTCTTGTTAGCTTGACAGTCATCCATAGAAAGAACGAATGACAGGCAAAAACGATCAACATGCGATGTCAATGTTTTTTTATTAATTGTCAACATCCGCCAGTTGTTTCTTTTTGTTTTTTATTGTTTGCAAAACGTGCAATGATACCCACATTAAATTTCTTATGTGCACCCTCCAAACAGACCCCAATCACCCCTGAAAATTTCATTGAAATCGGGCAACCCGTCTAGGAGGAGTATGCGAACAGGAAGTTTTGCCACTTAATTTTATATATATAGATGTACGATTTTTTAGAAGGTTAGAAATAACTTGTTATTGGTCTTTGACGTAAAGAATCACATCGTTTCGTTGCGGCCAAGTCCCTGATGCGTTTCCGTTGTAACAACTGTATGGGATCCGATACATCCTGTCTTTCAAACCACTTAAAAGCAATATCAAGAGCTTCAAAAGCTTCTGCGTGAGATGGTACTTGACATACATACATCCCCAGTTCCAGTCTCTTCTTCATCTTCTCTCTCGTTATTGTTCAAATCCTCAATGATTTCTTCATCAGTTAATATTTGGAATCGCATTTCAGCCATTCCTTAATATTTTCTTCGTTTCTATTTCACTGTCCTCTGTTGTCAAAAGACGACGCAATAGTTGCTTTCTGTATAAACGTTTTAAAGTTTCAATGATACTTTGGTGCATTGGTTGCAATATCGATGTTACGTTAGGGGGTAAAAACTTAACTGTGAACTTCCCATTTTCTCGATTTAGTGTTTCAGCGGAAGGGTGCGTTAGCGCATTATCTAACAACAACAATACGTCGCCCTCTTTCCCCACGTCCTTTTGAAATTTCTTCACTTCAGGAATAAACGTATTTTCATACCAAGTAAAAAAAATATCTGCGTTCATCCATGCTTTTTTTGGTTAGCGTAATTTAAGGCGATTTTAACATTTTTGAAACAGCGCGAATTTTTTGATTTACCAATAAGTAGCAGTGGCAATCGATGTGTTCCATTATCGTTTGCGCAAACCATAACTGTAACTCTGCCCTTACTCACTTTGTGCCCAGGTGCTGCATCTTCACGACGCGATGCTAACGATCTGCTTGGTAGAGCTTTCCAATTAAGACCTGTTTCATCTGCATTGTATACAAAATCTAAATCGTATTCTTTTTCATCTAGAAATTCTTTTAACTCATCTACAAAAGAGTCGGCTGATGCAACGTTAGCAGAAAGTTTCTCTCCTTGAATATCCAGTCTTCGAATGCCATGTCTAGATTTGAATCTTACTACCCATCCACAGCTCGCTTTGAAAGAATTATCACCACCAAGTTTTTGATTAAAATCTAATGCTTTTTCACATAACAGAGTTTCTGATATGGGCTGGCCGCATGCTCTTTTTTGTAAAAACCAAGTAAAAACTGCATTCTCCAGAATTTCATTTTGAGATTTTTTCATAACCTTACGTTGCGAACTTCCATCTTCTTTCTCAAGCTCGCAGGGGGGCTCGCTATGCACAAGGGGGCATAAACTTATATCTTACATACATAGGCGCTCCTCATATTGGTGATTAAGGTAATCAGATAATAATTGCCCTTAATACAGAAAAGGCATATAATAAACAGTTGGCATACCAAACCGATAAAATAAGAAATTGCAAATGACCGCTAATACAATTAATAAAAGCAAACAATGTATACACTTGTTTACTATAATAATGAGTCGTCGTCGTAAAATACAAATTTCTATTAAAACCAAAATCGGTTCTTACAGCGATTATTGCCGCGCCCTCGGCTACTACACCAACAGTACGCTGAAATACATGCAACGGCAATACTCGTACTAGACAAAATATTCACTTTTCCGTCAAATACACCGCTTCACAAGGGAAACTAATGGCACACCCTACACCACACCTGGGGACAAATTGGATTTCACCACAGCAGATATCAACTAAAAAAGGAATCGGATTATCGTTTACATCGTTGCATCCAAAAATTCGGATATAATCGTTCTCGAGTTTTGCGGACAGAAAAATGGATTTCACCACATCATTGCGCAAATTTCTTTACTTCTGTATGTACAAGTGTCTCATGTATCAAAATTAAAATTATTTAATGTTTCGATTTTTGTCCTTTAATTCAATAATATCACAATTTGAAGATCCTCACCATTCCAAAATTTCTTACATTAGATATACGTTTATTAGGTACTGTCAGTATTTTTAAAAAAAATTCTGTGACAAAATAAATTTTGCTTTTATTTAATTTTTTATTATATTAATCTTCAAGTAATAGTAATAATTAAACTATGAGTATTATGACAAAAATGCTAAATAGAAATTTGTAGTTGTCAGGTTGTTGAAGTGACGAAGTTTTGCTAAAGATATATAAAAGGTTATTTTAATTTGATTGCAGAGTCTACTGATATAATGTATAATAATGAATTTAATGGTTGCTTTCGCTTTTTAACAAAGGGGTGGGAGCTAAAAACAAAAATCGCACTGCGATGATTGCCTTACAAATGTACAAGTATATGGGAAAAGCGCAGGTGAAGTTTATCAGCCGCTGTCTTTTAATTCGCTGAACTATGTCAATCACGTCATATATCTCATATAGCTCATCGTTCCATCGAATACGATATTCGCCGTGGCCAACGCGCAAATTAGCCGTAAATCCTTCGCAAAACCTTTCTCTCGAAACTCGCAACGTCGACTCATCAGTTGTTTTCATCGTCCAAGCCTCTGCACCAAATATCAGGACAGGAATTATGAGTGACTTATAGAGTTTGGTTTTTGTTTGTCGAGAGAGGACTTTGCTTCTCAATTGCCTACTCAGTCCGAAGTAGCACCTGTTGGCAAGAGTTATCCTGCGTTGAATTTCTAGGCTGACATTGTTGGTGGTGTTTACGTTGGTTCCAAGATAGACGAAATTATCTACGATTTCGGAGTTATGACTGTCAACAGTGACGTGAGTGCCAAGTCGCGAGTGCGACGACTGTTTGTTTGATGACAGGAGATATTTCGTCTTGCCCTCGTTTACTGCCAGACCCATTTTCTGTGCTTCCTTGTCCAGCCTGGAGAAAGCAGAACTAACGGCGCGGGTGTTGAGGCCGATGATATCAATATCATCGGCATACGCCAGCGGCTGTACACTCTTATAGAAGATGGTGCCTTCTCTATATAGATCTGCAGCTCGAACTGTTTTCTCCAGAAGCAGGTTGAAGAAGTCGCACTATAGGAAATCGCCTTGTCTGAAACCTTGTTTGGTCTCGAACGGCTCGGAGAGGTCCTTTCCGATTCTGACGGAGCTTTTGGTGTTGCTCAACGTCAGCTTACACAGCCGTATTAGTTTTGTGGGGATGCCAAATTCAGACATCGCGGCATAAAGGCAGCTCCTTTTCGTGCTGTCGAAAGCAGCTTTAAAATCGACGAAGAGGTGGTGTGTGTCGATTCTTCTTTCACGAGTCTTTTCCAAGATTTGGGGCACGGTGAATATCTGGTCGGCTGTTGATTTTCCGGGTCTAAAGCCACTCAGATAAGGTCCAATCAGTTTGTTGACGGTGGGCTTTAATCTTTCACACAATACGCTCGATAGAACCTTATTTGCGATGTTGAGGAGGCTAATCCCACGGTAGTTGGCGCAGATTGTGGGGTCACCTTTTTTATGGATTGGGCATAGCACACTTAAATTCCAATCGTTGGGCATGCTTTCGTCAGACCATATTTTACAAAGAAGCTGACGCATGCTACTTATCAGTTCTTCGCCACTGTGTTTGACCACTCGGCCGGCAATCCATCGGCCCCCGCTGCTTTGTTGTTCTTCAGACGAGTAATTGCTATTCGAACTTCTTCATGGTCGGGTAATGGAACGTCTGCGCCTCTTTCTTTTTCTGTCTGCAAATGCGTCTCGCTTCCCTCTTCAACTTTCGGGGTCTATCCCATCCCTCACGTGTTGTGGTCGATCGTAACGTTGCGAGGTAGGCAGCCTGTTTTCGGGTGCGAATCTTGGCTGCAACAAGATAGTGGTCGGAGTCGATGTTAGGACCTCGGAGCGCACGCACATCTTAAACACTGGAGACGTGGCTTCCGTCTATCACAACATGATCGATCTAGTTGGAAGTTTTTCGATCCGGAGACAGCCAGGTAACTTGATGAATCTTCTTATGCTGGAATCTAGTACTACAGATAACCATATTTCGGGCCCCGGCGAAGTCGATCAGCCTCAACCCATTTGGGGATGTTTCGTCGTGGAGGCTGAATTTACCGACCGTAGTGCTAAATATACCCTCTTTGCCCACCCTGGCGTTAAAGTCGCCAAGCACGGTTATGACATCGTGGTGGGGGCAGCTCTCATAAGTGCGCTCATAAAAGGGTGGCATACACTGAAGGCTTTATTAGTGAAACATTTTATTCCGTTATGTTAATTACTTCTTGATTTGTGTACTGGAAAGTGAAAGAATAAATTCTAATATAAAATTGTGTTATATGGGAAGTAGGCGTGATTGTAGTCTGATTGCGCCATTTAGGGAACATACTCCTTAAAATAGTAAGCAACTTCATAACAACCTTGAATTAGAACAATTGGAATGCACTATTACTACAACAAACAAACCTAAACAATCAAGTATCAAAACAACATTGAGTTTGAATACCACAACAACCTTTTCTTAAAACAAAGCAAATGTTTTAAGCAAACAATATACTTATATGTAAAAAAACCTAAAAAAATAATATAATCTGTATCTAAGTAAACTATGAACTAGTAATAAGTAAACATACTAGTTAGTATAAATAGAAGTTAGAACCATGTAATAAGTTAGCTTAAAGTATAAATAAAGAGTAGACATTTCGATGCAGCTCAAAAATATATTCTTTTGACTCATTTCTAGTTCTGGTAAAAATTAACTCGCCCATTTTCACAATATGAAATAGAAATATGAGAACAACGTTACGTACTAAATTTTGTCGAAATAACTGTCTCGGGTCCCGAGATATGTCATTTCACCAAAAAGTGGGCGGTGCCACGCCCATAGTCCAATATTCATATTCGCTCCCATAAAGCCTTTTCATGCCATCTCAGATGTAAAATTTAATATCTCTGGCGTAATTAGTTTATTGGGCTTTTAGTAGTTTTGGATAGTATCGTTATATAGAGAGTAAGCGGGTTTATTTTCCGATCAATTTACGATTATTTTGAGCTCTCTAATAAGAACAACATTTTTAAAATAAATATATGATTTGGAAAATATTGCTCACCAAAACATTATAACCAATTCATTTAAATGTGTATTTCTAGGGTTTTTGAATCTTCGTGGATCGGATATTGATTATAATCCAGTCTTTTTCGCATATTTAATTATTCAAATCAATAGTATTAAACTATTCATTGATGAATCAAAACTGCCGGAAGATTTTAAAGGTCATCAGGAAGAAAATGGAGTCGATATTATAGTTCAACCATACGACTGTATTGGAAGTGATTTAAAGGCTACTGTAAATTCTTTAAAAGAGGGAAAGATATGGATCTCTCCGAATTCCAGTTATTACTTATCTTCCATAATACCCAAGAGCATAAGGGTTCAAGAAGTAAGTGAAATATATACATAAGTTTCATATAGAAGGAATTGTTCTTTTACTTTCAGATCACACCTTTAGCACTAAATAAAGCTGTAAAAAATAAATCAGAAATTATGGGATTCGTTAATTGCCACATTCGTGATGGAGTTGCACTTTGTCAGTATTTTGCTTGGTTAGAATACTCTATTAAAAATGGAATGAATGTGAATGAAATGTCCGGAGCTACTAAATTGGAAGAATTCCGATCGTAACTATGTCTCTTTACCTTTTTAACGACTTTAAAAAATATTTATTTGTAGTAAAAATGAATATTACATGGGCTTGAGCTTTCCAACAATAAGTTCAAGTGGTCCCAACGGTTCTATAATACATTATCAGCCAACTAAAGAAACCAGTCGTCCGATAACTGTTAATGAAATATATCTCTGCGATTCTGGAGCCCAATATATGTAAGTGAAAAATGTACACACTTGAATATAAACCAGTGGTCGTTACATACATACATATATCACCTTCTAGAATAATATATATAACAAAACAATCACATAATCACAAAGCTGAGCAAGTCAAATATCTTCGACCAGATAATAAGGGGATGAAAAATTTAACTTATTTTTCAGAAATTTATTTTGTGTTAATAGTAAATATTTTCTTTTTTAATTGGAATTTGTATTTGTATTGCGTGTCTACAATACGTGTGTCTATTTTAGGTACTCAATCGCCTTTAATGGAAATTAAATTTTTTATTATAGAATCTCTTTTATGTATAAAAAATTTTTAGCATCTGGCTCACACAAAAACAGGCGTTACGAGTTGTTAAGAGAACCAGAGGAAGAGGAAGACCTCCACTCTGTTGGAAAGGCCAGGAAGAGAAGCACCTGGCTTCACTTGAAATTGGCGCCAAACAGCGAAAAGTTATTATATAGTATATCCAACCGAGTAGAAATTGAGACATCTTGATGGAACTTACTACACTTTTACCCACAAAATAGATTTCAATGAGCAAATATAAAGTAGTGTAACTTAGGTATCTATTTAGACAATTACCATAACTACTAAAACTGAACTGAACTTTCTGAAAATATTTTCTTTGCATTTTTGATGGTCGCAATTATAACTTTTCAAGTACTAACCTTATGCCTAAAAATGCCTTTATACAAAAAATAGAGATCAATCTGTGAGATATATTAATTAAATTCAGTATCATCTGTTTTAGATAATCAGTCTACAGTTATTTTACAATTTACATATAAATTCCAAAATGATAAATGTAAAAATTTTCTAACACGTAGAATGTTTTGTGTTCTAGTCAATGGGTGTAGAGGCCAAACCATCAACTTTTCCTAAAATGGCAAAAATAGCTTGAACTGAAATTCGTTATCAGAACACTTCAAATACTCCGTAGATATATTAGCACATCAGTAGCAAATTTTTAACAAAAATAGGTCAAATCGAAACACTACTCCCCTTGCGCTTCCATCATTTTCGCGGGTTGTCGCCAACACATATATCGTAAAAATACTATTACATCTGAGGTGTAGGGCGGCTACGGAAGCGTTGGGATGTTTGTCCTGAATCTCCAGGTGCTCGGAGAGAACTGACCAGCCACTCGTTCGTTAGCTAGGAACGCCCTCTACCAAATCCAGACGGTACGCACATGCTCTCAAGTACAGTCGCGGCGGAAGAAAATCAGTCCTATTACTTTCCGCACAAAACCTGTATATTGCAAATAAGACACTTGGTGTTAGGCTTTCCCGTTAGGAGGTAATTGCGAATTGTCGAATGAAGCAGATATATTTTTTTGGAGAAGGTGAGTGGATCACAAGTGACAGTGCATATAAGTTATCTAGTACTGTTATAACACCATGTAGAGAGAATTCCAGAAATTTAGCCCAGAGCCGAAGGAATCTTTTTAAAAAAGTATTCAGTCGACAAAAATTCTAATTGAACACTGTTTTGTAATGAAGAAAGAAAGATTTGGTAGATTTGGATTCCAATCCAAAATGAAAATAGTTCACATTTCGCATTGTGAACAAAAAGATTCTCTGTTGTGCATTTTTACATAACTTTATGTAGTACTCCAACAAGATGATTACTTCGGAGCACGAATTAACGAGTATTTACCAAGTGGTCGTTCCAATGATGGGAAGATAAGGCAACGAACAATCTTTAAACGTTGAATGAAAACAATCAATAAATATGTTGTTTTTTTATTCTTAATTTACCGTGTTCAAATCTGACTTTTTTCATTCCTACTTCCATTTGTTTTTCAGAACGTAATTTCTGCTATTGGAAATTATTTTCCTCTTTTTCAAATTCTAGTTTTTTCGTTTCTAATTCTTACTTATTTTTATACCCTGAACAGGGGTCACGAAGTTTGTAACACCCAGAAGGAAGCGTCGGAGACCCTATAAAGTACATATATGTACATATAAATGATCAGTATGTTGAGCTTAGTCGATTTAGCCATGTCTGTCTGTCCGTCCGTCTGTCTGTATATATACGAACTAGTCCCTCAGTTTTTAAGATATCGTTTTGACATTTTGCCATCGTCATTTTCTCTTCAAGAAGCTGCTCATTTGTCGGAACTGCCGATATCGGACCACTATAACATATAGCTGCCATACAAACTGAACGATCGGAATCAAGTTCTTGTATGGAAAACTTTCACATTTGACAAAGTATCTTCATGAAATTTGGTGTGAGTTATTGTTCATATAAATAATGTGATATCGGAAGAAATTGTTTAGATCGGCTCACTATAGCATATAGCTGCCATACAAACTGAATGATCAGAATCAAATGCTGGTATGGAAAACTTTTGCATTTGACAAGATATATTCACGAAATTTGGTATAAATTATTTTCTAAGGCAAAAATGTAATCTCCGAAGAAATTGCTCAGATCGGTTAACTATAGCAAATAGCTACCATACAAACTGATCGATCGGAATCAATTTCTTGTATGGAAAACTTTTGCATTTTATGAGATATATTCACGAAATTTGGTATATATTATTTTCTAAGGCGCCACTGTAATATCCGAAGAAATTGTTCAGATCGGCTTACTATAGCATATAGCTTCCATACAAACTGAATGATCGCAAACAATTGCTTGTATGGAAAACTTTGGCGTTTGACATGGATTACTGCTTAAGATAATAATTTAATCTCCGAAAAAAATTTTCAGATCGGATTATTATAGCATATAGCTTCCATACAAACTGAACACGTAGTTACTAAAAGAAATGCACTTGTGAAGGGTATATTAGCTTCGGTGTAGCCGAAGTTAACGTTTTTTTTTGTTTTGGATTTCGAACAGTAAATAAAAAGATTCTAACTGCTAGTAGGTCTTTTAAAATTTCTTTTTGGTGTAGTTGTGCATGTGTCTAATGCAAAATTAGCGGACGGACTAACAACCTCATCTGCAGAAGGTGGTGTAACGGACGGGCTGACTAACGAACTCGAAGAACTTATGTCGGGATCTATATCCCTACTAAATTCTGTACATATATAGTCCATCGCTGATACCGACTCTGTTGACTGATTTGAAAGTTTTTGGGCTTTTCGTTTCTGAAAAAAAAAATCGTGAAATGCAATGAGGTAATAATACATAAATATGAGAATATTACTTCGAATTAGTCCGAATTATCTTGTATAACATCCACTATATTTATGAGTATGTTTTTTGTTTGCCTTTATAACCATCGAAATGTTCCGTTTATACGTAATCCTTTTTTCTATTAAATATTCAATTCAGTTATGAATATTCATAAAATAATAGCCTTGACAGACGAACATCAAGAAATGCTAATGCGCATAAAAAAATGTTATGGTGACAGCCGCAGAATTGTGCATTTATACAACTGATTGTGAAATTGTTTTATTTATTAAAAAAAAGTGAAATATACATATATGGATAACAGGAAATTATTAATGGCAATTTTGGTATTTTTGGAAAATCAATATAAATTTAACGAAAAAATTCGTTTTATTATTTAATACGTTAAAAGATAATAAAGTGCAATTAGAAGCAATAATTGATTGTAACGCGAAAAAAGTGGGCGAAAAAGTAAAGAATGTTGGAATATTGGAAATGGATAGCAAAATGTGCGTTGTTTATTTTCTGCCATCTAAAAATATTAAATTTTGATTTGTTAATATACTTGCACAAAACTTAATTAGCTTTATAAGAACTTCTTACCTCTGATGCTGTAAACGCAAAGGCGCCGGCAGACTTCAAGCGACATCTGTCAAACAATAGCAAAAATCGGTTTAAACAAGTTGACCGTGAAAAAATATTTACAATATAGGACATTTTTCTTTGGGTTCACAAAATTTCATTGATTTATGTTCAGTAGTTTATGAGATAATAATTTTACAATTCTACCAATTTTTCTAAATTTCAACCTTCAATAACTTTAACAAAAAAATGAATTTTTACGAAATATTTATATCACGGCGTATGCGTCTGGTCCCCTTCTTAATGAACTGCTAATTTTCAAAATCGCAGATTTTTTGAATTTTTCATGGCCCACTTGACATGGATTGACCCAGTTGATTATGAATTGTGACAACTTGTTGCTACTGAAAATTGCATGTAAAAATTAACAGCTGTTTTACGATATTGCTATGTCGCGATATTCCCATAAGTTTGCGAAGTTAAATGAGTACCACTAATTAAACTAGCAGCCCGCCTAGGCTTCGTACGGGTATTAAACAAAGATTTCACGTTATCAATTTTAACGTACCCACCAATATTTTAAAATTATGAAGAGAATTCAGATTTATCGGAATGTTTATACTCTTGCTACAAAGTATAACAGTTTTATCTAAACTTAATGGGGATCGATATAGGATTATCTTGTATATAAAAATGAAGCGCTATTTCGTTATGTGCCTGCATAATGTCTAAACCGCAGCACCCAAAGACGTGAAAATTTGCGCAGCTATTCCTTTAGTCTGAAGAAGGTCCTAACGGAGACGTTTTATTTTTGCAAAACCACCGCCGATAGCGGACCACTATATCATATAGCTGCCATACAAACTGAACGATCGGAATCAAATGCTTGTATGGAAAACTTTCACATTTGACAAGATATATTCACGAAATTAGGTATATATTATTTTCTAAGGCAACAATGTAATCTCCAAATAAATTGTTCAAATCGGTTAACTATAGCATATAGCTGCCATACAAACTGAACGATCGGAATCAAGTTCTTGTATGCACAACTTTCACATTTGACAAGATATATTAACGAAATTTAGTATATGTTATTTTCTAAGGCAACAATATAATATCCGAAGAAATTGTTCAGATCGGTTTACTATAGCATATAGCTGCCATACAAACTGAACGATCGGAATCAAATGCTTGTATGGAAAACTTTGACATTTGACAAGATATGTTCATGAAATTTGGTATATATTATTTTCTAAAGCAACAATGTAATCTCCGAAGAAATTGTTCAGATCGGTTAACTATAGCATATAGCTGCCATACAAACTGAACCATCGGAATCAAGTTCTTGTATGGACAACTTTCACATTTGACAATATATATTCACGAAATTTGGTATATATTATTTTCTAAGGCGACAATGTAATCTCCGAAGAAATTGTTCAGATCGGTTAACTATAGCATTTAGCTGCCATACAAACTGAACGATCGGAATCAAATGCTTGTATGCAAAACTTTCACATTTGACAAGATATATTCATGAAATTTGGTATATATTATTTTCTAAGGCGCCACTGTAATCTCCGAAGAAATTGCTCAGATCGGTTAACTATAGCATATAGCTGCCATACAAACTGAACGATCGGAATCAAGTTCTTGTATGGACAACTTTCGCATTTGACAAGATATATTAACGAAATATGGTATATATTATTTTCTAAAGCAACAATGTAATCTCTGAAGAAATTGTTCAGATCGGCTTACTATAGCATATAGCTTCCATACAAACTGAACGATCGGAATCAAATGCTTGTATGGAAAACATTCACATTTGACAAGATATGTTAACGAATTATGGTATATTTTATTTTCTAAGGCAACAATATAATCTCTGAAGAAATTGTTCAGATCGGCTTACTATAGCATATAGCTTCCATACAAACTGAATGATCGCAAACAATTGCTTGTATGGAAAACTTTGGCGTTTGACATGGATTACTGCTTAAGATAATAATTTAATCTCCGAAAAATTTTTTCAGATCGGATTACTATAGCATATAGCTTCCATACAAACTGAACACATAGTTACTAACAGAAATGCACCTGTGAAGGGTATTTAGCTTCGGTGCAACCGAAGTTAACGTGTTTTCTTGTTATAACTCAAGAATGGCTGAATATTAGTGAGGATGTAGCTTTGGGACGGGCACTGACTACTTTTTATCGTTTTATGTTAAAAGTTAAAACAATTCGTATATAAAAAATAATATTTCATATCTGAAACATGAATGTCATATTTATATAAAAAAAAACATCACGCAGCTACTGACAGTAATCAATTCTACTAACAGTTGTTACAGAGTACGAAAAAATTATCATATTTTGAGATAATTATAATTGCTCAGAAATATTCTTGAAGCATTGCACAAAACAATACAGTCGATTTTGCAATTACATTCGATGAATTTAGAACAAAGCATTACCATGTGAGTAGATATAGAACGTAAGACGTATTATTTTTGCACTGTATATACTATAATTATGCTATAATTATGCAGAGACGGTGACATACATATGTTTCGCATTATATATTTCAAGTGATGAGATATTTGTGAAAATGTTGTTACATCATACGTATTTATGTCTATACTATTCCTTAAGTGGTTTATGAAGTCAATAAAAATGTAGATTGCCAATTTAATTATTCCATTATGTTTTTATCATGATTAATGATATTCTTGACAACAAAGAGCGAACGGTTAACTGGATGTTCGAAAATGGCCGGACCAACGACTATTTGTACACTGCACCCACTGGTTAGTCGAATACAAAGATTATATATATTAGAGTGATTCAAAATTTTATTTTTTTTTTTTTCGTTTGGTACTCGGAAAAATAGGTTCCTAGACAACTCTAAGAAAGCCTCTCCAAACATGAGTTTTTAATTGTAACGGGAAGGTCTTCCTACATACAGTTTTCTATTTTTTCTTATGATCAGATAGAAAAATTTATATCTCGCTTCCAACTACTTGAAAACATATCTTGTTCCTTAGATTTTGTAGTAAATTGAATGCTCTACAAAAAAAGGTCTATTATGATTTTTTCGTAAACCCAAACGTTTCAAAGATATTCACAGTTAAAGTTTGATTATTTTTGGGAAATTTTTTTATTTCTTATGAATTTTATAACTCAATGAAAAAAACATTTTTCTATCTGATAATAAGAAAAAATAGAAAACTGTATGTAGGAGGACCTTCCCGTTACAATTAAAAACTCATGTTTGGAGAGGCTTTCTTAGAGTTGTCTAGGAACCTATTTTTCCGATTACCAAACGAAAAAAAATTTTTTTTTTTGAATCACTCTAATGTATATATTTATATATGTATATATATATCACAATGACGAGATGAATGAAAAATTTGGGAAAATGGACGTGGTCCCACTTTCATATAGGTTTAATTACATATCGCCTTAATCACTAAAGCTACAGTAATTAATTTCTCTCAAGACTAATCCTCCACCGACACTATAAAAAAGAATGAAATCAGATGATAACTCAACAAATAAAAGTTGATATCAAGCAATGTAAAGCTAGATGCAGTAAATGCAATAAGAAGACCACAAAGCAAACTCCGATTGTTCCGACAAGCCAAGGTCATAGCACAGCAGATATCGACGTCGAATTATAAATAAATAGCTGCAAAATAAATACGAAGTTGCAAGTAGTATGTTACGAATTTATGCAATATAATGTGTTTAATGGAAGAGATATTTTATGTCAGAAAGGTTGTACTTTAGTTATTCAATCGGGCAACATACACGGATTGAAGAAAAACGTTGAAATTTTTGACATTGACAAAACATTAAGTGATGGCAAGCTAGATGATCTAAGTTATTACAAAGGTGCGATGACTGATTCGCAGAAGACAAGGCAAAGCTTGGATGATGTAAGACTACATGTATGGAAATTCTGGTGAACACCGAGAAGCCAGTTGTAGGTAGACAATATCGAGTGCCTTTTATATAAAGACCAGCATAAGCAACGATTATTGGCAAACTATGAAAGTATAATATCAAAATCCATCACCTCATGTAGCTACAGTTGTAATAGTAAAGAAGGAGAATGGATATGACAGAATTTGTGTCGCTTTTCAAGCATTAAACACGTTACAAACAAGAAGCAGTTCCCAATGCCAATAGTGGAGGAGTAATTGTCAAAGCTGGAGAGTTATCCCTTTTTCACGGCTCTTGACAGTTGCTATTGCACGAAGATTGTAAAAAGTGGACAGCATTTATATCCGGAGGGATTACTTTAGTTCAATGTAATGCCGTTTGTGTTACGAAATGCCCAATGGTTTTCGAAGAAATGATAATTCAACCTATACGATACAGAAACAATATTATAAGTTATGTTGACGAAGTATTTATACGTTTATGGCGAAAAGTCTGAAGTTCTTAGGGCATGTTATTAGCCAAAATGGTATAAGTCCATTTCAAGAGCAAACGAAATCCATTGAAGCTGTTTCACAGCCGACTAACGCTAGTGAAGATTCCTTGGATTTTACTAAAGAAGGGGCAAACTTTTAAATGGACAGACGAATATGCTATGGCTTTAAAGAAATTAAAACAAGCGTTTACTAACCAACCGCTACTAGTTTTATGCGATCCAATGAGAAGTCACGAAGTGCATACCGATGCCAGTTCCATAGGGTTATCTGGGGTTATGCTTCAACTGAAAGGCGATAATTGAAAGCCGGTACACTACTACAGCAGATGATATGGCGCTGACGAAGCGAATTATTCATCGATCGAAGGAGTAAATAAAACAGTTCTGAATGCTTTTAAATTTACGAGTGAAACGTCCAGAACATGGGACAATGAACGTTTAAACATACAATAGAGTATCAATTACTAACTTAAGGAGGTCACCAATTTCTCATCAAATGAATTTGTGTTTCATTTTAGACCTAGAGACGTAACTTATACCCAGATATTTAAGCCTTACACGATGACGATAAAGGTAACGTAGATATTGACTTTAAACGAGATGTAGCAGCAAGCAACATCATGGCAGAGAGAACTAAATGGAAAAACCGGTACAAAAGTCCATATATCGTTGGGAAGTTACAGAAACTACGATAGATACATCATCGAAGATTTACCATATTCAACACATACAAAGGGGTTATTTTAGATTGTAATACTTGTAGTGTAGATAATATGAAACCGTAGTGTACATTAAGCCGTGAGTTAGGTGGCAACGACGAATCGTCCTTGCAGGATGAAATGTAGTGCGAGTGCTAGGCATTCGTTAGTTGACGAACAAACCGGAACGGTTGCTAGCGGTTGCACTATTGAGCATTTTAAATTTTAAATAAACTTTATCTTTGTTTAATATTATTTTTAAATAAAAAATATTAAAATCACATCTAAAATATATAGTATTCGGTGATATCAATTTGTACTTCTTGGTAATTTTTTTTAAATTGAAAAAAAAGTGGTTTTTGACCAAAAAATTGTACTTTATGTTGTTTAAACATATGTTCAAACTTAACTTTTCTTAGTTTTTTTTTTAGTTTAAATAGAAGATAATTTATTGCCAAAGATAATAAACTTTGGCCCAATTCCATACGACGTTTAGTTTTTTTCTATCCTGTCCGCTAATTAAGAAAAATCGTTAAAATGGAAAACCGAGAAATCGCGCGTCAAAGTTTTCGTTTTCTTCCCAAGCGCTCATATATCTGTTAGACGCTCGGTCACTATTTCCTTTCTAGCTTCGAGAATATTTCGAATTCCCATTTATAACTTTGGGCACATATTCTTAGATAATTTTTAATGCTTCTACAGCAGGCTCCCCCTTTAAAGAGGATTTTCAAAATGTAATAAAAGTAATTTAACACCCAAATGCGTCTTTATTCATTCGATAGATGTTATCTCTTAAAATCTTCCTTTAAATCGGAACTAATTAAAAACCTTAATAGGATCGCTTTCAAATGTATTCATTTGCAAGTTAGTCACATTAGTAAACAGCTGATTCGAATATTGGTTTTGCGTATGTTCGAAAAGACGAAAATCCAAACAGATTCTGTAACACCAATGAAAAACAGAATTGGTTTGCAATTCTGACAGCTAAGCCATTCTATCTTTAATTGCACAACACAGTCACCGACTAAACCTCGTACTGAGCAGTTGAGTTAGCATCTTTCTCTGAGTTTATAGCTATTCATATAGCTCTCTTTTGGTGTTCTTTTTTTTGCACTTCTGCTTACTTAAGTAACGCGATTAATATTTATTTTAAGTGAGAAATATAATCCAATACTTATATCAGTGTATTATAATTTTTCCACTATGCCCCCGGCGGGCTTCCAGTTCGGGGACAACAGGTTTGCTGCGCTGGCCCAAGGTCCCCAACCAAAACGTAAAAAATCGTATCAAAAACTGCAAGATGCTTTTCCTGACTTACCGCCAATAAAAAGTGATGACCCAAAGTATATTGTGATTAAATCCGACGAGAATTCTACACCCCTTTCGAAGGTTTCTTGTTTTCGTGTTTACAATGCCTTACTTACCGTGAGAAAAGATATAAACAAAATTAGTGAATTACGCGACGGCAGCCTATTACTGCTAGTGAAAAATAAGCAAGTAGCAGAAAAGTTTATAAAAACGAAATGTATTTTCAACATTGGCGCTGTTAGCGCTAGCTATCATCAACATCTTAATTGTAACAAAGGCACCATTTATGCACCGTTTTTAAACGATGTGCCTGAAAGCGAAATAATAGAAGGACTGAGTTCTTACGAAGTTTCCGCGGTTTATAAGTTCACTCGCAAAGTTGAAGGTGTTATAAAGCCTACTGGTGTTATGCTAATATCATTCAACAGTTATTCCCTTTCAAACAAAATAAACATCGCATGGAGGATGACCTCTGTGCTACCGTACGTGCCTAATCCAATGCGCTGCAGGTCATGCCAAAAATTGGGTCATACGCAAAAACATTGTAAAGGTTCCCCAACATGCGAAATTTGCAATTTCCCTTCTTCACACGATAACGACTTCATCCGAGTTATGTGTGCGAATTGTTCTGGCGAGCATCATTCTTCGGACTATACGTGTCCAAAGTATATGCAAACCAAAGAAATTTTAAAAATAAAGACACTAGAAAAGTGCAGTATGCACGAAGCCCTTAAAAAGTATAGAGAAAATACTTCCCTCCCTTCCCTCACTGCTAGCTTTGCACATGTGCTTCAACCTACAAAAGAGGTATCCTCTGTATCCAACACACCAACTTCAATTTCAGCCAGCAACAATTCCACAAAATCTAAAAATACTCATAGAATTGCCGACAATGACTTGCCTAGTACATCAAAACAAAACGCAGAGGTCACCTCTGCACTTAACTCATCAATCAACTCTTTAACTAGAAAAAATCACTCATCAAACGCCAACAACAAACATATTTCCATCAACAAGCCTGCTTCGATCAGTTCAGACTACAACAACGTCTCACATTCAGCTAAAAATATCAGCGACAACTGTACCCAACAAGCCTCTTTCTTAAATCCCAAACTTTTCAGTCCAACAACAGCCTCTCTCATTTCTAACTTAAACAACTTCTTAAACTCGCTTAATAAATATACTGACTTCAACAACACTACTACCAACACTACCGTGCAGTCTAATCCACCTAAACACGAAAATCTCTTTCCAACAACAAGCAATTCCAACGATAATCAATACTCTACTCAACATACTGAACAAATAGAAATTGACTCTGAATAAATAGGCTTAGCTTTTACTCTCTTTTGAACTAGTACTCAATTGGTGACACTCAGCTTCAACTGACTGCTCATACGAGTTGATATTCTAGCTCTCTTCTGTTTCTCTTTTTCTTTTTTTCCTACATAGATTTTATGATTCCATTATTGCAATGGAATTTAAACGGCTACACTAATAATTACAATGAGCTTCAATTATTAATACAAGATCATGCCCCAGCTATTATACTCTTAAATGAAACTCACATCTCTTTCAACTTGTCGGCTTTTACTCCTGCAATTAATCAACCAAGCCTCTACTCCTTTAATTTTCGCTGGTGATTTTAATGCATGGAGTCTACTATGGGGCTCCCCAATAGCCAACAAGAGGGGCAAATGCATTGAAGACGCCTTACTTTCCTCTAACTTAATATGTTTGAATAACGGATCCGCGACACACTTTTCCACTCACTCCACTTTTTCCCATGTAGATCTTACAATGTGCACCGACACACTTGCCACAGAGTGCGAATGGAGTATACTCGATCACCTGCATGGAAGCGATCACTTCACCATTGTACTAAAATTGCACCTAGGTTCAACAAATAAAACCACAAAATAAATAAGGTATTCAAAACTGATTACGCTGATTGGGAGAAGTTTCAGACACATTGCGAGATAAATGGCAATAATACCCCAATATCTGACAACCCTAACCAAGAAAGTGCTAGGTTAACAAAAATTATCCGTTCAGGAGCGAATGTTAGCATTCCTCATACAAAGCCAACAGCAAGTTCAAATAGTGTTCCTGGGTGGAATAAAGAAATCGCTGAATTGCGGGCAAAAAAACAGACAGCTTGGTATGAATACAAACGCGCTCGATCACTAGTCAACTTAATATCTTTCAGGAAAGCCAATGCTCTTTTCCGTCGTTCCGTGAAACAGGCCAAGCGTAAATGTTTTCAGGATTTCACAAGCAAAATAAATCCTTCGTCTAGTCCTAAGTTAATATGGAACGCTTTAAAAAAACTTTCTGGAGTGCCTAGAAATCTAACCATTCAATGCGTAAAGGGGCCAACAGGTTTGGTAACCAATCCATCCGATATTTCCGAGTTATTTCCAAACCACTATTCTGAAACAAGCTCAGATATTTCATTCAGCACACAGTTTCAAACCTCTAAAACCACCACACTGTCCGACACTTCCTACTCTGTCTCCCCTCTTTCTTTTTCTGCTAAACAAATAGAAACCAGCATTTCACTGTCTGAATTCGAGTTCGTTGCATCTACTGTTAAGGGTAAGTCCCCGGGGCAAGATAAAATTTCTTATCCACTTATCAGACATATGCCAAAAAGTCTCAAGCTCCGATTGGTAAAGCTTTATAACAAAATTTTCAATACTGATGTCTACCCCCAATTTTGGAAAACGTCCTGTGTTATACCAATACTTAAACCACACAAATCCTCCGATGAACTTGCTAACTATAGACCGATTTCCCTCCTTCCATGTATGGGCAAAATTTTGGAAAAGATCGTGGCTAACCGCTTGATGTGGTATGCTCAGCGACACACATATCACCGAATCAAGTCGCCTACAAAAAAGGTCAAGGCACGTTAGATGCTTTAATCCAACTAGACTACTTCATTACTAACGCTTTGTCCAGCAAAAATCACGTGTCCGTACTATCTCTGGACTTTCACAGAGCTTTCGACAAAATTGGAGCCCATATTATTATTAGACAACTTAGAAAATGGAAAATAGGCCAGAATATGATACGTTTTATTACTAACTTTCTCACAAACAGAAAACTCAAAGTTAACGTAAATGGTTTTCTTTCTTCAACACTCCCGCTTTCTAATGGTACGCCGCAAGGCTCACCTCTTTCAGCCCTCCTTTTTATCATTGCTTTCGATGATAGTAGTAGGATGATAAAAAATTACATAGGAGTTGAGCACCAGATCTATGCTGACGATGTCCTAATCTACACAAAAGTCTCTGACGTTAATTTAGCTCAATCTTTATTTACTAATATACTCGCCAGAATTGAGACTTGGTCACTGGAGTCTGGTGCTTTACTTTCCTTAGACAAAACACATATCCTTCATGTATGTAGGAAGCAAAATTGCAACGGTATTTCACTAACCCACAACCAAACTAACATCGAATGTAAAACACAGCTGAAAATACTAGGATTAATTTTTGACTCTAATTATAATTTTAATGCTCACTGTAAATATGTCAGAAACTCGTTAATGTCACGATTAAATATTGTTAAATATCTCTCGTCTAAGCATTCATTTATTCATCCGAACACACTAGTCAATGTTGTCAGAGCTTTGCTAACTTCAAAAAAAGATTATGGACTCCCCATCTATGGCAATTGCTCCAAAAGCAGTATCAACCTTTTAAATGCACCTTACCATTGCGCAATACGGCGAAGTCTACGGGCCTTTCCAACCTCGCCAATAAAAACGATAATGGCTGAATCTGGTTTACCAACTATTCAAAATATAATTATAGATTCTTCGCTTCAAATTCTTGCGAAACCGGCTGAGAACACCAACCCATTACTAAATACAACTATCACCCATGCCACCAAAAAAAGAAAAATTCCAAGAATACAATCGGCTATTTCGAGATGCTTAAGTTTCGCTGCAGAAAATAATATTTTACGTAACGCTACACGCAAATTCACCACTCGACATCCTCCCTGTTTGATCAATGATAAAATACTACAGAATAAGCTTATGTTTTTGCCCAAGCAAAACACACCAAACGAAGTCTTTCAAACCTTTGCTGAACTGGAATCTAATTACACAAATAATGGCTGGGAGTTATTGTTTACGGATGGCTCCAAGTCCATCGATTCCACTTCGTTAGCAGTTGTCACTACCACAGGAGAAATTATTTGCAATTGGCTTCTTCCCTCAACGAGCTCTGTATTTACCGCTGAAGGATCTGCTATCCTTCATGCAGTTAATTACGCAAAAAAGGCTAAAGGAAAGTTCCTCATCTGTACAGACAGCAAATCGTGTATGTCTGCAATAACGTCTCCTTCCAATCGCAATCCCATAATAGACGTTATCAGGGACGCGGTCATTGGTGCCCCTCAGAAAATCCAAGTAATGTGGATCCCTGGCCATGCTGGTCTTACAGGCAACCACTTTGCAGACCTCGCTGCGAAAAATGTAGCCAGAACTCCTGCCTTAACATAGTACGTATCATCCAAGCAAGATATTCTTAACCTTATTAAGCACAAAAGGCATCAGAAAAACGCAACCGAATAGCCAGAAATCGTATAATCTACTCGTCAACAGTTCCAACTAGCGCAATGAAGACATATACTCGATTAAGGATTGGACACACTATCATAACACACGCCCACTTACTATCGGGTAAAAGTCCATCCATTTGCCCCCTTTGCGATGACACCGCTTCTATCAAACACTTACTCACACTCTGTCCGATGCTTCACCCAACAGCCCACAACTCTGGCAACATTGATCTCATAAAACTACTAAGTGAACCTTCAGAAAAAAACGTGATGATTGTATATAGATTCTTAAAAACCCACAGTTTGTTAAAATATATTTAAGCAACTTACATCTTTACTAACCCTTAGCAAATAGAATTTTTCACCTAGTTATAATTACAAGACGGCTGAAGACCTCGTAGCCAGTGCTGCGTTTATGTATTTATATAATAAAACTCTTTTTGTTATATGAATTATTATAAATAAATAAATAAAATTGCACAACACCCCTGTATATTTATTGATCGCTGTTTTGTTGTTTGAGCCATCCCAGTTGATTTTGAGCAAAAAGTTGTGTAAAATTATTGTTAAGATTCTTTCTATTTTCACCTTATAGACCCTAGATCTTATATAGCAAATCCGGAAAACATTAAATGCTAATAAATAATATTCTTCGTTACAAAATATTGATAAAATTGGCCGTAGCACTTAGGATACCGATTTTTTAATCAGCTCTCATGCTGAATTTAACTCTACCATAGAATTAATAGCAACAAGTAAGGAAGAGCTAAGTGTCTAGGCGAATTATCACCCGATTTCATTCATTCTAAGCTCAAATATGTACCGTTATAATAAAAATACATTTTCGCGATTTTATTAACACTTCGTTGCATGATTTAATTTTCGTGAGAATACAATTTTTTTTTGGATCATATTCTTAATTTGAGCAGATGTGTGTTAGATGACAAATTTGAAATATTATGGTTGGGGTGTTTCTAGCAATAGAGTTACTTATCATTACAGATATGCAATATCATGCAGAAAATCTAATAAATTTATAACTAACTTACTTAACGGTTATGCTCTTTATTTTAAGAATAAAAGTGGACAGAAGTAAATTCGTTACTTTTACAATAAATTTAAATTTATTCGATGTGAAATTTTTATACTCTCGCAACAATAGCAACATTGAGGAGAGTATTATAGTTTTGTTCACATAACGGTTGTTTGTAAGTCCTAAAACTAAAAGAGTCAGATATAGGGTTATATATAGCAAAGTGATCAGGGTGACGAGTAGAGTTGAAATCCGGACGTCTGTCCGTCCGTGCAAGCTGTAACTTGAGTAAAAATTGAGATATCATGATGAAACTTGGTACACGTATTCCTTGGCTCCATAAGAAGGTTAAGTTCGAAGATGGGCAAAATCGGCCCACTGCCACGCCCACAAAATGGCGGAAACCGAAAACCTATAAAGTGTCATAACTAAGCCATAAATAAAGATATTAAAGTGAAATTTGGCACAAAGTATCGCATTAGGGAGGGGCATATTTGGACGCAATTGTTTTGGAAAAGGGGGCGTGGCCCCGCCCCCTACTAAGTTTTTTGTACATATCTCGGAAACTACTATAGCTATGTCAACCAAAGTCTACAGAGTCGCTTTCTTCAGGTATTTCCATATACAGTTCAAAAATGGAAGAAATCGGATAATAACCACGCCCACCTCCCATACAAAGGTTATGTTCAAAATCACTAAAAGTGCGTTAACCGACTAACAAAAAACGTCAGAAACACTAAATTTTACGGAAGAAGTGGCAAAAGGAAGCTGCACCCAGGCTTTTTTATACTCTCGCAACAATGTTGCTAATGAGAGTATTATAGTTTTGTTCACATAACGGTTGTTTGTAAGTCCTAAAACTAAAAGAGTCAGATATAGGGTTATATATACCAAAGTGATCAGGGCGACGAGTAGAGTCGAAATCCGTATGTCTGTCTGTCCGTCCGTCCGTCTGTCCGTCTCCGTCCGTCCGTGCAAGCTGTAGCTTGAGTAAAAATTAAGATATCATGATGAAACTTGGTACACGTATTCCTTGGCTCCATAAGAAGGTTAAGTTCGAAGATGGGCAAAATCGGCCCACAAAATGGCGGAAACCGAAAACCTATAAAGTGTCATAACTAAGCCATATATAAAGATATTAAAGTGAAATTTGGCACAAAGGATCGCATTAGGGAGGGGCATATTTGGACGCAATTGTTTTGGAAAAGTGGGCGTGGCCCCGCCCCCTACTAAGTTTTTTGTACATATCTCGGAAACTACTATAGCTATGTCAACCAAAGTCTACAAAGTCGTTTTCTTCAGGCATTTCCATATACAGTTCAAAAATGGAAGTAATCGGATAATAACCACGCCCACCTCCCATACAAAGGTTATGTTCAAAATCACTAAAAGTGCGTTAACCGACTAACAAAAAACGTCAGAAACACTAAATTTTACGGAAGAAGTGGCAGAAGGAAGCTGCACCCAGCCTTTTTTTAAAAATTGAAAATGGGCGTGGCGCCGCCCACTTATGGACCAAGAACCATATCTCAGGAGCTACTAGACCGATTTCAATGAAATTTGGTATATAATATTTTCTTAACACCCTGATGACATGTACGAAATATGGGTGAAATCGGTTCACAACCACGCCTTCTTCCAATATAAAGCTATTTTGAATTCCATCTGATGCCTTCTCTGTATAATACGAGTATAAACATTAGGAACCAATGATGATAGCGGAATAAAACTTTACAAAAATACGGTATTTGAAAAATATGTAAATGACGTATTATGAAATCTCGATTATCACTTTACCATGCGAGAGTATAAAATGTTCGGTGACACCCGAACTTAGCCCTTCCTTACTTGTTAAAAATTGAAAATGGGCGTGGCCTCGCCCACTTATGGACCAAAAACCATATCTCGGGCACTACTAGACCGATTTCAATGAAATTCGGTATGTAACATTTTCTTAACACCCTGATGACATGTACAAAATATGGGTGAAATCGGTTAAGAACCACGCCTTTTTTCAATATAACGCTATTTTGAATTCCATCTGATGCCTTCTCTGTATAATACGAGTATAAACATTAGGAACCAATGATGATAGCGGAATAAAACTTTACAAAAATACGGTATTTGAAAAATATGTAAATGACGTATTATGAAATCTCGATTATCACTTTACCATGCGAGAGTATAAAATGTTCGGTGACACCCGAACTTAGCCCTTCCTTACTTGTTTTTTTTTGTGTTTCCACTTGTTTATATAATAGTGAAGCATTTACCACAGCCGTGCCAACCAAAGGATAAAAAGACGCAAATACCACTTCTTAGAGCGCATTTTGATTTTGTATCGTACCTCTAAAGAAATCTAGCAAAACAACACCTCCCATGAATTTGTTATACTCTGCTACAACATTTAGGCAATCGACCGTTATTTGAAGGCCCAATTTCTTATTCAACCAACGATTTTATATTATGTTCCACCAAGAATTTTAAGTGATTAGATTACATTTGATCTCTTCACTAATCTAGCTCGTTCTCACTGCCAGATGAACAGATGTTTTTGCCGTTCAAGAACTCACATCGCTTAATATTTATTAAAAGAAAACGTTGTAATATAGTATTTAATTATAAAAGCCGTCTTCTTTTAAATATTTTCCATGCAATGGAAATAATGAACGCATTTTTTTGGAAAGTCAATTTTGAGGTGAATTCAGATTCATTGCTTTTAATTCTTCTGTTTGTTTACATTTTTTTTCTCTTTCTTGTGTCTAAATCATCTGTGATAATGTGATAAATTTCCAATGCTGATAAGTCTTCTTCTTCTTAATTGGCGTAGACACCGCTTACGCGATTATAGCCGAGTTAACAACAGCGCGCCAGTCGTTTCTTCTTTTCGCTGCGTGGCGTCAATTGGATATTCCAAGCGAAGCCAGGTCCTTCTCCACTTGGTCCTTCCAACGGAGTGGAGGTCTTCCTCTTCCTCTGCTTCCCCCGGCGGGTACTGCGTCGAATACTTTCAGAGCTGGAGTGTTTTCATCCATCCGGACAACATGACCTCGCCAGCGTAGCCGCTGTCTTTTAATTCGCTGAACTATGTCATCGTTCCATCGGATGCGATATTCGCCGTGGCCAATGCGCAAAGGACCATAAATCTTTCACAGAATTTTTCTCTCGAAAACTCTTAACGTCGACTCATCGGTTGCTGTCATCGCCCAAGCCTCTGCACCATATAGCAGGACGGGAATTATGAGCGACTTATAGAGTTTAGCTTTTGTTCGTCGAGAGAGGACTTTACTTTTCAATTGCCTACTCAGTCCGAAGTAGCACCTGTTGGCAAGAGCAATCCTGCGTTGGATTTCCAGGCTGACATTATTAGTGGTGTTAATGCTGGTTCCTAAATAGGCGAAATTATCTACAACTTCAAAGTTATGACTGTCAACAGTGACGTGAGAGCCAAGTCGCGAGTGCGACGACTGTTTGTTTGATGACAGGAGATATTTCGTCTTGCCCTCGTTTACTGCCAGACCCATTTTCTGTGCTTCCTTGTCCAGCCTGGAGAAAGCAGAACTAACGGCGCGGGTGTTGAGGCCGATGATATCAATATCATCGGCATACGCCAACAGCTGTACACTCTTATAAAAGATGGTACCTTCTCTGTTTAGTTCTGCAGCTCGAACTATTTTCTCCAGAAGCAGGTTGAAGAAGTCGCACGATAGGGAGTCGCCTTGTCTGAAACCTCGTTTGGTATCGAACGGCTCGGAGAGGTCCTTCCCGATCCTGACGGAGCTTTTCGTGTTGTTCAACGTCAGTTTACACAGCCGTATTAGTTTTGCGGGGATACCAAATTCAGACATCGCGGCATAAAGGCAGCTCCTTTTCGTGCTGTCGAAAGCAGCTTTGAAATCGACGAAGAGGTGGTGTGTGTCGATTCTTCTTTCACGGGTCTTTTTCCAAGATTTGGCGCATGGTGAATATCTGGTCGGTTGTTGATTTTCCAGGTCTGAAGCCACACTGATAAGGTCCAATCAGTTTGTTGACGGTGGGCTTTAATCTTTCACACAATACGCTCGATAGAACCTTATATGCGATGTTGAGGAGGCTAATCCCACGGTAGTTGGCGCAGATTGTGGGGTCTCCTTTTTTATGGATTGGGCATAGCATACTTAAATTCCAATCGTTGGGCATGCTCTCGTCCGACCATATTTTACAAAGAAGCTGATGTATGCTCCCTATTAGTTCTTCGCCCCCGTGTTTGAATAGCTCGGGCGGTAGTCCGTCGGCCCCTGCCGCTTTGTTGTTCTTGAGGCGGGCAATTGCTATTCGAACTTCTTCATGGTCGGGTAATGGAACGTCTGCTCCATCGTCATCGATTGGGGAATCGGGTTCTCCTTCTCCTGGTGTTGTGCGTTCACTGCCATTCAGCAGGCTGGAGAAGTGTTCCCTCCATAATTTAACTATGTTCTGGGCATCAGTGACTAGATCACCTTTGGGGGTTCTGCAAGAGTATACTCCGGTCTTGAAACCTTCTGTAAGCCGCCGCATTTTTTCGTAGAATTTTCGAGCATTACCCCTGTCGGCCAGCTTATCAAGCTCTTCGTACTCACGCATTTCGGCCTCTTTCTTCTTCTGTCTGCAAATGCGTCTCGCTTCCCTCTTCAACTCTCGGTATCTATCCCATCCCGCACGTGTAGTGGTCGATCGTAACGTTGCGAAGTAGGCAGCCTGTTTTCTCTCCGCTGCGACACGGCACTCCTCGTCGTACCAGCTGTTCTTTTGCTCTTTCCGAAAACCACGTACGTATGGAATTAGAAATGCCGTCCCACAGTTCCCCTATACCGAGTTGTTGACGAGTGCTCTCAGAGAGCAGGAGTGCAAGCCGAGTAGAAAATCGTTCGGCAGTCTGTTGTGATTGCAGCTTTTCGAACCTTCCTTGTGTTTGTTGGCGTGCGTTTTTTGCTGCACAGAGGCGAGTGCGAATCTTAGCTGCAACAAGATAGTGGTCCGAGTCGATGTTAGGACCTCGGAGCGCACGCACATCTAAAACACTGGAGACGTGTCTTCCATCTATCACAACATGATCGATCTGGTTGGTAGTTTTTCGATCCGGCGACAGCCAGGTAGCTTGATGAATCTTCTTATGCTGGAATCTAGTACTACAGATAACCATATTTCGGGCTCCGGCGAAGTCAATCAGCCTCAACTCATTTGGGGATGTTTCGTCGTGGAGGCTGAATTTACCGACCGTAGTGCCAAATATACCTTCTTTGCCCACCCTGGCGTTAAAGTCGCCAAGCACGAGTTTGACATCGTGGCGGGGGCAGCTCTCATAAACGCGCTCCAAGCGCTCATAGAAGGCATCTTTGGTCACATCGTCCTTCTCTTCCGTCGGGGCGTGGGCGCAAATCAGCGATATGTTGAAGAACCTCGCTTTGATGCGGATTGTGGCTATACGTTCATTCACCGGAGTGAATGATTGTACTACTGATGCTGATAAGTAGATGGTGCTAAATCAGAGTCGCACTATGAGTTTTAGCGTAGATTAGATTCAAATTATCCCATTATTGTATGGCAAAATCTTGTTGAAATTTTAGGATTAGTGGGATAAACTACTCAACAGCTGAAATATTGTGATTAAGTGTCGGTCTGAACACGGTATTATTATCTCTCCAAGAAACTACAGATATATGAAAATTATCCACGTTTACAGCATATTCAAGGGATTATCCGCGTTTTTTCATCACAATTTTCTCGTCCGGAAGCTTTAAATTGGGAATTCAGTTCCGACGAACTGTTCCCAGTGAGTAAATTCCACGTTTAGATAGGGCAATGTTAAAGATGTGTAGTAATTATCAAAAAACACAACTTTGTAGTTTTTTGTTGGGATATATAGTAATCTTATGACTATGTTGGCACTTGGTCCCAAATCAATTTCCTCAGGAAGTTTATTGAGGCTATCGTTTTCTTGGCGAGTATATATTTCGAAGTTGTACTTATATCTAGATATACCAGCCAAAACATACAACTTAAATTTCCATTTATGTGGCTTTATTAGAAGATATTTTTTCAAGTATGATTTACATTTAGTAGCGCATAATTGTTCATCGACAGATAAGCAATTCTGGGAGGGAATTGATTTATGTTTTTCAACCAAATGGTTTACAACAGAGCGTAGTTTGAAAAGTCTATCGAAGCTTGGATCATTTTTGTCTTTCATTTCATCATTGTTGTTGAAATGCTACATTGATTTAATTTTTTACAATTTATTCACTGACGTAGTGTCCGGTATTAATTTGTTGCCTACTATTGGCACCCACATCCTCGAATATAAGGAATTTGAACAATAGACATCACAATACATATCCTTAAAAACTTTTTAGATTTTCTTTGTATACATTTTTAATTTTCTCTAGTTGTTTTGAAAAGTGTATAAATTTTGTTAGATGAACTATTAACTCAATGAGATCAGTTGAAAAAACATATAATGTAAAACGTAGCTGCATTGGTCTGTAAAATTTAAAAGATGTGACCTCCTAGCAGGGTTGTTATGGAAATAGAAATAACTCCCGGAATCACTAGACATTAATCCTATTCAAAATAACTGGAACTTTTTGAAATTCGTATTCGAAAACATCGAATTTCATCAAAATAAGGCAAAAAACTGGATCATCGACTTAGTGGGTCAAAATATCCGGAAATAATACTAGAAATCGAGTGGAAAGCATACGTCGACGTCTAGGGACAATAATAGCAACAAAATGTAGGCCAAAAACCGCTAAAACTATTGCAAATACTTTTGATTTATATAAATAATTACACTGTCCAACAGCATTTTTGGAACAGAATAGCGACCCTATAATTCTGAAAGGGTATGTTGAGTAGATCATTTTTGTAGAACAAACTTATGGTCCAGCACGTCTGAGTTTTTTTTTACAGTGGGTCAAACTTTTCATTTTTTGGTCGAAGGGAGCATTATACTATATGAAAAAAATGTTGTAAGTTAATGTCTGAGAGAATTCTTATGGTAAGAGTTGTATTGTGGAATTGTATGAGGATTATTTTTGTGGAAGATCTTAACCCTCTAACTCGTTTCATTAGGGGTCAATTTGACCCTTTTTTCGAGAAAATCAAAAAATATCCTTTAAAAAAGGACATTTAAGGATTAAAATATTCTACGAAAATGTTTGGCGGAAAATTTCAGTGGGGGTCACCAAAGACACCATTGTTGTAAATAAAGCTCTTTACGATTGATAAAAAAATTATAATTTTGTTTTAATAGTGGTTTATTATAGTATGTACATATTAATTTTTTTGCTTCAGCAGTAGTAGGACAATGGATTAAGGATTAAACTTAATATGCTTTCCTGTATTTAGCTTGACGTGAATGTTCCGAAGTGTCAAGGTTTCTGTACAAGCCCCATACGTATTCAGCAAGCATTACACTTTGGGATTTCCCTTTGAATCTTTCTTCCAATACCTTTATATCCTGATGAAACCTTTCACCGTGTTCATCTGAAACCGCTCCAAGGTTTTCTTTAAAAAAATTGAGATGAGAGTGCAGAAAATGCAGCTTTAGTGACATCTTAACGCCAATATTGTTAAAACCGATTAGCATGCTTTCAATATTTTCTGCATAGTTTTGTGCTTTTGAGTTTCCAAGGAATTCTGATATAACCAGCTGCATAAAGTCAAATGCTGTC
This sequence comes from Bactrocera tryoni, assembly GCF_016617805.1. Lineage (NCBI taxonomy): Eukaryota > Metazoa > Arthropoda > Insecta > Diptera > Tephritidae > Bactrocera > Bactrocera tryoni. The sequence continues at coordinate 20,042,491 of NW_024395977.1, forward strand.
TTTTGCATATCCGACAGATGACCATAAAATTCTTCATCTTGTAATAATTTTCTTATATCGGGTCCAACGAGCATTCCTAGAAAAGGTAGTTTACATTAAATGAAATAAATTATTTCTTAAAACCGTATTTTACCTTCTTTTAATTTTGCTGCAGATAATCTGGGGAAAATTGTTTGAATGCGTTTGAAAGCATATCCTTGTGTATTTAAGCTTTTAATAAAATTTTTCACCACGCCCAACTTAATATGCAGCGGTGGAAGTATGACCTTATCTTTTGGGACAAGAGATTCATGGATTACATTTAAGTCACCAATAATATTTTCTTTACGTTCTTCGAAATATTTAATATGATAATGGCTGCTGGTAGCACGTGAATCCCATTTACAAAGAAAGCACATATATTTTGTGTATCCTGTTTGCATTCCAGTCAATATTGCAATCATTTTGAAGTCTGCGCATACTTCCCATTTATATTTATAGTATTCAATTTTATTTAAGAGATTTGAAATATTTGCGTATGTTTCATCCTTTTTTGTGGAATACGCAACCGGTATTGATGGATGCTGATTTCCATTGTGCAGTAAAACTGCTTTTAAGCTGTGTTTCGAACTATCTATAAATAGTCGCCAAGCGGAAGAGTCCAGTGGAAGCTTTAGATATCTTAGAACCTCTTCAATACTGCAACAGTATACAAGTTCTTCTGATTTTTTAAAATAACTTTCCAAATCGGCGTGTCTTTTTCTTGGCGATGTAACTTTTACATCGGCTTTTATCAAATTCCTGTTTTTCAATCTGGAACATAATATTTCAGCTTTCTCTTTTGTTAGTCCTAAATCTCTTACAAGATCTTCAAAATAAGCTTGGTCTATCAAATTAGGACATATGTTTAAACCACCAGGAGGCAAGTAGCTTATATCTGATATGTTTTCAACCGCCGCTGTTATTTCTGTATTGGCGTAAGTCATATTGGCCGAAAATGTATGTGTAGGCGGTTGAGGCACCGGAACACCTTCACAGCGCACTTCTGGTAAAATGACATTATTTGTTGCTTCGTATGTCATTATCGCGTAGTGCCTTTGGCTTCTACCAAATTTGTAATTTACGCAGAAATAGCATGTATCTGATTTGTGATTTTCAGGTTCAATCCATACAATAGGCGCAGAAAATGGCAGCACCTTAGTACCGCCTTTGTACCAGGTCAAAAGACCACTTTCGCAAGTAGTACATACAGTTTTTGGTATCCAAGCTTCACATAAAAATCGTATTCCAAAGAAAAGAAAATATGGTTCTTCAATTGTAGGGAATATCTTTCTTCTGCTTTGAAGGTGCGTAAAATGTCCACAAATAAAACAAAACCAATCTCTTAATTTGCAAACAGAATCCGCCATGCTTATTTAAGCTTTAATTGTTCTTTTTTTATATTAATTTTTGTAAAAATCACACCCGATATGTACTGCTTAGTAAGTCAATTATGCTTAATTTTATCACACCTGATTTGTAAGTCACAGCCGACTAGACGCGAGAAGTCAGTGTTTGGCCCGGCCGAACTTGACGACGTTTTCACCTACTTTGTATATGTTGGCGTGTAATTTTTTATCAATCGTAAAGAGCTTTATTTACAACAATGGTGTCTTTGGTGACTCCCACTGAAATTTTCCGCCAAACATTTTCGTAGAATAAGTGTCCTTTTTTAAAGGATATTTTTTGATTTTCTCAAAAAAAGGGTCAAATTGACCCATAAAGAAACCAGTTAGAGGGTTAAGATCTTCCACAAAAATAATCCTCATACAATTCCACAATACAACTCTGACCATAAGAATTCTCTCAGACATTAACTTACAACATTTTTTCATATAGTATAATGCTCCCTTCGACCAAAAAATGAAAACTTTGACCCACTGTAAAAAAAAACTCAGACGTGCTGGACCATAAGTTTGTTCTACAAAAATGATCTACTCAACATACCCTTTCAGAATTATGGAGTCGCTATTCTGTTCCATTCAAAAAGTCTTCATTTGTTGGACAGTGTTATTGGTGTACGTAAACTTTTTTAAGATGAATTAGGCGCATTTTAAGCTTTAGCTTTAATTTTTTTTTTATTTTTGTAAAAAAAAATAATTTGATATGCTATATTTAATGCTAAATATATGTATATATCTTGAAATGGAAAGAAAAAAACCACAAAATTTATTAATTTTAAAACAAATAAACGTGTCGTAATTTAATAGAACTTCTTCTTCTTCTTTACTGGCGTAGACACCGCTTACGTGATTATAGCCGAGTTAACAACAGCGCCAGTCGTTTCTTCTTTTCGCTACGTGGCGCCAATTGGATATTCCAAGCGAAGCCAGGTCCTTCTCCACTTGGTCCTTCCAACGGAGTGGAGGTCTTCCTCTTCCTCTGCTTCCCCTGGCGAGTACTGCGTCGAATACTTGCAGAGCTGGAGTGTTTTCGTCCATTCGGTCAACATGACCTAGCCAGCGTAGCCGTATCTCATACAGCTCATCGTTGCATTGAATGCGATATTCGCCGTGGACAAGGCGCACAGGACTATAAATCTTTCGCTGAACTTTTTTCTCGAAAGCTCGCAACGTCGACTCATCAGTTGTTGTCATCGTCCAAGCCTCTGCACCATATAGCAGGACGGGAATTATGAGTGACTTTTAGAGTTTGGTTTTTGTTCGTCGAGAGAGAACTTTGCTTCTCAATTGCCTACTCAGTCCGAAGTAGCACCTGTTGGCAAGAGTTATCCTGCTTTGGATTTCCAGGCTGTTGTTGTTGGTGGTGTTTATGCTGGTTCCAAGATAGACGAAATTATCTACGACTTCAAAGTTATGACTGTCAACAGTGACGTGGGAGCCTAGTCGCGAGTGCGACGACTGTTTGTTTGATGACAGGAGATATTTCGTCTTACCGTCGTTCACTGCCAGACTCATTTGTTTTGCTTCCTTGTCCAGTCTTGAGAAAGCAGAACTAACGGCGCGGGTGTTGAGGCCAATGATATCAATATCATCGGCATACGCCAACAGCTGTACACTCTTATAAAAAATTATACCTGCTCGATTAAGTCCTGCAGCTCGAAATATTTTCTCCAGCAGCAGGTTAAAGAAGTCGCAAGATAGGGAGTCACCTTGTCTGAAACCTCGTTTGGTATCAAAAGGCTCGGAGAGGTTCTTCCCGATCCTGACGGAGCTTTTGGTATTGCTCAACGTCAGTTTACACAGCCGTATTGGTTTTGCGGGTATACCAAATTCAGACATCGCGGCATAAAGGCAGCTCCTTTTCGTGCTGTCGAAAGCAGCTTTGAAATCGACGAAGAGGAGTTGTGTGTCGATTCTCCTTTCACGAGTCTTTTCCAAGATTTGACGCATAGTGAATATCTGGTCGGTTGTTGATTTGCCAGGTCTAAAGCCACACTGATAAGGTCCAATCAGTTTGTTGACGGTGGGCTTTAATCTTTACACAATACACACACAGTAATTCTCTGTGTCTAAAATAAATAAATAAAGAAGTAAAACAATTTTTAAAAAGCAATCTGTACCCAGTCTCTATTACAAAATTTAATACAGAATTAAGAATATATATTTATATTAAGAGGCAAAAAACAAGAAACAAGGGTTTAAAAAATTTCAGAGAAAATTAAAAAAAAATGATACAGTTTTTCCAGCCTATCCTAATAGGAAGAATATTCTCCTCCTGACAAAAAGAGTTAAAACAACATTTGAGTCACAGTTGTTGCAGCAGAGATAGGGTCTGACATGCTTCATTCTATTGAATGTAATTTGGCCTACTCCTATTATGTGACAGGTGGATACAAATTCTCTATTAAAAATATCTTCTAACTCTTTAATATAGTCTAAAAATCTCTGGGGTGGTTTAATTAAATTACACCTGTCAATTTGCCTCTGCTGAATGAAATAAAAATCAGTTGAAACCTCTTCTTCTCCTAAATAAGGTAATGGTTGAATACAAGTGTGTGTCTTAAAAACTTTTAAATAAAGATAACCGCAAAAGTATGCATATGCATTTGCTTTAAGAAAATCTACTTCTACATCCTCTAATTTTGCCTGATGGTCTAACCTTAGCCTATTAAATTCGTGTTCTGGTCGAAGTAAACCCTAAAAGCCAAGATAAATCATGGACTAAATTATCATTGCACACACTTTGGAGAATTTGGTTTGATAAATCTGGAGAAAAATGTTCGTTCTGAGCTAGCGGTTCACAGTTTCCTTTTATAACTATGCCTGCATATCGCAATCCCAATGACTTCCTAAACAAATTACAGAACATGTAAGGTGTTATTCTTACACTTCTGCCACCCCCTCTCCTAATCTGTCCAAAATAATGCTCTAAGCTATCCTGACAAAGCCGTCTCGTCTGTAGGTGAGTGAAGCCTGCGTGTGACAAAAAGCGCCACAAACGTTACAAACTAGATATATTTGTTTTCCAACCATTTATATAATTAAAATTATTGGTTATGTCAGACCCTGCTTCATCTTTTATCCTAATTGTTTTTAAGATGTCGGCAGCCTCACGAAGAAATTGTGTTTGCTCTGGGGTGCCTGAAAAAACTTGTTTACACGGTAAAATTGCATCAAAATTCCGACTGTTAAATAGGTCAAATAACTTGTTTATAAACAAAATATATTCTGCAGTATTGCAAAAAGTAGGAGATGGGGAAGTCAACCGCCCTACACTATAAACTGCGAGCATACCGGAAGCGACAGTGTCGCTGAAAACTTGGGTAGCTAGTTTAACATTCATCATTTTCCGAAAATTGTTGGGAAAAAGGTGCGCATCGGTAAGCTTGGGTGCATACCGGACAGGATTTTGGGAGTCTTTATTGTAAAAATGTGCAATATCGGACCAGCTAACTAAGCGCGATTTAAAACTAACTCTATTTTTAAAATTTTCTGAACAATTCCTAACACTCTTTATAAGATGCGGACAATCATTGAAAAAGTATACTTCCTTGCCATTTACCTGAAAATAGGCACGCGCTTCAGAAACTCCTAACACTCGAGCTAAATTGAAAAAATTCGACCCCTGATCACAAACAAAATGGCAAGGTATTAGACCTATATTCTGCAATTGGGTAATGGCCTGAAAAATATATTTTTTGGCAACATCACCTTTACAGGAACCATGGACGATGAAATAAGCTAGAGGATGGGTCCAAGGCTCGCCACCGATACCTTGAACCAAAAGAGTCATTGCACTGGTACCTATTCTACAAGTTCGATTTTCATCGCCATAATCTTCTAATCCTACAATTTTATCATACTTTGGCAAGTATTGCATATGACTCTTCAGAGCCATTTCATCACATAAAATGGACACATATTTTTGTTGAGTTATAAAGCCCCGGCTTCTCAACTCTAAACACTTGAGAGTACTGTTATTACAACCTGGGTCACAGGGCCGTTCTGAAACGAAGTCATCAAGTGTTCTCTCTTTAGACTGTCTATAAGCTAAGGGAGACAGAAAGTATACCCTTAAAGCTAATGTTTTGAAATAGCTGTCGAATCTACGACCTTTGGGTGCCTATTATTATTTTTTAAACTATTTTCTACTATGGCTCTAATCTGTGAGGGAAGCTGGCTACATAAATGCATAGTAGAATTCCGTGTCTTTTATTATACCTTGAACAGGGTATATTAAGTTTGTCACGAAGTTTGTAACACCCAGAAGGAATCGTCGGAAACCCTATAAAGTATATATATAAATGATCAGTATGTCGAGCTGAGTCGATTTAGCCATGTTCGTCTGTCTGTCCGTCTGTCTGTCTGTATATAAATTATGAATAACCGTCTTGTTTCTTTATTATTATCACTTTATTAATCAGATCATGCTGTCTGATGAGTTCTCTCTTACAAACTGAACCTTTCATTCTAAAGCTAATGTCTTAAATAAGTCCCTGCACCTTATCTTAGTTGTTGTGTCCCGCCATTCGTTGTTAGTAGTAGTTGTAGAATTATTGCAGCGGATACGACACCGACGCTTACGTTGGCAGTTTGCCGCTACCGCTGTGCCTTACCCGTCAGCGTGGGAATGTGGATTCGCTGACTCAGGCCACGCGCGGACTTTGTTGTTGACAAAGTGCTGCTTATGTTAACTGCTAGCTGCCAGCGTGAGAATTTGGATTCGCTGACTGAGGCCACGCGCGGACTTTATTGTTGACAAAGGGCAGCTTATGTTAACTCCTCCCCTTCTAAATGAAGGCCGTCCACGGACTTCTTAAGATTGTTTATGACGTTCTGAAGATTCTGGGATTTGCGTCTTCTTTTTCGCTCTCGGTATAGTTTAATTAGACCATAACAGAAAATTAGTATGACAATGCTAGTGAGACCTGATATCGTTGGTCCTATCATAGTCCTCCCTTCGATTTTCCCTATAAAACGCAGGTTTTCCATTCTTATCTTGTAAAGGTATGGAAGACTCAAAATCTCTTGATGACTGGTGATATAGAGGAGCGCCGTCGTTGCTGATCCTGGTAATTTTTTAAACATGCCGTTTACGTTTTTGAAGTAGGGTCCATTAATTGGAATCTCATTTTCGAAGGAAAATAAATAAGTTCCCTTTATGGTCTTCTCGGTGTCTGCGATAGTCTTGACTAAAGCGGTATTATCGTTAATGATGATTATGCCATCATCGACCACCATAATTGGTTCAAGGTAGCTAGGGCGAGTGCTGCAGTGGGCAACATTACCAGATTGAAGCAGCTGCGCGCACGTTGGATGTTGTAATTTTGATGTGAGCGTTGCGCTGCAATTTCCAATCGCCAAAATTTGATTATGACAATCGGCAACATTGTTGTCATTCCCAAGGTGCAGGATTGTTCCGTTGTGTTGGACAAGAAAGATAATAATTTTCTTACAGACTAGTACTGGCTTGGGATATTTGATAATAAAATGTAGAAGATTACCGTCTAATAGAACCTTAATATATGATACCTCCATTAAATCAGTGATAGTTGTGTTTGTAGAGTGCATTTCAATAATGTTTTTATATCATTTGAGTTTAACAACATGGGATTTATTATCCCTATCTTTGCAAGGGTAGTAGTTCAAATTAAAGTTTCAATTTCATTTATAATGATCCTATTTCTTGCAAGCAACATTTCATACAAGTGACCAGTGTCGATCTGTCCAGCTTTTGAGTTTTTAATGATGTGGTTAGCCGTTTCCGTCAGTTCATTTATCTTTTCTTGTATCCTTGTGTTTATTTCTACCTGATGTCGCTCTGAGTCTACGAGTTCCTGTTGTCGGAACTTTAAGTTTTCGGAATCGTCAAAGTCAGGCGTACCTGCGATAACCTTTAGGGCAGTACCCAAAACGTTAATGCTCCTAGCCTGCCTGTGATGGATGTCCAGTGTTGTCAGAAGCACCTTTATATGTTCAATGTCTGCGTCGAGTAACATTCTCATATGGGATAGAGGGAATTGCGTTGCTAAGCCTTTGGTTTCCTCAACTATTCCATGGTATACTGTAAGATTAGTTGTATGCCTTAGATAGCCAAATTCCTCCCAAATCGTCGCGTCACCATCCTGAATCGGTATGTAGTCGGAAGTCGAATAGTCGGTCAATTTTGCTGTCGTCGTTTGAATAAGGAGTATCGCAATCAGTATCCTGAAAGATAGTGTGAAAGAAGCTTAAATAATTCACCCTATGCTATTTAAAGAATTCTAAAATATGCTAAGAATTTTTCCTTTACTTTAGGTTGTCCTTGTGGACCACCCTCCCTTTTATGAAAACCGTGGTACCCAAGTCTGCTTCAACTTTCTCCTCAACATATAAAGGGGATAATTTATTTTCGAGTCGTCTGTTAGTCTTTCCCAATACTCTTTCCCCCACGTCGAATACTCTATTCCGTCTGGAGGGGTTATTCCTATCCATTTGTGCTTGTTGAGCCTTCATTATTTTCATGGTTATCTCATTCCTCAGTTCGGGTGGGTTGGCGTGAAGTATTTCGATTGGTTTCATATTGGTCACCGAGTGAATCGTTCGATTATATTCAGTTGTTGCCATTAATATGAGGTCTGTCGTCTCGTTAACTTTCCTGTGCAGTTTCAAACATCTGGCTATCTCCAAAAGCGTACTATGGAGGCGTTCAACCTGCCCGTTCGACGTGCTATGAAGGGGTGGTGCGTTTACGATGTCTACACCAAAACTATTCTTCAACAATGTGGTTATCGTTTCAGAATTTAGAGATATTATCACAATAAATTGTTTTTGTGTTTGGAAATATATTCATTAACTGAAAGTACCTGTTATCTGTCGAAAAGATATCAATGTGCAACATTTCCCAGGTATAGGAGGGATTTGGAGTTACACCATGTTCCTGCTTACGTGGGTGTCTGTCGTATTTGGCCTTACCACAGATCCTACAATTCGCGACAACTTCATTCGCCAAATTTGTCATCTTTGGGAAATAGTAATCGGAGAGGATTTGTTTAATATTCTCCTGGGCTGCTCTGTGAGCTCGATTGTGCTCAGCAACAACAATCTCCCTCTGCTCGTTTTTGTTGACAATATCAGACACCATGTTTTTGCAGTGCCAAAACTTTGTTGACGGAAAACTCCTTACCAATTCATGTTGTATGCTGGCCAATGTCTGTAGATCGCAATGTATGGCATTTTCCACATTTGGGTTTACAGCTATTTTTATCTCCTCAATAAGGTGCTTCCTATTTGTAAATTGAATTATATGACGAGTTTTATTGCCGAAGTATATGAAATTCCGTCTTAAAGTCATGTCTGCTTCTTCTAAAACGATTTGGTTTCGGAAGCAATTTAATGGTTTCTCAGTTCCTTCTATCGTATAGGATAGTGACATTTCGCTTTGGACTGTAGCCAAATCTGATTGGGCATCCTCCTCTAGAGCGTGGATGTTCTGTCATGATAGCGCGTCAGCAACATGATTTTCCTTGCCCGGTTTGTAAAAAATTTTAGCGTTGTGCTCGTCGATAAACGCTTTCCAGCGTTTAATTTTGGCATTTGGGTTTCGGGCTGAAACCGCAAACGTAAGTGGCTGATGGTCTGTAAAAATGTTTAAATTTTTTACGCAATAGAGATAGGTTCTAAGGCTTTTTAGGGCCCAGACTATGGCAAGTAACTCGCGTTCGTTAGTTGCGAAGTTTTGCTCACGATCTTTCAAAGTCCTTGAAATAAAGGTGAGGCCTATTGTCTTGTGACAGTACTGCCCCTCTACCCAAAGATGAAGCGTCTGTCATTAGATCAAATGGCTTCCTGAAGTCTGGGTAGAGTAACATAACATCCTCCGATGTAAGGACTTCCTTCAATTTGTTAAAAGCAAGTGATTGTTTTTCGTCTAATTCCACTTTAATCTTTTTCGATTGTGTGGCGCTAACCTTGCCGGGAAAGCGGTATTTTCCCTATCGGATTCTGCGAGAGTTATTTGGTGGAAGCCCGATTTTAGGTCGAGTGTTGTGAAATACTTGGCCTTTCCTAGATTTGATAGTATTACGGTTACATTGGGGATGGGATATATGTCATCGATGGTTTTTTCGTTTAATTTTCTGAAGTCTATTAGAAGACGTTTCTTCACATTGCCTTGTTCGTCCATTCCTTTTTTATCTACAACCCATATTGGGTTGTTGTATGGTGACCTAGACGGTCGGATAATACCATTGTTTAGTAAATCGCGAATTTCAGTATTCACGAATTCCGCTACACCCATTGGATAAGGGTATAGCTTAGAATACACCGGGTCGTCACTTTCGGTGCGAATAGTGGCGACAATATTTGTGTTAAGTGGTAGGGCCTCATTATGATCAGAAAAAACGCGTAATAAATTTTTCACCACTTTCTGAAATTTGCCCCTTACAACGTCGGGGACTTCTATGTCCTCTACTCGTGTGAAATTCACATTTGCACACTTTAAAAACTTTATTTCTTCTGAGCCATTATTAGTTATTATTTTTTTTTTTGATTTTAGATCTTTTGTTGCGTTTGTTTGGGATCATAAAAAAGGTACTGTTTGTGTCGAAAAGGTTTACCGTGCATTTTTCTTTAATGTGAGTAAAACCATGGATTGACTTTACCAAGAAAGAATTTTCGACAGGTGCTATGTGCTTAAGCACTTTTAGAGGCTTTATATAGTTCTTTAATGCCCCCGTATCAATGAATAATTTTAGTTTTCTCCCTGCAATTGTTCTTTTAATGAAGGGTAGCAAGGAGTCCTGTCTAAAAAATTTAACTGGTTAGGTTCAGTAAGGTCGTCTTCGATTGATGAGGCCTCTGAGTTTGCTACCTCATGATACGTCGTATCTTCTTGATTAGAAGTAGAATTTACGTTTGGCAGGTAGTTAACCCGTTGTTGATTTGGTCCAGCGAATTTTGCAGAACCATTACCTGGTCTCTTCACTGTCTGCCCGTATTTTTGATTGTGATTATTAGGATATCGAGATGAGTATCCACTATTTTTCTGTTGTGCTGTAGGTTTCCTGAAGCGTTGCGAGGTATCAACGTCCATTGGCTGTACTGGCTCTAGTTTCGGCGGAGTCCTGCTGTTGAAGTCCCGCGTTCTGTTAAAATGGGGATTTTTCGCAAGATACGTGTCATTTGTCTGATATCTACTACTTGTACCTTTTTGCCTAGATTGCTCTATATTTAGCCTTTGGGCTTTGTCCTCCAGGCTCCTGGCATATGTGCTTGCGAACTGGTATCGCTCATGGTTAGATTCCACCTCCTGTGCTAACGCTACAGATGAAAGGTAGATCTTTAAGCCGGGCTGAGAATAACACATCACTAAGGGGTTTCTTAGTCCCTGAAATAAATACGCGTGATGCATCCATTCTGTATTTTTCGTTTAGTGATGCAGCAATTGATTTTTCGTAAGTCATTATCGTTTTGTTAGTTAAAAGGGTTAACTTTTTCTCTACCTCGTCGTAATATTGTAGTAGTGACAAACTTCCTTGGCGGAGAGTTGACATCTCTTGTTCGATCAAGTAAATTGGTCGTTTGTCGGAATAACTAAAATCGAGTCGATTAATTATGGCCTTAAAATTTATAACGGTATTAAATAAGACCAGAACCATGTCGGCCGGGCCTTTAACTTTATTCCTAATAATGGCAACAGCCTGATAATGTTTGCTGCTCCCCTCATAGCCTTCAAAAACTTTGTAGGCGGTGTGTGCCGCCTGCCGCCACGATACATAATTCTCCTGCTTACCGTCGAAGTCCGGTAAGGACTTTACAATATCGAGTGGCTCCTCACATCTAATCCCGAGTACAATTTCTGTTTCCCTATATGTTTCTATGTTCGGTGTGTCGATTTTAACGTCATTTAGTCGTTGCTTAATACTTGCAAGCTTTTGTTCGAAATTTTCTCTTTGAGTGGCAAGTGCACTACAAACTGCACTTTCCACTAATGCCCTTAATTGGTCTGGTTCCAGCGCCATTTCTTGTATTTTGTCTGCCACTCTATATTCTGTCCACCAATTTTCTGTATTATCCCTATTGTTGTACTGTCTCTTACTAACTTCTACTCCGTTAAGGCTGTCAAATATTTTGTCCAGGTCCTGATCACTCATGAGCTTGAAGTAAAACCGATACCAATAAGCTGGCCTGCGCAAAATTTATTTCTCAAAAACTCGTGCAAAGATTTACAGTTATATTTAACACAAGTTTTCTTTTTTAGCTACTTTATTTATTAGAGCAATTCAACGTACTATATTTTTTGCACTCAACTTTCATATTTTTGAATCTTAATTCTATTGTTTAATTTTTTGTAGAAATTTTCGATCCCCTTTGGTCCGCGATTCCTTTTTTTGTGACGTCTCCTCCTTGATGGGTCCGTACAATTATTCCCGAATAGTTTTTTTACTATTTTTATCGAGCTTTTTATTTCCGAATAGTTTTTATTATTTTTTATCGAACTTTAATTTTTGTTCCCGAATAGTTTTTACTATTTTTTATCGAACTTTAATTTTTTTATTCCCATATCGTTGGGCGCCAATTATTTCTTTATTAATTGTTTCTTTATTATTATCACTTTATTAATCAGATCATGCTGTCTGATGAGTTCTCTCTTACAAACTGAACCTTACATTCTAAAGCTAATGTCTTAAATAAGTCCCTGCACCTTATCTTAGTTGTTGTGTCCCGCCATTCGTTGTTAGTAGTAGTTGTAGAGTTATTGCAGCGGATTCGACACCGACGCTTGCGTTGGCAGTTTGCCGCTACCGCTGTGCCTTACCAGTCAGCGTGGGAATGTGGATTCGCTGACTCAGGCCACGCGCGAACTTTGTTGTTGACAAAGTGCTGCTTATGTTAACTGTTAGCTGCCAGCGTGAGAATGTGGATTCGCTGACTCAGGCCACGCGCGGACTTTATTGTTGACAAAGGGCAGCTTATGTTAACTTATATACGAACTAGTCCCTCAGTTTTTAAGATATCGTTTTGAAATTTTGCAAACGACATTTTCTCTTTAAGAAGCTGCTCATTTGTCGGAACGGCCGATATCGGACAACTATAACATATAGCTGCCATACAAACTGAACGATCGAAATCAAATGCTTGTATGGAAAACTTTCACATTTGACAAGATATATTCACGAAATTTGGTATATATTATTGTCTAAGGCAACAATATAATATCCGAAGAAATTGTTTAAATCGGTTAACTATAGCATATAGCTGCCATACAAACTGAACGATCGGAATCAAGTTCTTGTATGCACAACTTTCACATTTGACAAGATATATTCACGAAGTTTGGTATATATTATTTTCTAAAACAACAATGTAATCTCCGAAGAAATTGTTCAGATCGGTTAACTATAGCATATAGCTGCCATACAAACTGAACGATCGGAATCAAGTTCTTGTATGGACAATTTTCGCTTTTGAAAAAAAGCAACAATGTAATCTCCGAAGAAATTGATCAGATCCGTTAACTATAGCATATAGCTTCCACACAAACTGAACACATAGTTACTAACAGAAATGCACCTGTGAAGGGTATTTAGCTTCGGTGCAACCGAAGTTAACGTTTTTTCTTGTTTTTTTTTTTTAATTTGCATATTTCAGCGAAAGGTCTGACAACTGGTACTGCAAGTAACTAATCTTTCTATCTTTTTCTTCTAATCTAGCCTTCAACTTCCTATTCTCCTCAACCAGTTTGTGGTCTTTATTAGTTACGGCTGTCAGACCCAAATTTGTTTGACTCCCCCTGTCTACAAAGCTTTCATCTTCAAATGATGTCATTAAACTACTGTCTTGATCCGCTTGATCAAAGACACTATCCCTCATTTCTATTTGAGCCTCTTCTGCCACAGATGTGAGCAAATTTAGATCGCTTGTATCGTGATACTGAAGCGCGTTTTCTTCCACCAATTGTGGGTAAAAATCGTCTGTTCCCATTTCTATCGGAGAATTGGGAGCCAAAATTTGGTTACCTTGAAGACTGGGTGCAGGTACATATGGTAAATTAATGTTAGGTACTGCAAAGGTCATCAACTTTTTCTCTATCCTCATTTCTTTGGAGAAATGGCGCTCACAGGCGTACATAAATTTAGGCCTGTTTTGCCCCACTCCAAAAAGATTCAGCCAAATTTTAAATCTAATAAACAAAATAAATAACCCATAACCTTAAAGCCATAATTAAAATATTTGATTATTTATTGCTACATGTTTCAACCAACAAACGCGATTTACAACAACCAACATTTAACAGCCTAAAACAACTTATATTAAAACTAATAGAAATTAAGTTAAATCGAGTTAGAGACTAAAACAAAAAGATGACTAGTATCTGCATCATGCCTTCTATCTAATAATAATTTATAATATATAGTAAAACTAATAAAAATTAAGTAAAATTAGCTTACAATCTAAAACAAAGAAATTACTATAATAATTACATCGTGTCTACTATTATTTATTTATACAACTATTTAAGCACTTATTAACAAATAAATATTAATTACTACAAAACTTACAAATAAGTATTCAATTTCTTACCTGGCTTCTTCATCCTTCTCCTGATTTGGGAAGTTGAAAAAACGTTGCTGTCCTCTGCACCCCATTACACATTTTTTTGATTGCGGCATATTTCCTATAAGACACAAAAATATCTTTTAAAAAACATTCACATTACTTTTTCTTAACTCCGTAATGAACTTACGCACTTTTTTTACTGTAAAACTGCACTAAATTAATAATAATAAATAACCACAACCGACTTCCAACGAATTTTAACAACGAACTGATTTCGGCAGTTCATTTTACCGCTATTATTCTGCCATCCCGCCTTTTTGACTAACTGCTTATTGACGGCACCCTGCTTGTGTTTTGTTGCCAGCTCAGAAAACAGATCGGGGTGCCCTGCCAGCTGACAAGCGAGAGAGCAAGAAAAGAGATTCTGATCAAGTTATCTATGTCTAATACTGAAGAAAGTCTTAATTTATGAACTAAGCCATGGTGTCATACTCTACCGAACGCCTGGGATACGTCAAGAAAAACAGCTGTGCAATTTTGCTTTTTTCCATCGCATCTTCTATTATGCTTGTTATTCGATGAACTTGATCGATTGTGGAGATCTAAAACCAAATTGATGAATTGGTATAAGGCCCTTTTCGGCAATTATGTTCTAAAGTCTTCTTATAATTACAGCTTCAAGTAGCTTGGAAAAAACAGGCAACAATTAGATTGGACAATATGACGAGGCCTGATGTGTTTTTGTACCATAATGATTTCATTTACCTTCCATGACAATGGGACGTATCTGAGATTTAAGCAATCGTTTATTATCGTCGTAAGCTACTTTTCGCGTTAGCTTATTTTAGTACATCAGCAATCACCAAGTCGTTTTTTTCGTTTAAATCTAGTTTTAATGATACTTTCCAGTTCTTTATTTGTTGCTGGTTGAATTTTACCTACGCATTGCATTTCTTCTTCGGAAAGTACCAAGGAACGAAAAAAGAATAAACGTTGTAGTTAGTTTCTCTTTTCTTCGTCGCTTTTGGCTCAGGATCCGTTTGGCTTTCTGAGGGGTGTATTCGACAATATTGGTTTCCTAACATTTTTTACAGCTTTCCAAAGGGAATAATCTGTATTTTTGTTTGCCGTTAATTTCTCAATATTATTAGAAATGTTGGGGTTTGTAAATAACTTTATTTTGTTTTATATTTTCTCTTTTTCTTTATGAGTTTTAAAATATCGGTAGGATATTTAGTATAAAAGATTTTTTATTTTTGCTTAGGAACCGGAGTACTTTTCCAAGCCGATTCTTGAATAGTTTTCGTAAGTGTACGTAGGTTGCTACGACAGGCCTTCCGGAGCGTGGCGCATCTTCGACCACCTCTACACCAGAACGAAAACGTTGAAACCATCGTTGTGCGGTGGAAATGGAAACTGTATCGGGTCCATAAACTGCACAAATTTTATTGGCAGCTTGAGATGCATTTTTGCCTTTATCGTAGTAGTACTGTAAAATATGCCGTATTTTCTCTTTATTTTGCTCCATGTTTGCGACGCTATAACTCACGAACGACTTAAAAGAAACGACAATCAATCAAACACGTGTTAGCGCGTGAAATGAGCTTTCCAAAAAGGGTTAGCATGATCCGATGCCACAAATAAAACTAGGACTACGCGCTTTCAGCGCCAAATACCGCAAGACTTTTTTGACAACCAATATCTAGACCAGACAGATGTCATGCCATTAAAACAGAAAAAAATTAAGGCTTATTCTCAACAAATATTTCCTACCCACACATTTGTATCTTTACGCTCACTTCGCAACAATACAATCTGGTATTTTTATAAAAATAATATTTTGCGATTTAATCCATATTTGCCAGAAAGAATCAATCTGGGTTTTGTGAGCTTATTTTGTAGTATTAAAAGCAGCATCTTTTTAAACTTTCCAAGGTCAATTAAACGCACAGTATCAATTGGGAATTGTGTGACCATGTTGATGCTGCATATTTTTAGAGGATGAATTTCGTTTTGCTTTTCCGTGTTTAGAAAAATCATCCGTTCTTAAATTTCTAGTCGTCATAGTTCCGTCTATTTTTAAATGGGCCTTTTTACTCATATTTCGAACAACCTTGAACATAGGTGTGACCCACTGCTGTGTTGAAATATGAACCTCTTGTTGTAGCCGAAAAATTGCGAGTTGGTGGGAGGGCGCTGACGCGGAATATTCCCGCGCTTACTGGCTGACATGGAGTAGTTCTAAGAACAATGCAGTGGGCACACTAATGTGTTAACTTATATTCAATATTATACGTTCAATTAATGTTGTTAATATATGTATCATACATATTGATCATTATCGTTATATACGGCATTGTTTATTTTACTGCCCCAAATTTGCACACAAAAGTATTAATCACTTTAACAATTCTTTAATAAAAATTCTCACTTTAAAATGAACAATCATTTAATATAATGTTTATTACATTCTTACAAAAAAATTATAATATAAAATTTATATTAACTTATATTAATTAAAGGACGACGAAGGTATGTAGATGTACGGAGCGGGGTGGATATACATATGTATGTAAGTTGCATCCCGGACCGCTGAGTTCACGAAGGAGATATTTACGTGGCGCTGCGTAGGATCAAACGTATAAAGCGAATTGACGTGTCGAATTGCTTAGAACGAATGTTAATAGCGAATGTAAGCACGGATGCGTGTAACGATGTATAACATATGAATCTGCCATCCCGTTGTCCATCCTTTTTGTTGTGTGGGTTGTACAGGTGGGTTGTACAGGTGTGGTGAGTTGAGTTGGTGTTGTGTTATGGTGTCATCGGCTGAGTTTTTCCCAGGTAGAGTGGGAGGAGGCTTAACTCATTTAAACAGGCATTAAGCCAACCAAAAGTTTGTAAATCTGAGATATATGAGAGTTGAGAGAGAGAGTGGTATTGAACCTATTGCCGCACATTATTAACAGAAAAATTACCACTGAGTTTTATTAAAGTACCTCAAGTACCATCACCAATATGTGCGGAATAAAGTCAAACGGATGTTTTAAAATCCTTATATTAGTTATATGGCGGCTAGAGCAGGTTTTCAACCGATTTTATCCATTTTATGCACAAAGATATATTGTTATTAGAAAAACACACTCTTTTAATTTCATTAAGGTGATTCACATATTGGCCGATATTTGTTGTATAAAGTCCTATTATGGTATTATCAGATCAGAATTCTCTCTGAGTTACTACAATACCTCACAGACTGATCGATATTTCTAATAAGTTCGACGTACTTCGACCTTAATGGCTGTATTTGTGCCAAGTTTTATTATATGTAAAACTTTATGGTTCTAACGCTTTGATTTATAAACTTATCACGTTTTTTTAACAGAACCATTATAAGGGAAGTGGGCGAGGTTATCATCCGATTTCATCAATTTTTACAGTGTCGATAAGGGTGCTTAATTATCAATTTAATGAACTGTTTCAGTACAGTCAGATTTTTGGGTTTTGTTTTATATACCTCTTGCCTGACATAACCCCATAAAAAAATCTGTTGCAATCAGGTCAGGTGACCTTGGTGGCCAGCGAAAAGTTTAGTTTCTTGATATTACTCTTGACCGAAACTCTTGGATTTGGCTGAATTGATGATGCAACAGCTGCGATTGTTTTTTGAACCCGAGCATACGGATCTCGATGGTACGGTCTTCTTGCGATACTTCCCGATTCGCCAAACATGTGTAACCAACTCATAATTGTCCATCTACTAGGAATAGTGTCATCGGTATAAATTTTTGCAAACTTTTATCTTCGACAACATAAACATAAACAAACAAAAAAGAAATGTTTACTTGATTTAAGAATTTACAGATAAACATACCTAATATTAGCTAGATAATACAATTCATTCATTCATGACAATCCCAGTAAAAATGTATGGACAAATATCAAATTGGAGTAAAAAAGGAGTACTGGGCAAAAAATAATTTGTTAACAAAAAACGTCTGTTTACAACGCTTGTTTTCCCTTTGTTGATATGATTTGGAGGAATTCCCAAGCTGCTAATCATAACGGTTAATTGTAGTGAATATCTTTTATTTTAAATAAACGCATATTTTGTCACATTAAGTTAGTATGACTTTTGTAATCAACGCGTGACCGTGAATCAAACATCGCGAATATACATACGTCTACAGTTATTAAAGGGTAACGAGGATTAATTATATTTAATTATTTATTAAAAATGTGTGAAAGTATTTATTCGAAGCGTCACTTAAAACGATTAGTGAAAAAAAAGATCGAAATATTTTCTACAAGTAATCGAGAACTACGCAACTTTAAGATCGACTACAACACGTGCAGGATGGGATAGATACCGAGAGTTGAAGAGGGAAGCGAGACGCATTTGCAAACAGAAAAAGAGAGAAACTGAAATGCGTGAGTACGAAGAGCTTGGCAAGCTGGGCGACAAGGGTAATGATCGAAAATTCTACGGCGACTAACAGAAGGTTTCAAGGCCGGAACATACTCTTGTAGAATCCCAAAAGGTGTTCTACCAGATCGTACTAAAATTATGGAAGGAACACTTCTCCAATCCACTGATTAGCAGTGAAAACATAACACAAGGGGAAAGCGAACCCGTTTCCCCAATCGATGACGAAGGATGGATGCCCGACCACGAAGAAGTTCGAATAGCAATTACTCGCCTGAAGAACAATGAAGCGGCAGGGGCCGATGGATTGAATATGGTCGAACGAAAGCATGCACAACGATTGAAATTTAAGTGTGCTCTGCCCAATCCACAAAAAGGGAGACCCCACAATCTGCGCCAACTACCGTGGGATAAGCCTCCTCAACATCGCGTAGGTTCTATCGAGCGTATTGTGTGAAAGATTAAAGTTCACCGTCAACAAACTGATTGGACCTTATCAGTGTGGCTTTAGGCCTGGCAAGTCAACAACCGACCAGATATTCACCATGCTCCAAATCTTGAAAAAGTCGCATGAGAAGAGAATCGACACACACCACCTTTTCGTCGATTTCAAAGCTACTTTTGACAGCTCGAAAAGGAGCTGCCTTTATGTAGCGATGTCTGAATTTTGTATCCCCGCAAAACTAATACGGCTGAATAAACTGACGTTAAGCAATACCTAAAGCTCCGTCAGGATCGGGAAGAACCTCTTCGAGCCGTTTGAATCCTAACGAGGTTTCAGACAAGGCGACTCTCTTTCGTGTGACTTCTTCAACCTTCTTCTGGAGAAAATAATTCGAGCAAAAGATGATTGCGCCAGCATGCTAGTGTAGTGTATTGGGCGCTTTAGTATTCAACTGTAACCGCTCTATCCTAACCCACAACGGCGAAGCCTTGAGGGATACGTTTAACTAGCTACCGTGGTACCTCGCTCGATAATCGGCCACGTCTGTTGGAAATCACCTGTCAACAAGACGATCACGCCACCCATCAAGATTTGTTTGCCTCGAAAGCCTTGCAAGCTGCAATCCAGTGCTTAAATCGCTCACTGCAAGGCCCGTGGCCACTACTTTTTGCTGATGGGCGTTTTTCACTTGCAAGGTCCTGCGGGAGCTTGGATACTGAGTATGCGGTTCTGCCTCCAATTAGCAGGGTTGGGGCTATTTCAGAGGTCGCAACAGCCAGCGAAAGTTGTCTTTGGGCAACTGTGCAGACTGCAAGAAACTTTTGCCGGTGGCCCCTGATGAGTTCAAGAAAAAACAACCGTTTTCGATAGACACGTGATTTATTATTAAATTTCAAATTTACCGTTGCTCCGATAGTAAAAGGGGCTCTTTTTACTTGACTTGAATTCCCAAAGCCACGGTAATAACCAATCTTTTTGACCGGCTGTGTAAACTGACATTGAGCAATAGCAAATCTGTCGGAAGTTCTCCCGTTCTTTGTGAGGCAGGCATACTTAAGTTATGTGTACAGTATAAGGGCATCTGAGGCTTTCACACCAGGCCAATGTCGACTATTGGGTGCGTTCTGTTTTGCGTAACGCAGTTTAAGTGTTTTACATAAAACAATGTCCGCTTTCCTGGCACAGATGGAAAAATGTGGTGAGGGTAATGGCGGAGTTACACCCGCTTGCCGTTTACGAGGTGCACGGCAAGATGGGTCACTTGGGTGCCATTTATGTAACGATAAACACGTGTAGTCTCCATGCCCTTCATTACTATTTACATACCGACCCGCTCGAAACATCAGGACGTCATTCTTGGTCCATACTGGGTTACATTGTAATGAAGTGGTCCGGCCACCAGAATGATGACGGAAGTATCACAATGTGATCCAAGTCATTCGGGTTCACATTGTACGTAGCTCTTAGCATGCAAACTTGTTTTAATTTAGAACTATGTAGTGCAGACGCTCGCTCTCCATCTTTACATAAGTTTATATTCTCCAAGAATTGAGATAGAAGTGTCCTACAGCGTAGCAAAAAATAAAAATTGTTATTACTTACCATTATATAGAATGAGTAAAAGTCTATGCAGGTAACTATTTTATTTGCGTTGGTTAGGATAATAACGTGATATCCCTCGTGTCCCTGCCAGTAAATCAATGTGTATTGTAGAGCATTACTCTGCGTGTATGATTGCCTTGCAAAAGATAAGCATTGCTATAATTTTTTCCGTTCTGAATGACGTCATGTGAAAGCATGCGTTGTATTTTTTTCACAGTTTAAGAATTGTCGAAATTCATAAGTTTCACCTGTGAATAATGTTTTTAAGGGCTCCACATTCTCTTATAAAATATAAATAGTTGTTCTGCTCTCTGAGCGACACATTCCCACTTTTCCCTCATTCATTTTAACGCCCCACAATGGGGACACACATTTTCCATACGGCAAATTTTAATGGTGTGGCTACTGTAATTTAATGTCGCGTTATATTTAAAACCACATTTTTTCAATACCTGATGTGCGCTGAGAAGCTAAGCGAATAGCATTTTCCTTGCGCCTAGCATCATCTTGTGCAGAAGTTTCTCCACCTCTGACCTTTGCCTGACGTGCTGCTTACTCATGTCTGCGCTGTTCACCATGATCATGGCCCTTTGTAAACTCTGTGAAAGATTTGATTTACGTTTGCGGGTAATATTTAGGTACTCCAAAAAATGTCAAAAATATCCTACTCCTATAAATACAGGGTTTGTCCAGAAAGTAATAGGACTGATTTTCTTCCTCCGCAACTGTACTTCGGAGCGTGTGCGCACCGACGGCACTCCGTACAGGGCCCTTCTAGCTAAAGAACCAGCGTCTGGTCAGTTGTCTCCCCGGACTTTTTTTGTTTCTTTGCCTGAAAAGGACGATGAAAGCCAAGCATGTTGAGACGACAGAGCGGGTCTCAAGGCTATTCCGGAGAATGCCATCCGTGAAGCCCTCAATGCTTGGAAATCGCCCTGGCAGCGCTACATCGACGCAGGAGAAGCCTATTTTGAAAGTTTTTAAACAATTTTAACGATTGGTTCAATAATTTTTTTTTAAATCGGCTCAGTCCTATTGCTTTCCGGGCAAACCCTATATATACGAAATATTATTTTATCAAAATAGCTGTAGAACTTGTAGCTAAAATATTACACCTACTAATAATTCTATATATGTAAATCTAGTCAGTCGTTCTTCCCATTCGCTGCTTGGCGCAATTGGAGACTCCAAGCAAAGCCAGGTCCTTATCCACCTGGTCTTTCCAACGTAGTGGATGTCTTCCTTTTCATCTACTTGTCAAAAATATCCTAGCTGTCGTTCCATCGAATGCGATATTCGCTGTCTGAAGCTCGAATTATTTCCTCCAAGAGTAGTTTGCACAGTCGTATTAGTTTCGCTAAGATACCAAATTCAGACATAGAGAGCTTGGAAATTGACGAGAGGTGGTGCGTGTCGATTCTCTTTTCACCGGACTTTTCCAAAATTTGGAGCATAGTGAATATCTAGTCAGTTGTTCATTTTTTGCGCCTAAAATCACACTGATAAGGTCCAATCGGTTTCTTGACGGTGGGCTGTAATCTTTTACACAATATGCTCGATAGCACCTTATAAGCGATGTTGAGGAGGTTTATCCCACGGTAATTGGCGCAGATTGTGGGATCTCCCGTTTTGGTGGTTGGACTCTTAAATTCCAATCGTCTGACTTGCTTTCGTCCGACCATATTCTACAAAGAAGCTTACGCATGCTTCTTATCATGAATTAGAAAAGATATATGCCTTAAAAATGGAAATCGAGTGCCTAAGACATGCCTAATGCAACCTAATAAAAATTAAAATTGAGTTTTATTAAAATATGTAAATTTTAGGATTCTAGTGAAGAAAATAAATTTTATTTAGACATATACTTTAGCGTTCAAGGTGTACGGACGTGTTTTGTAATTCTCTCCGCGTATTCAGATTTTGCAAAAGTAAACAATCAACAATAATAAGATAAAAACAAACAATCGAATAAAAGTCAGTTCCCACAAATTGTTAATAATAATATAAACGAATAGTGCACAAAACAAAAAGATAAAAAAATAAAAAAATACAATATTGACTGCTTCGCAGCCTCACCAGCAAGGCCGTAGGCATTCTTTAAATCCTCCAAAAAATAAATGTAACGGCGATGATGATTCGTCGCAGCGATCAGCTGAAATGGAAAATATGCAAAGTTCGCAGTCAGCAGAAGCAGCAGTAAACAGCAATCAGACAACCACAAATCCACTATGCAGGTACCAGCAAGCACCCTGACAGCGAAGGAAAACAAAATGCAAGGTGAGAATGTACAAAGCAAAAAAGGGCCATCAGTTCAGACTGGTATTGATGGCCACATTAATGTAAAAAGAAAATCGAGTCCTATTAAATCAGCGGTAAATACCAAAAAGTTTCCACCAGGCACGCCAAATGGTAAAAGGCCAGAAATTCTTGATGGCAACAGATTTGCTTTACTCAGCAAATAGTCTAACGATGATGCAAAGGGTACCACCACAGTATTGAATACCAAACCTCCTCCAATCTATTTGCGTGAGCGTAGCTCAAATGCGCTTGTTTCCAAAATAAGCAATATAATAGGCGCAAACAATTTTCACATTGTGCCTGAAAATTCTCAAGCGTTTTTGAGAAATAAAATTGTTTTAAATTTGTTTTGGGATGCGTGTTTGTTTAATCTTTTGTTTTTAAGGTATAGTCACTTAGCACAATTTAACTTGCGACGGCGAAAAAAGCGAAAAACGAGAAACGCGTGCGAATTCTTTGGCAGTCTAATTACAATTATTTTTTTATTCTAGTTCATCTAGTTACTTAGCCTAAGTCTTAAAACTAACGGGATAGAACAGTTTGAATGGAAGTATACAGGTATGTACAAAGAGAGGTGAGTAATTCATTTTGTTAACTTATAAATAGTAATAGATTACGGTAAGTATATTTAACATTATTAGGGTAAGTACAATTACAGGAAAACTTTATAATTCAAACATAAAATGCATTTCAGAAAAGTAATTAATTTTAATTTCATTTTAGGTTGAACATATACATATACAGAAGTCGCTTGACGCAACACCGGCCACCTTGACAGGATCAGGATCCTTCAACATCCATGGGCAGTAATGCGAGTTTATGAATTGGGCGCTTAATGGTGCCCGCCTTGGTTACCACGTCTGCCACTCGTACCTTGCCGTCTTGGCCTTCGACGGTTGCGCCGACGCGGCCGATTACCCACTGCTGCGGCGGCACGTTGTCTTCGTGAACGAGGACGAGATCGCCTGGCTGCAGGTTGCGTTTGGGGTGGAGCCATTTGTTGCGTTCCTGAAGGCTCGTTAGATATATTTTGGACCACTGTTGCCAAAACTGTTGCTTGAGACAGCAAACAAGTTGCCATCTCTCGCAGCAACGAATTGGGTCCGTTGGCACTTGTGCTGGGGGCAGTGCTCGCAGAGGACAACCGATTAAAAGGTGCGCTGGAGTTAATGTTTCTCCGTCGTTGGGGTCCTGGCTCAACGGTGTTAGGGGACGCGAGTTCAAAATGGCCTCCACTTCGGCCAGTAGCGTTGAGAGCTCTTCCGTCGTTAGTAGAGCGTTGCCGAGTGCGCGAACGATTACATGCTTGGCGGACTTCACGGCCGCCTCCCATAATCCGCCGTAGTGCGGCGCCCTGGGTGGTATAAAGCCGAAGCTGAATCCTTCTTCGGCTGCGAACCCCCTTAGTTCTGGCGCTTGCGCTAGAAACGCCTAATTCAGCTCGCGCAGCTTGCGGTCGACGCCGACAAAGTTGGTTGCGTTGTCGCTGAATATTTTCTGTGGCATCCCTCGGCGACCAATGAACCTTTTGAGGGCGAAAATAAAATAATTCGTAGATAGGTCCGAGACGAGTTCTAAATGTACTGCTTTTGAAGTGAAGCAAACGAAAACTGCTATATAAGTCTTTACGGGTGGTCGACCACGTATTTTTAACGTTGTATATATGGGACCACAAAAATCTACGCCACATATCAGAAAGGGTCGTAAAACTCGAAGTCGTTCAACTGGCAAATTCCCCATTATTTGGGTTTGCAACTTCGGCTTGTAATGAAAGCAGTGTGTACAATTTCTTACGATTCTACTGCAAGCTTCTTTGGCATTAATTAGCCATATGCGTTCTCGAAGAAGCGCAACCAACGCTTTTGTCACAGCGTGGTGATTTCGAAAGTGCAGGAACCGTAAGTAAGTGATAACGAAATGCGAATTTTTATTCAGTAACAATGGGAATTTGGTATAGTATGGGAGAGGTGCATTTAATAGGCGACCTCCTACTCGGATTAATTTAAAAGAAAGCGACGTATCCGAGTACTCATGCAAGAACGGGTTGAGTTTTTGCAAGTTGGCGGGTAGCGTCGTCCCTTTAGTCAGTTTTTGGATTTCGCACGCAAACTCAGAATGTTGAATCACCTGGACAATTTTCAAAAAACTCAAGTTTAATTCGTCTGCCGTCAGAGCTCTTCCCACAGTAGGCGTTTTTGGTCGTCTGATTCATTGTAATAAATATGCGACCACACGAAGCAACTTTTGATGAGAAGAGAATTTTTCAATCAGCTCCATTATAGTGTTATCGTTCACATTTGCAGACAATGTGAAAGCGTTTTTCTTCTTCTCTAAGGCTTCGTTTTCTGGGGAGAGCTGGAAGTGAGCGTTAATTGGCCATAAAGCGGGGTCTTCTTGGAGGAACTGTGGACCGCCAAACCATATAGAATTATTGAATTCGTCCACGTTACAACCCCAAGACACTTGATCCGCAGGATTTTGTTTCGTTGGCACATGTCGCCACTGTACATTGTCAGTCAATTCTTGGATTTCGGACACTCTATTTGTGACAAAGGTTTGTAATGAAGATGGATGTGTTTTTACCCAGTGCAATACAATTTCAGAGTCTGTCCAAAATATAATTTTCTCGAATCGTCGACTCAACATTGGTGCAACTCGTGACCATAATTTGGCAAGAAGATGTGCTGCCGAGAGCTCAAGACGCGGAAGAGACTTGGTCTTCAGCGGAGCCACTCTAGACTTTGCAGTAAGCAGCATACATTTTACACCACTAGCAGATTGGCTTCGTATGTATATGCAGCATCCGTACGCTCTTATTGAAGCGTCGGAGAAGCCATGGATTTGGCATGTAGCAGTCGACTCTAGGTTTACATACCGAGGAATGCTAATTGACGACAGCTGCAGTAGGTTGGCTTTGAAATTCTGCCAGCTAGTGTTGAGGCGCAATGGAATCGACTCATCCCAATCTAGTTTTTGAATCCAAAGCTCTTGCAATAAGATTTTTGCTTTGGTAACTGGTGGGGCTAATAATCCAAGAGGATCGAAAAGGCGAGCGGAGACTGACAATATGTTCCGTTTAGTGGCTCGCAGATCATTAAAGTTGGCATCCAACACAAATCGAAACAAATCCTCTTTCGGCAACCAGTGGATTCCTAGTGTTTTAGTTGAATTTTTGTCATTGAAACTTAATGACTTTTCAGTGCAATCACCTGCCGAGTTTAATATTTTAATTACTTCACTTCTTATAAGATCTAGAGACTCAAAATTTTCAGATCCTGTCAATAAGTAATCGACATAAAAGTCTCTTCTAAAGCCCAAAACTTTTGGACCACCGAAATAATTGACGTTAAGTCATCTTCAGATTGGCATAATGTGCTAGTTGCAGAAGCAGGAGAACTTAGATTGCTGGCATATTTGCCAGACACAACCCACCATAAAAGGGTTTTCTGTAGCATTGGTTGATTAGGGCCACTTTTAATTTGGCCAACCGCTAACAGATCGAAAAAGGTTTCTGCACCCAACAAGATATCAATTTTTTTTGATTAATGGAATTCTGGATCCGCCAATTTAATATTGTGCGGAATTTTTCAGCCATTAACATTTATGTTATGGTCTGGATGATTAGCCGAAATGCAACGCATTATCCAGAATTCCGCCGAAAATTCGGAATTATTTACCCGCGACTTAACAAACGCGCTTAATTTTGTCCCCACTTTCGTATTGGAATTTCCAATTCCTATTATGTTTAACGTTTTGTGTTGGCGGCGAATCCGCAACTTTTGTGCCAAGTCCTCCGTCATAAAGTTGACTTGGGAGCCTGAGTCCACGCTCTCGCAGGCAGGTATTCACCATAACTGGTCCTCACTTGAATAACTGCTGTCGCCAACATTACCCGATCCGGCATACTCGCTGTATGCATGGCATGTGTGGTTGATGTTTGCGGATGAGATGCAGCGGGGAAGGAAACCGTGTACTGGTGCAACAATGTGTGATGCGATCGATTGCATACACGACATCGATCCGCTCTGCACTTGGATACCGTATGCCCCTTACGTAAGCAATTTATGCATAAAGGCACCGATTTCACAAACTCGAACCGCTGTTGTACAGGAAGCGCATTGAAAGTGGGGCAGGCAGTTAAAGGGTGTTCTTTTGACTTGCATTTTTGACAAGTCGGCTGCTTTGCATCTGCAGCAACTAAAGCAGATTTTGTCCTGTCCATGTGTTGCTGCTTCATGTGGCTCATACTGGTTGTGGATCCGGATTTCGTCCTCGAACAGGATGCTCCTTCCGCAGCTAACTGCTGAAATCTTCTATTTAAAGATGCTTCGCAATCCTTCCATAATGGTAAGTGATCGTAGTCAAGTTGCTCTTCCCACTTGGATCGGGTGACAGAGTCAACCTTTGTCATAACTATATGTATTATAATGGCGTTTTTTATTTGCTTCTTATCGCCCAGAGATAGCAAAGAGTCATAAACAGCAGACACTTCATCAATCATTGATCGCAATGAAGGCGCGGATGGCTTTGGGATGGTTGGCAGCTCAAAACGTTTAGATATTGTATTGAAAAATATCAAGCACTTATTATCGTAAACTTTTTTGAGACTTGCCAACGCTTTCGGATAATTTTCATCCGACATCTGAAACACTTTAACTGTTCCCTGAGCCTCTCCAGATAGACAATTTACCAAATGGTAAAATTTTTCTGTATCTGGGATATTTGGATCATTATGAACCAAGCTCTCAAACAAACTCATAAAATTTTTAAACTCTGAATATTCTCCCTTGAATTTCGGCAAATTTATTTTAGTGAGTCTTGAGCTGTGAGAAGCTACGAAAGATGTTTCGGCAATTGACGTTCTATTTTTGGCTAAAATATTTTTAATTATTGATTTCGTTTCAACAATTATGTCCTCTAACTCCCCTCGAGCCATGTCGTCTTCATCAATCTCTTCAATTTTAGATTGGCATTTCATTAGCTTTTCGCTATGTGAATTTAATATGTCGAGCCGACATTCCAATTCAATTGGATCTAACGACATGGTTTTTTCTAAAAGGCCCGTCTTTATTCGCAAAATACTATTTTTTGCCTCCGTCCTTTGGCGCTTTAATGACTTTAAGTCGATTAACTCCTTACTTGAAGAGAGGTTGGCGATAGTTGGCTTTGGCTTGCTCATTTTGCGTGTTTAAAAACCAAAAAGGTTGGCAACAGATATATTAAAAATCGATAACGATAACGAAAAAAATATATATATCGATTCCCAAATATACGAAAGCCAAACCAATAGCAATAAAGGTTGGCAACAAATATATTTGGAATCGGTTACGAAAACGAGAAAGAATAATATCGATTCCCAAGTATACGAATGCCAAACCGATGAGTTATGCAAAATGAGCACTAGCACAGTCGAAAATTTAACGCGAAAAAATATTGTCCAATAATTAAATTTGCGAAAACCCGAGATAATATGCGAAAAAACTGACCGAATTAAAATTTTAAAATTATGCGATTTAAAAAAAGGTCGCACCTTAATGTAGGCGAATCCGCAATCCCAAAATCCCTTCACATTCACTTCAATATATGTATATAATACGTATATGTATGATATTTAATATACATATGTAGAAACGATAAATAAGCGTGTAATGTGAAAAGAGAGAGCCAAAAACTGAAAGTGTGCGTTTGCAGTTTTATTATTATTGTTTTTTGTTTGCACCACTTTCAATAATTCGCACTCGTTACCTGTTGCGTCGGCTGTTTGCCAGCGCTTACGTCCCTCTGGCACAGGATGCAGCGGCAGCTCATTCCCACGACGACTTAAACAGCAGCGGATTGACTGCAGCAGCAAATTGACGGCAGCAGCGACGTGATGGCAGCAGTGGCGGGATGGCAGCAGCGGATTGACGGCAGCAGCGACGTGATGGCAGCAACGGTGATGACAGCAACGGTTTTAAGAACAACGCTTTGAGCTTACCGGTCTCTTCACTATGCGGCACTTTAGAAAGTTTATAAAACTGTTTTTTTTTGTTTAATTATAACGTAATTATTCTTATTAATTTTTGCTTGAGCTTTTATTTGCGCCCACCATTGTACCGCATAAATAATTCACCTTGCAATTTACCACCTTTTCTTCTTATTCTTTCTCACGAACTTCTTTTAGCAACACACACTATGTATTTATTTCTGTATGTATATATGTATGTGCACGCTCTCCACAATACTTCCCTTTTTTTTTTTGCTCTTTTAGGCTGAGGTAAGTATGTATTTTAGCACTCCACTTTACAAATATGTATGTATGTATGTATAATTTTTTTTTTGTTTTTACAGATTTCACTGCACGCACTGTGTATGTAGATATATATGTTTGTTTTATAGGTTTTCACTGCACGCACTTTGCATATATGTATGTACATACATATATGCACATATATATTTGGATTTTTAATCCCCTTTATAATTTTTTGTGTTAATTTTTGTTTTAGAATTTGTTGTTTTTTCACCTTCACAACCGTGAACACCGAATTCCGAAAACCGAACACCGAAAAGGGTATAATTGGCAATTGGTTTGAAAAGAATTTTTGCACTATTATTATATCACTGAATGTAATCTTAAGTTAACTTTTTTAAACACGAATTTGTCCCTGCTCGGGCGCCATGAAAATTTTCAAGCGTTTTTGAGAAATAAAATTGTTTTAAATTTGTTTTGGGATGCGTGTTTGTTTAATCTTTTGTTTTCAAGGTATAGTCACTTAGCACAATTTAACCAATTGCCTACACCGAACACTTGAACTTACGGAAATTGCGACGGCGAAAAAAGCGAAAAATGAGAAACGCGTGCGAATTCTTTGGCAGTCTAATTACAATTATTTCTTTATTCTAGTTCATCTAGTTACTTAGCCTAAGTCTTAAAACTAACGGGATAGAACAGTTTGAATGGAAGTATACAGGTATGTACAAAGAGAGGTGAGTAATTCATTTTGTTAACTTATAAATAGTAATAGATTAAGGTAAGTATATTTAACATTATTAGGGTAAGTACAATTAAAGGAAAACTTTATAATTCAAACATAAAATGCATTTCAGAAAAGTAATTAATTTTCATTTCATTTTAGGTTGAACATATACATATACAGAAGTCGCTTGACGCAGCAGTGCCCTTGAAAAAAGGTAACATATATGAAACAAAAATTCAAACATACACTGAAAAAAGTGTCATGGATGTTGTGAAATTCTTATCAAATAATAACAAGAATTACTACTCTTACTAACTGAAGAGCTCTAAAGGCCTAGTTGTGTTATCATAAAAAGGATATACTCTTCGGTAGACTCTAACGACGTTAAAGAAGCATGGAAAAAATGTAGTTTTAGTATTAAAACAGCAGTTAAAATTTTTAACAAAAATTGGTGGGTAAAATAGAATTGATGGTAAATTCTAATCAACCAAAGAAAAACGAAACACATCCGATTTACAATCTAAAATATATGCTCCATACCAAAATATCAGTTGAGGAACCAAATAAAAGAAATAATCCAGTACAATGGACAAACTGCCATGAGTTTGGACACACGAAATCAAACCGCAACCTACGCAATGTCTGCGTGGTTTGTGGTGATTTATATCCCACATCCAAATGCACTCTTAAAAAAGAGAATTTAAATGAAAAATGTCGTAATTGTGGGGGAAATCTCACTACAAACTATAGGGGTTGTCCTGCATATAAAGACTTAAAAACGAAATTGTCTGTCGGAATTCAAGCACGTTGTAACGAAATGTTAGATATTCATCCTATTGAATATATTAAAATTCCCGCCATATTTCAAAACCATTAAGTCTTAAAGACAATGCTGCACAAGAGAGCTATACAAACATGGTGAAAGACAACACTGCACAAATGCAATTGCCCCAAAACCAACCAAATGGAAGCGTTGAAACTATAATTTTAAACCTTACCCAATGTATTACACAATTTATGTCTACAATGCAAAATATGATTCTAAGCAGAAAATCAAATGTTGCAAACTTTTTTAATTAAAAAATGAACGCACTGAACATTTGTATCGGGTGATTTTTTTGAGGTTAGGATTTTCATGCATTAGTATTTGACAGATCACGTGGGATTTCAGACATGGTGTCAAAGAGAAAGATGCTCAGTATGCTTTGACATTTCATCATGAATAGACTTACTAACGAGCAACGCTTGCAAATCATTGAATTTTATTACCAAAATCAGTGTTCGGTTCGAAATGTGTTTCGCGCTTTACGTCCGATTTATGGTCTACATAATCGACCAAGTGAGCAAACAATTAATGCGATTGTGACCAAGTTTCGAACTCAGTTTACTTTATTGGACATTAAACCAACCACACGAATGCGTACAATGCGTACAGAAGAGAATATTGCGTCTGTTTCTGAGAGTGTGGCTGAAGACCGTGAAATGTCGATTCGTCGCCGTTCGCAGCAATTGGGTTTGTGTTATTCGACCACATGGAAGATTTTACGCAAAGATCTTGGTGTAAAACCGTATAAAATACAGCTCGTGCAAGAACTGAAGCCGAACGATCTGCCACAACGTCGAATTTTCAGTGAATGGGCCCTAGAAAAGTTGGCAGAAAATCCGCTTTTTATCGACAAATTTTGTTCAGCGATGAGCTCATTTCTGGTTGAATGGCTACGTAAATAAGCAAAATTGCCGCATTTGGGGTGAAGAGCAACCAGAAGCCGTTCAAGAACTGCCCATGCATCCCGAAAAATGCACTGTTTGGTGTGGTTTGTACGCTGGTGGAATCATTGGACCGTATTTTTCAAAGATGCTGTTGGACGCAACGTTACGGTGAATGGCGATCGCTATCGTTCGATGCTAACAAACTTTTTGTTGCCAAAAATGGAAGAACTGAACTTGGTTGACATGTGGTTTCAACAAGATGGCGCTACATGCCACACAGCTCGCGATTCTATGGCCATTTTGAGGAAAACTTCGGAGAACAATTCATCTCAGAAATGGACCC
This sequence comes from Bactrocera tryoni, assembly GCF_016617805.1. NCBI lineage: Eukaryota > Metazoa > Arthropoda > Insecta > Diptera > Tephritidae > Bactrocera > Bactrocera tryoni. The sequence goes on from NW_024395977.1 coordinate 20,074,232, forward strand.
GTAAGTTGGCCACCAAGATCATGCGATTTAACGCCTTTAGACTATTTTTGTGGGGCTACGTCAAGTCTAAAGTCTACAGAAATAAGCCAGCAACTATTCCAGCTTTGGAAGACAACATTTCCGAAAGAAATTCGGGCTATTCCGGCCGAAATGCTCGAAAAAAGTTGCCCAAAATTGGACTTTCGAATGGACCACCTAAGACGCAGCCGCGGTCAACATTTAAATGAAATTATCTTCAAAAAGTAAATGTCATGAACCAATCTAACGTTTCAAATAAAGAACCGATGAGATTTTGCAAATTTTATGCGTTTTTTTTTAAAAAAAAGTTATCAAGCTCTTAAAAAATCACCCGATATATGGAATGCTAAGGGTGTAAACCAGTATAAATTGGAACTTATTAGATTTCTGGATGAAAATAATATTGATATAATGTCAACGTGTGTAGATGTTGTTCGAGTATTGTCCACTTCTTCATCACTGCCTGAGTCAGCTTCGGCACTGTATTTTGCAAAATAGCACTTTTCACACGTCCTTATATAGTGTTTAGTGCATGTCGGAATAAGGCAATGGTCACAAACTGCTGTTGTTTTATTATCGATCTTATCAGTTTTGCAGGTTTCACACCGCCGTTTCAAAGTGTTGACCTGTTTCAAGAATAGAAAATATTGAATAAATTTGAAAATGAATTAATTTTGAAATAAAATGAATTATGAAACCTTACCTGTATTGCCGGACGCGAGCTCACCACTGCAGGAAACCGTTTGAAATTGATCAAGTCCATTCCAATTTTAGTTGTATAATTCATTTTTGTTTTGCATCGGTTTTTAATTGCATCTGCGCTAGCTCCATAGAGAGTTCTTTCAAAAATATTTAACGCTTTTCAGACTTATTGGTGTTCCACAAAGGGTGACTAAGATCAAACATCCTGAACGCTGCAAGCCCAGCATACTCGTATTATAAAATAATGCCATGGGCCAGCGGTTTGTTATACTCTCGCAACAAAGTTGCTAAGGAGAGTATTATAATATTGTTCACATAACGGTTGTTTGTAAGTCCTAAAACTAAAAGAGTCAGATATAGGGTTATATATACCAAAGTGATCAGGGCGACGATTAGAGTAGATATCCGGATGTCTGTCTGTCCGTCCGTGCAAGCTGCAACTTGAGTAAAAATTGAGATGTCATGATGAAACTTGGTACACGTATTTCTTGGCTCCATAAGAAGGTTAAGTTCGAAGATGGGCAAAATCGGCCCACTGCCACGCCCAAAAAATGGCGAAAACCGAAAACCTATAAAGTGTCATAACTAAGCCATAAATAAATATATTAAAGTGAAATTTGGCACAAAGGATCGCATTAGGGAGGGGCATATTTCGACGTAATTTTTTTTGGAAAAGTGGGCGTGGCCCCACCCCCTACTAAGTTTTTTGTACATATCTCGGAAACTACTATAGCTATGTCAACCAAACTCTATAGAGTCGTTTCCTTCAGGCATTTCCATATACCCTCCCTTCGAAAACACACAAATACGGTATTTGAAAAATATGTAAATGACGGATAATGAAATCTCGATTATCACTTTATCATGCGAGAGTATAAAATTTTCGGTGACACCCGAACTTAGCCCTTCCTTACTTGTTTTTCATTTGCCAGAGAATCCACGTAGCATTTTGTCAAAAGTATCAACACCACCTGCTCATTATAATCATGTACGACTTGTGGTTTGTTGTTACAGGATTTACATCTTCGCTGGCATGAGCAGTTGAAAGCATTAGTACATTTTTCTTCGAATGTGTTGTAAAGCTTACTAATTGCATTGATTTTGAAAAACAAAACACAGATTTAAATACACCCCTTTTTTTGCTTCTTCAGAGGATGTAAATAGTTTTGGCAATTGTGGCTTATTGCCTCGTATTGTGCCCACCAACGTGGTATTCCGCACAAGCAAATCATCCGCCAATTCATAACTTGTGAAAAAGTTGTCCATCGTGATATTCACACCCCTGTCCAAATATTGGTTGCTGAGTCGCATAACAAGATTGCGCGCAATACCAAGCGACCGCTGTTCATTAGGCTGTGCACCCAAATATACTTCGCCTGCAAGTGGATAGTTGGTTTTTGCGTCAGCAAGCCATTTATTTTCCAGGCTTAGAGGGAATGTATTGGCGGAAACTGCATCGGTTTCTCGTTGAAAGTAACTGCTCATCAACTGTCAATTCTTTACCTGGGACAAATGGTATCGTCAAATTCGCCAAGAATATTGTCAATGCATTGCGAATAGGTGCCAATTTGTGGTATCGTAGTCTCTCAGTGCGAGTCCGGGAATCGTCAAAGCGTATAAAACGGCATAATTGCTCAAACCAATGTAGTGACATCACTGCTCTATAAAAAGGCATGTTCGTTTTGTGAAAAAGATCCTTAGCATGAACTAAGTTTGCCTTCTCAGCTCCGGGGTATAAAATTATTGCAATAAAAGCATATAATTCATCCGCATTTGTGTCTTGCCAATATCTTTTTTTTTTGAACTGTTTGATGCATATTAGCCTGTATTACTCTTTTAGCTTTCCTATTCGTTTCAAGAGCAATACTTTCAACAAGAGACACTGGGAAAACGCGTACGAAGGCATCGATTTTAGATCCAAAACTTTCCGTGCATAGTGAAGTTGATTGTCTACGCATTCCCAATGCCCGTTTCGTTCGCCGTTTTTCAGTTTGGTTTGCCTTTCACCTGACCACAATATTTTTCTTTATTTTATAGATAAATCGCACATAACAGCTGATACATGTACTGATCTATCTTCTGATCATTCCCTGTATTAATAAAGTTATGTGAACAACCCATATTCGTTGATCCAAAAGTGGGTCTGACATCTTATAAACCAACTGCCTAAAATATAAAAAATACGTGAGTAGCCACTATACACAATATTAATTGAGTACAAAATAAATACAGGAAGAGATATTGACGAAAGCATAAGAGAAGTCAATAATATAATAACTAGCGCAGCTGTCTTAGCAACACCAAACAAAAGCTGTAAGCTGCTTGGTTTCAAAAAAATCACTAATAGAATGCGTAAATTAAACGCCAGGAAGAATTCAACACTGAAATGTATGTAAAGAAGTTGTGTTCAAATTCAAGCAAGCGAAATTACCTTTGGAAAGCCCAAAAGTCCATGAAGCTACCAACTGACTCCAACATGCCTATACGAGACTGGGGTGGAAATAGCGCTCGAAGCGGCGAGGAAAAGGCTAATTATTTTGCAAATCATCTAGAAAAGGTATTTCAACCTATTATTCTGGAATTATTAAAATCATAAAAGAACTTAACTCAAAAAAGTCACCAGATATGACAATTTTACCCCAAAAATGCTAATTGAGTTACCAAATATTGCTCTAGAGGTGCTCTCTTTGCTCTTCAATGCAATTCTGAGTCTAGGATACTATCCAATTTCATGGAAAAAGTCGCAGATTATCTTGATAGACAAGACGGGGAAAGACTTAACACAGCCGTCTTCATACAGACCAATCAGACTTCTACCTTGTCTTTCTAAAATAATTGAAAAAGTGTTGCTGGCCAAGATGTCTCCTTTCCTCCACGAAAATAATATAATACCAACGCACTAATTCAGGTTTCGTGAAAAACATATGTAGCACGATGGAGCAAGTAAATATAATTACTAACGAAATAAGAAAATCATTTGAGAACAGAGAGTACTGTTCAACTATATTTCTAGACGTGGCTCAGGAATTTGATAGGGTGTACTAGCATGAAGGCCTTTTATATAAGACTAAAAATATTCTACCTTTAGAATTGTATAAAACATTGGAGTCTTATTTAAAATATATACAGATAAGGGCTGGTGTACCACAGGGCAGTGTTTTAAGCCCAACTCTATACATAATATATACAGCAGATCTTTCAGCAGCTAATAATATATTGACTTCAAATGCCACATTATAGCATCAAAAATATTAGCGGAGCACTTAAGTTCTGTCGAAGAATGGCTAGCCAACTGGCATATAAATGTGAATGAACAAAGTGTAAGCATGCTACATTTTCGCTTAGACCAAAAATGTGTTATTACCTCGAGAAATACACCACCTTTAAAACGCATATAAATTTTTTTGTTTCATATGATCCGGTAACGAGTTGTAATGTTCACCACTTTCTTTAAGGCGCTTCTGGAGCTTCACCGTCACAGGCTTCTTATTTATTAATATTTTTCATAGATCAATTTTTCTAATATACTTCAAAAGTTGTACAATAATATGTCTTTAAATTTAATACAATTATATTACTCATGTCGCCGCAAAAAAAAAAAACATAAATTCATATATCCATTTTTTGCCTTTAAAACCTTATACCCCCCTTAAGGAATCTAACACCATATCAGCCGTTTAGTAGTGTAATAAACATACTCACTCACAAACTTTCGCCTTTATAATAGTGGTATGATAATTTCAACAACAAGACCCACAAATCAAGTGACGCTTGCGCAACTGTATTCTGTAAAAAGTTGATTCTTAACTATCCAGAATCGACTCCGATATACTATAGTGCCCCATGAAACTAAACATATGGTATATAAGTATGTAATATTGTTTTAATTTTTGAACGTAAATACCTTTATTCGTTTACTATATTAATACTAATAATTATTTTGAATAGTAATGAAGTCATTCATTTGAAAAATTAATAATATATGTAATAAGACTACTACATTGTAACCAAAAGTCAGAAGACGAGTCTGAGTTTTCTCCTAAACGAATGATTACTCCTCAAACCATTCTAATTAATCGTTATTTTATACTTAGGGATGGAACAACAGATGTCACACGTACATTTCATTTTGGAGAGCCCACAGATGTCCAAAAAGAAGCTTATACACGAGTTTTAAAAGGACAATTAGCATTTGGCTGCACAATTTTTCCCTCACGGGTTAAAGTAAATATATTTCTATGATTCTAATCAATTTTAGTATATTTATTAATTAACATAGGGTCAAATGCTCGATACAATCGCAAGAAAATCATTATGGGATATCGGACTCGACTACGGGCACGGAACAGGACATGGTATTGGATCATTTCTTAATGTACATGAAGGTCCTATGGGAGTAGGAATTCGACCCATGCCTGATGATCCTGGATTGCAAGAAAACATGTTTATTTCAAATGGTACAATTAAAAATATGTTTTAAAATGTACCAATTTTAACGATTTTAAATTTATCGTTATGCCAGAGCCAGGCTATTATCAAGACGGAGAGTTTGGTATACGAATTGAAGATATCGTTCAGATTGTTCCAGCTTCCACTAGTTATAATTTCGCAGGAAGAGGTGGTTTGACATTCAAAACTATAACAATGTGTCCAAAACAAACAAAGATGATCAAAAAAGATTTGTTGACCAATGTTGAGGTAATGTACTAAATTTCATCACTATTATTATTTTTTATTATGTAATTTCGTTTTATAGGTAAATATATTGAATACCTATCACAACAAAGTATGGGAGACGTTATCGCCTATTTTACGAGAGAAAAATGATGATTTCACATTGGAATGGTTGGAGAAAGAAACTTGCAGAATTTAATTTTTAATCTAAATAACTTAATAAAAAATATTTGCGTAAAACTAGTTGTAATGTAGTTACTGGTTTTTCTGCCGTTTAATGTGATTCTCCCACAATAGCTTTCCGCACTAAGCGAAAGTTCATATAGAAAATAGCAATCCTTTATTGCCAGATACATAATTAAAAATTTTCCTGATCATCTTTAAACGTACTGTCGCGCCTATTTGAGCGATGTGTGGTATACATGGGGAAACAGAGAAACTGGAATCGGTTGCGAGCTCAAAGCCTGGGCGTAGCTGGTTTAGCATGATATATTATTTGATTTTAAAATAAGATTGTTTTTTTTTTATGTTAACAAGTAAGCAAAGGTTTATTTTGATGGCAACCGAACATTTTATACTCTCGCAATTTAAAAATATCGATAGCGGGGAAAATACTTTCAAATACAGCAAAGCTTTATACTAAAACAAGAAAAAATGCGACGCTATGAGCGGTAATGCAAACTGCGCAGCGTGCATGATGCAACCGGTTCGAAAAAGCACGCTTGGCATCCTTGCCAAAACTGAAATTGAAATCGATCATTTTCGCTATCTAACTCAGTGAGAACATTAATAAGAAATATTTATATTTCACATATTTTTATTTTTGAAAATAAAAAAAATTTAAATGCGCAGTTTTTAGCAGTTTCATGAAGATGTGTCAGCAAGCACAAGATCAACAGTACAAACTGCGCATTGTTGCCAATATTTAGTGCATTTACGAAAAAACCGTATAATACTCTTCACAATATAAGAATTTTCTTGAACATTCTTGACAAGAACTTTGATCGGTTAGTTTGTATGGCATCTATGTATATGCTATTTTTATCCGATCTAAACAATTTCTTTGGATATTCCGTTATTGCCCTATTATCTAAGCTAAATTTCATACAAGCACTTGATTCTGATCGTTTGTGTCATATGAAAGCTAAATGCTATAGAGGTCCGATATTGGCTATTTCGACAAATGAGCAGCTTCGTCTTCTGAAAAGGACAGGTGTAAAATTACAGAAAGATATCCCACTGACTCTACTGAGTCTGAGCTCATTTAAAAGATGAGGCGATAAATAAAAATGTTTCAATAAAAACTTGATTGGTAGAATTTTATAAAAAGTTTTGTATATATTGGTTGTCAAAAAAGTCTAGCGGTATTTTCGGTAGTTGGCGCTGAAAGCGCGTAGTTCTAGTTTTATTCGTCGCATCGGTCATGCTATACCTTTTTGGAAAGCTAATTTCACGCGCTACCACGTGTTTGATTGATTGTCGTTTCTTTTAAGTCGTTCGTGAGTTATAGCGTCGCAAACATGGAGCAAAATAAAGAGAAAATACGGCATATTTTACAGTACTACTACGATAAAGGCAAAAATGCATCTCAAGCCACCAATAAAATTTGTGCAGTTTATGGACCCGATATTGTTTCCATTTCCACCGCACAACGATGGTTTCAACGTTTTCGTTCTGGTGTAGAGGTGGTCGAAGATGCGCCACGCTCCGGAAGGCCTGCCGTTGAAAATTGCGATGAAATCGCTGAATTGGTCGAAAGAGACCGGTATAGTAGCAGTCGTAGCATCGGTCAAGAGCTGGGCATGAGTCATCAAAAATACATTTCAATTTCAATTAAAAAAAATAAGAAATTCAATAAACATACCGCAAGACTTTTTTGACAACCCATTATAGTCGAAGAACCAACTTTCAAATGAATTCAAAGGTTCAATTGGATAATTCATTGCCTTATCTTGATTCATAACACTGTCAATTGATTTATAGTATATGTCGTAACTGCACCTGGCATTCTCGTTTAAATTTGAAAATTGGTGGCATTGCTATTAATGAACTTTGGTGCTAAAATGGCCCGTTATCTCAACCAATTATGATTGCTATGATTCTGAAGAATAGTCGGATAAACACATTCAATGAATTCATCTATCGATTTCGCAATTGTACAAAAATTGTTCGGTATAGTGATCAATCCGTTTGTTTTGAATTGTTTTGAAAACTCATAGGCAGCTGGATTATTTTATAGGTGAATACGCATATTAATGTTCAATGTAAATTTTTTGTACATAATCAATCTGATTGTTGTAACTAAAAACAGCACACATCATTTCAGCTAAAACAGCACGTCGTATTCATGATAAGATTCAGTACAGGTACAGGATCAACACATATTTTTTTATTTTTTGTGTCCGGAGGGGGAATCTCCCATAGATTCCAATACTTAGTGATATGCAGTATGTACGATTCATATTGCTCGCTAAAAGTATACCTCATTCGGGACCACGTCTAATCAGTATTATCTTACTATATTGGACTTGCAAAACAGTACGTCTACGAACTAAACCCTTAACTCCGCCATCGTAGCTTTGTGGAAAGGCCTGCTGGACCACCGCTAAGCATTGCATTGTAGGGCCAGCTTTGCCTATTGGCTCATGTCATTAGCTCGCTATTCGCGGCTTTAGCTTCACTGCTTCTTTGTTGTTCGGCTCTTCTCAGCTCTTGCAGTATTAGAGCGGTAGTCCTCTCCATGGTATACCATACTTGTCTCATTTGCAACATATAAGGCACTATATTAGTCGGTGTTATTAGGCCTGCCACTTCCATCTCCAGATCCTGCTGGTCTGTTGTAAATCTCGGGCAGTAGAAAAATATATGCTCTGCATTTTCGCTACTGCTATTACAGAAAAAGCAAGTAGCTCCATTGAGTTGACCATACCTATGCAGGTACTTTCTGAAACATCCGTGTTCTGTTAGAAACTGCGTCATGGAAAAGTCTATGTCGCAATGCTTTCCTCTTTACGCTCTCTCATTACAGCTTCCTGCTTATTGCTTTTGCTTTTATCATAGATCAGCTTCAGTCTTGAGCCATTATGTCTGCCGGCATTATCTCCAATATAGTGCCAGCGGCTTCATGAGAGTTGCTTCAATGGTTGACTGTTTTTTGCGGTAGCCGTATTGATTGTTGGATAGGCTGAAGGCCTCACCTTCTAGGTCCACTCCGTTGATTGGATTAAGATTCTACTAACAAAAGATACGGCAATAACGGAGCCACGTCCATTCTTTTCAAAGGTATTCTTTATTCCTGCATTCAGCAGGACAATATCTAGGTCAGCGAAGGCTTTAAGCAGTGCACTTCCTCTTTGGTTAGTTGCTTTGCTTTCCCATTCTATCGTCCAGGCATTGAAATCCCTCGCAATTATGTTTGGTGCAGTTTTCGTAGCATCTTTCACAAGTCCGTCCAGTATTTTTGCAAATTCAACAAGCAGAATACTTGGCGGTATGTAGTAGCTGAAGAAGTTAATAAAATTTCTTCCTAATTACCTTAAGAATTCTTCCTAATTAATTAAGAAGAAGAATTACCTTAAGCACTTCTTCAGTTGACCTTCTACCTTATTCTGCAGATTGTTCAGCCGATCTTAATCTTTTGGGCCTGTAGTAAATATTTTGCTCTTGCGCAGGAAGACTTAGCACTGCTGTTTGGGTGCTCGCGTAAACCGCTCTGATGGTTTTTACCGATGCTACATTAAAGACGCTATGCTTTAACTTCTGAACAGATTGGTTTTTTAATGTTATCTTTTGTGGTGATGTCGTCCAGATCCCGCACTTCCACTATGGTTTCTTGCTCAGTGTTTTAATTTGTGCATCGGGTCGAAAACGTTGTATCGTGTTTCCATCCTTCTTGTTCTCTTTCTTCTGTATCCTACGTTGGGCCGTGACTCAGTGTTCCTCCGTTGTTAATTTCGCTTTAGCATCCTTAGGATTATTTCCTCTTTCCTCGCTAGTCAGGTCGACTACCGTTTTTACCGTTAGCTCGTGGGACTTTTTTTTTGGCGTTCTCCATTTGTTTGCTATCACGTGGCCTTTTAAGGGTTATTTCAAAAACCTTGACACATGTCGTTTTATTTCCCCCTGCCGGGTATGCTTATCTCTGACGCATACGTGAACCTTCGCGAATGAACTAAGTAATTCCCGCATGGAATTGTTGATAGAACGCTGTGGCGGCGCATCAAATCTGCTAATTTTTGGATTACTTCATTTAGCTCACACATATCCTCTTACTTGCATTGTCTTCCGTTTAGTGACGGCGTATTTTCCTGCGCCGGTGGTGAGGATTTGGCTCTCGCCGGTCTACCCACCGATAGTACTTTTACAGGCGATCTGGCCAATCGAGAAGCCTTCTTAAAAGGATCCGTCTCTGCGTACTTGCTGAAATGAAATGAACGCATGAATGACATAACAATTTGACAGCACAAACCCCATCTGAAAAAATTATTACACAAAATGTTATAAATAAAGAACTGTTCGACCGATTTTGTGCAAACTTCACATAAACCATCTACTAAATAGTCCGAACAGAGCCTAAAGATTTGGTTTGAATAGGTGAGTCCATTCTTAAGTAATAAAATTACAACGAAAAGTGGCATTACATTTTATATATCTGTGTCGTTTTGTCATAACATCTTAAGTCCAAAAATCGTGTTTGGAGATATTGACGATTTTGTATAAAATCATGTGTGCTACAGTTAAAAAAAAATGTTTAGCCCAATAAAAAGTTTAACTATTTTTTGTACTTAAAATGTTTTGTAAAACGAAAATAACTAAGAAACGATGTCTTAATTAGACTTAAGATTTTGTTACGGAAGAAAGCCTAGAGTTTTTAAAATTAATAAGTAGACATAAGAGCTTCTGTTAAAATTGAAACAAGTAAGTAAAAGGAGGTAGGATGTTTGTTTAACTTTTTTATTCCTTAGAAAAACGATTTAAATTTAAAATTTACAGTCTTCAGTTCTTATATTTTTATTTAAAACGAAAAAAATCCAAAAATAAAAGGCAATGTTTAAGTTTTTCAGTCAGGCTTGTAAGTATTTGATTGTACTATATTTAATCGTTGCTTTCATCGTTTTCGGTTAGATCTGGATGACAGTCTAATCTTCTGAAGATAAGTTCATATAGAAGCCTCTATAAATTTCATCCACTAGCGGCAGCATATTTATAAGATCATTTTTCTTTTTAGTGCTAATTTTTATTGGTGCGACATAACAATTTTTTAAATCTTTTATTTTCATGGAATTGATTCCTCGCTTTCTTATATTAATTCACCTTCATTGAATGATGTTTAAAAATATGTTTTACCGTATTCCTTAGTAAATCTGAAACATTTAATGTCATGCCAATTGAATTTATCACCGTTGTCATCCACTTTACGCCAAGTAAATACACTTTTTGATGCGAAGGCAAAATCATATATACGAGTATTTGATTGATCCATTTCGTTAACTAAACATTTTTTCTTCACTCCGACTGTTCTAATAAATTGGTACCATCTTTTAGCTATTGCTTCATGCCACATGTAGCGTATTGGTTGATTTGTTGCACAGTCATGTATGGTAAGGTTAAAGATCCATAAAGGCTTTTTGTAGAATGACAGTGAAGTTCTCAACAGAGGTGTGGGAAGGCACTGTTGAAGATCGAAACAAAACACTCTTAGTTTATTATTATTTAGAGATTTTTATACTCTCGCAACAATGTTGCTAAGGAGAGTATTATAGTTTTGTTCACATAACGGTTGTTTGTAAGTCCTAAAACTAAAAGAGTCAGATATAGGGTTATATATACCAAAGTGATCAGGGTGACGAGTAGAGTCGAAATCCGGATGTCTGTCTGTCCGTCCGTGCAAGCTGTAACTTGAGTAAAAATTGAGATATCATGATGAAACTTGGTACACGTATTCCTTGGCTCCATAAGAAGGTTAAGTTCGAAGATGGGCAAAATCGGCCCACTGCCACGCCCACAAAATGGCGGAAACCGAAAACCTATACAGTATCATAACTAAGCCATAAATAAAGATATTAAAGTGAAATTTGGAACAAAGGATCGCATTAAGGAGGGGCATATTTGGCCGCAATTTTTTTGGAAAAGTGGGCGTGGCCCCGCCCCCTAATAAGTTATTTGTACATATCTCGGAAACTATTATAGCTATGTCAACCAAACTCTACAGAGTCGTTTTCTTCAGGCATTTCCATATACAGTTCAAAAATGGAAGAAATCGGATAATAACCACGCCCACCTCCCATACAAAGGTTATGTTGAAAATCACTAAAAGTGCGTTAACCGACTAACAAAAAACGTCAGAAACACTAAATTTTACGGAAGAAATTGCAGAAGGAAGCTGCATCCAGGCTTTTTTTAAAAATTGAAAATGGGCGTGGCCCCGCCCACTTATGGACCAAAAACCATATCTCAGGAACTACTTCGCCGATTTCAATGAAATTCGGTATATAATATTTTCTTAACACCCTGATGACATGTACGAAATATGGGTGAAATCGGTTCACAACCACGCCTTCTTCCAATATAACGCTATTTTGAATTCCATCTGATGCCTTTTCTGTATAATACGAGTATATACATTAGGAATCAATGATGATAGCGGAATAAAACTTTACAAAAATACGGTATTTGAAAAATATGTAAATGACGGATAATGAAATGTCGATTATCACTTTATCATGCGAGAGTATAAAATGTTCGGTGACACCCGAACTTAGCCCTTCCTTACTTGTTCTTTATCGGTTTTTTTAGCATCATAAGCTTGTTGTGCTATATTGCGATGTTCAGTTTGCTCTATTTTTAGAGATTCACGTTTCTCAGACTTGGCAACTTGTATTTTACATTGAAGTAAATCACATTTGTGGCAAGTGTAAATTTTAGGTTTTTTAAATTTTAAATCGAGTGTGCCAAAGAGTTGAGCAAATTTTGAAAGCGACACGGAATTGTTGTATTTATCTTTATAAAGGCGATACAATTCAGCTACCGACAAATCACTCTGTAGACAACGCTTGGAAGTATCACGGCGAGTATAGTGCGACTCATATGATGGAAAGCTTTTTATGAAGTCTAAAATTTCTTGCTCTCTTGCCCGAGAAAGCTTTTTAGAGCACGAATGTTTTCCACGCAAATGTTCACAACTTAACAACTGTTTTTATGAACTGTTCGGTCGTGAATCTGAAGCAGTTTTGGCAAACTGAAATTCTATTACTACTAACCTCCAAAAAATAGTAGTAGCAATTCGGTCTACTTCGAGAATTTCTTTCGTGTTTTACTCGTTTTACAGTGTAAGTTTCCTGAATTTCAATTAAGCCAGCGACATATGCCTTACGTAAGTTATAGGAGCCTTGTCCCCAGTATTGTTTGTGAATGATTTGCTGTTCCTCGTATGTTATTCTATCAGCGCATCTTTTCTGCAAGATTCCAGCGGGCGCACAATACGAGCAGGAATCATTTTTCCAGATGTTGAAGTATAACTTTCCCCGAGATTCCTCGATTTTTTTCGCGAGGTTTTCTTTGGAACCACTTTATTTGCAACAATTAATTTTTTTTTTACACTAAGAGTTTTCCACCCACAAAATGGCGGAATTTTTTTAATGGAAAATATTAGTTTTTACTTTAAATGGCCGCCAAAAAACTTTCAATAAAAAAAATCAAAGAACGACGGGGGGAAGATTTGATTAAAATTTGACTAAATTTTCTTGGTTTTTTTATTTTCGGATAATTTTCAGTTATGCATGAAAAATTTACCCTGTGTTGTCAAAAGTATGGTCAATAATGTACAAAAAGTCCGAAAATTACTCAATCCATATTTAAGAAATAAATTCGCAAAAATGTCTTGTTTTTTACCTTAAAAACATTACCCCCGCCCCTTAAACACTGACAGGTTGGGATTTTGATAAGCATCCCACGATTTCGGGGTTAAATGGGTATATAGATCGAGAAAATATATATATATGGTTGCCGCTGACTTATGGTTTTTGAGATATTTGCATTTAAAGTTCAAAAATTCCACTATTTAAAATGCATGTTTCTCCGATTTATAATGCATTTTACACCAATATTTTGAACCTTTATATCCACTGATACTTCACTAGTTCGGTTCTGCACATTTGTTTTGTATTCAATCGTGCAAAAATAGCTTTAATTCCATATTTAACTTTAGTTAAAATCCATTTATTCATACAATAAGAAAATGGTTGCAAACAAGCAAACACTTAGTGTTACCATATTTCGTAATCGAATAAAAAGAATTCAAAAAATAGATTTTACCGTCAATACAAAATTCATTATCGTGTGATGAGTGCACTTGACATATATTTATGTATTGATGTACTTATATCACAAATATAATTTTCTATATATAATTCTATCTTAAGAAATAAAAGTGTCATGTTCATATTTTTATGAACATTCTGTGTTTCAACTTTACTTGCATATTATGTTTTATTATTATTATTTTTTTAATTACGTCTAACTGAAATTTCAAATGGTACAGTCACAGTTCTTGTTACACATTTTGATCTTATACATATATAAAATAGTAATAATCAACGCTATTATTAAAACTAAAGTTAAACGTGACCACTTATGTGATGAAAATTTATACCTTTTAATTTAATATTTTCTTTTTTAATGAGTTCTATTTCCTGTTTCAGATGTACAATAGCTTAGGTATTGTTTATTGATGTTGAATCACAGGGCTTTATTTGTTCTTCTGGGATATCTGCAATATCTTTAACACAAGAAGAGGATAGAAATTCATTATTAAATTTTGATTGTACGTAATGAGATGCTGTTACAGTTACTCCTTCTTGTCGGGCTGTACATCCTTCTCTTATAGTCATTATACCTTGACTAGGGATTTCCATATGCATTTGTTGATTGTTATCACAATTATATATCACTGCTTTGCTAAATAATTTGTAAAGCCAACAATTTTGAGAAGATAATTTTATCAAAACATTTTCATTTGTAGAAGGTTTGAATTCACATGCTTAATTTTCTACTGTTTCAAGGCTGCTAGTTCGCATGAATTATCAGTCGCAGATTTACAAGCCCAATTTCCAGGACATTGGTAATGATTCTCCGAGTTAGTAGAACATTTATCTAGATCTACCTCATTTATAAGTGAATATTGATTCAAAACAAACTTATACATATATACATATTAAATCTTCTGCTTTTATTTCTGGAATAATCATATTACTTTTGTATTTTATGTGAAGTGGAATTAATTTGTATACGTGTGATGGTTTATGACTAGCTGTGAATCAACAATTAAATCTTTAACAGTCATCGATTTATAATTTTTTTTTAATTCATTGCCGGATTGCTTTCCAAGTGGGATTGGAAGTAGGATTGTGTGGTAGCTTGTTTCTTATATCAACAATTAAACGTTTAGCAGTCATCGATTTATAAATTTCTTTTAATTCATTACCGGATGGCTTTCCAAGTAGTATTAATTTGTGTGGTAGCTTGTTTCTAATAAATGTAGTTTCTCAAGACGTTGTGAAGGCTTTAATAGTTTTGGATTTATGCGACCATGATTTATGTCAATTAAGAGATTTATTATCGACTTTTGGATTTCTTTACATTTGTCCAGAACTATTCCTATTAAAATTTTTAATGTTTGAAATATCAGAGTCATTCGCTCAGCGTTTTGATCTTTTGTTGCTTGGCTATAAAATTTATTAAGTTGTTCATTCAGTTTCTCAAAATGATTGTTAACATTATCTGTTGTCTTTTTAAATATATTTATGGTAGAATCTACTATTGATGTCTGCTTGTCTGCTTTTTAAATAATTTCGCTATATCTTTTTGGTTGTCGAAAATATTTCGAATATTTGATTCCATATTTTCTCGGTCATCAGCATCCAAAATTGAAAATTGTAAATTGAACCAACGAATTCGAATGGTGCTCGCCTTTATCTATTTTATTCTTTCATGAACAATTCATTATTTGCCTTAAGATTATTATATCTGTCCTTTAGAGTTGCAGTAAACATTATACAAGCATCTTCGTAATAGGCTAATATTTTGTATTGATTCTCTAGTCTATTAATAAATTCTTATACTTTATGCATCCGATCATAATAAGTACCTAATTCGTAATATAATACTAAGTTCCAATTTGAATTTATTATGTCCATGTTACTAATCGGTTCCAAATATGATGCCACATCATCAATCTGCTTGTTCTACTCCACTGAATCTTGAAGTAAATAAACTTGTAACCTGATTTGGCTCCTCTGTTCTAATGCTGTTTGTTGTCTCCAGTGGGCACAATTGTGAACGGGCCGTTTAAGTACGCCATTTTGTAATTTAGAGTTACAACTCTTATATTTCCATCACTTCCCGGATGAGTTTTAATAATTTTACCTAATGACCACTTGGCTGGATGAGTTTCTTCATCTTTAATAATTACTAGTTGTCCTTCTGTTAGATTGGCCTGTTTGGTTTTCCATTTCATTCGTTGTTGCAACATTACAACATATACACTTTCCTATCGTTTCCAAAAATCTCTTTTAATTTTTTTAATTAATTTCCATCTATCTAATGAACCTATTTGCGTATCATTAATTGCCTCTGGACCATCTATTACTGCCCCTCCTATTAAAAAATGTCAAGGTGTTAAAACGTCTATATCGCTTTCACTATCTATCGCACATAGAGGTTGTGAATTTAGCACTGCTTTAATCTGTTATAGCAAAGTAATCATTTCTTCAAATGTCAAATTACTTTCGCCTATCACTCTTTGTGATATTTAACCGACTTGACTCCTGCTTCCCAAATTCCTCCGAAGTGAGGAGCTTTATTTTATCTGATTCTAATATTGGAGCTACGGTTGAATTTTTCTTGATTGCCATTTTGAAATCTAGGTCTAATCTTCTACAAGCTCCGACAAAATTTGTTCCATTGTCCGAGTATATATGCTGACTTTTACCTCTTCTAGCAAAAAATCTTTTCAAAGCAGCTGGGAACGCTTCGGTTTTTAAATCACTTACTGCTTCTAAATGAATAGCTCTTGTTGCCATACAAACAAATACCTATGTATCTTTAAATGTTTTTTGTCCTTTTCCTTCTGAACATTTCATATGAATCGGTCCGGCATACTCTTATACCAACGTGCGTAAATGGAATTGACATAGGTACTCGAAATTCCCATAATTTGTGTTGCTACTCCTTTGCGGTAACGTATGCATCGACTACAAGTTCGAATTGTATGTTTTATGGAATTCTTTAATCCAATAATCCAGTAATTCCTTCTAATCATTGTTTCCATTGACTTGTTTCCTCCATGCAAGGTTATTTTATGTACATTTTCAATTATTAATGATGAAAAATCTGACTTATTTAATATTATTGGGTGCTTTTAATTATATTTAAGATGTGCGTCACCCAACCTACCTCATACACGCAATGCTACTTTTATTACTAATTTCCTTTTTGAATTATAAACTCATAATTTCCTCTCTAAATTGCAATTTTTGCTGATATCTTATTAACATTTCTTCAGCTTCTTTCATTTCTGATTTAACTAAGTATTCTGGGCATTTTTGTCCTCTTAGCCTTTTTATAATTTTTTTTTTTGGACGAAAACACTCCAGCTCTGAAAGTATTCGACGCAGTACCCGTCGGGGGAAGCAGAGTAAGATGAAGACCTCCACACCGTTGGAAGGATCAGGTAGAGAAGGACCTTACTACGCTTGGAATATCCAATTGGCGCAACGTAGCGAAAAGAAGAAACGACTGGTGCGCTGTTGTTAACTCGGCTATAAGCGCGTAAGCGGTGTCAACGCCAATTAAGAAGAAGAAGCCTTTTTATAAATCGCAAGATATAAGCTACTACTTTTATTAGTTTGCTTAAACTAGAATATTTTAGTATTACCTTATCCAGGAAATGTAATTCCTTTGAAGTTGTCACAAACGTTGCATCGATTTGAATAATCTTCTGACAGTGCTTTAGATGTGCGTGCGGACCACTATCTTGTTGCAGCCAAGATTCGCAACCGCCTCTGTGCAGCAATGAACGCATGCCAACAAACACAAGAAAGATTCGACGTCGAGAAGCTGCAATCACAACAGACAGCCGAACGATTTTCTACTCGACTTGCACTCCTGCTCTCTGAGAGCACTCGTCAACAACTCGGTATAAGGGAACTGTGGGACGGCATTTCAAGCTCCTTACGTACAGCTGCAACCGAAACCATTGGTTTTCGGAAAATGAAAACAGCTAGTACGACGAGGAGTGCCCTGTTGCAGCGGCGAGAAAAGAGGCTGCCTACCTCGCAACGTTACGATCGACCACAACACATGCGGGATGGGATAAATACCGAGAATTGAAGAGGGAAGCGAAACTACAGGGGTAATGCTCGAAAATTCTACAAAAAAATGCGGCGGCTAACAGGAGGTTTCAAAACCGGAGCACACTCTTATAGAACCCTTAAAGGTGATCTAGTGACCGATGCCCAGAGCATACTAAAATTATGAAGGGAACACTTCTACTGCCTGTTGAATGACAGTGAAAGTACAACGCTAGGAGAAGGCAAACCCAATTCCCCAAATCGAAGACGATGGAGCAGACGTTCCATTGCCCGACCATGAAAAAGTTCGAATAGTAATTACCCGTCCGAAGAACAACAAACAGTGTGAGCCGATGGATTGCCGGCACGAGATATTCAACCACGGCCCAACGATTTGAATTTAAGTGTGCGTATGACGATGATATTGATATCATCGGCCTCAACACACGCGCTGTTAGTTCTGCTTTCTCTAGACTGAACAAGGAAGCAAAGCAAATGGGTGTAGTAGTGAAAGACGGTAAGACGAAATATCTCCTGTCATCAAACAAACAGTCGTCGCACTCGTGACTTGGCTCTCACGTCACTGTTGACAGTCATAACTTTGAAGTCGTAGATAATTTCGTCTATTTAGGAACCATCATCAACACCAACAACATCGTCAGCCTGGAAATCCAACGCAGGATAACTCTTGCCAACAGGTGCAACTTCGGACTGAGTAGGCAATTGAGAAGTAAAGTCCTCTCTCGACGAACAAAAACCAAACTATATAAGTCACTCATAATTCCAGTCCTACTATATGGTGCTGAGGCTTGGACGATGACAACAACTGATAAGCGACATTGACATAGTTCAGCGAATTAAAATACAGCAGCTGCGCTGGCTAGGTCATATTGTCCGAATGAACGAAAACACTCCAGCTCTGAAAGTACCCGCTGGGAGAAGCAGGGGAAGAAGAAGACCTCCACTCCGTCGGAAGGACCAGGTGGAGAAGTATCTGGCTTCGCTTGCAATATCCAATTGGCGCCACATAGCGAAAAGAAGAAACGACTGGCGCGCTGTTGTTAAATCGGATATAATCGTATAAGCGGTATCTACGCAAATAAAGAAGAAGGAGAACGTTACAGATGAATCGCTCCAAGCAAATATTTTTACTTCTCTGTTGATAACTGTTTTAATGATTTGTAGGAATTAAGCATGTAGGTGAGCCGCCATAGTTCTAATTTTGGCAACGTTTTCTTATTATTAATTGGATTCACTTTAGTTTTACTAGCAACTATTGTTATAACTGATCCAACTTTAGCATATACAACTGCTGCATAAGCTTTCTCTGAAGCATTTGCGAATCCCAGTAGTTCACATTTAAAGTTGTTTTTTGTTTTAAACCATCTAGGAATTTTTATTCTCTTTATCTCTGGTATATGATGCATATACTCTTGCCATTCTTTTGTTAAATTCTCGTCAAGTAGCTCGCTCCAGTTGAGTTTCATCAACCAAAGCTCAGTATAAACAACTTTGCTATAACCGTAATTGGTGAAAGCCATCCCTTTGGGTCGAAAAATCGCGCAAAATCAGATGAAGCTTGTCGTATTAAATCCAAACATGTCTTTGGTAGGATCCCATTGAATAGCCAATGTTGTTATTTTTTCGTTTTCTGCTATTTTTATTACTTCATTAGCGCCATTTATTGGAATTGTTGCTATGACCTCACTGTTATTTGACATCCACTTCCTTAAGTGAAATCCATATTTTTGTAGTTGTTTCGATATTTCATATTGAATTGCCTTTTATTCGTTTATTGAATCCGCTCCTGTCATTAAATTGTCCACGTACAGGGTGGAGCAAAAGTCAGAAGATGATCAGAAGACTGCGTGCCACAACCGATATGCTGAAGGATGCATTTCCCGGGCGCCTAATCTCCCGTTTTGGCGATTTGCACTGGCCAGCAAGATCGCCTGATTTGACCGTCCAGACTGTTTTTGTTGGGCTTTTTAAAGTCGCGGGTTTATGTCAACAACCCTTAGACTCTTGCAGCTCAGAAAGTCATGGAAAATGCCATAAAAGGGCTCAAATGACAAACAAATGTGTGCGGCAGCCATTTACATGATATCATATTCTAGACTTGATGTAAAATAATTTAAAAGACCAAATAAAAATAATCCACAAGCAAAATCAAAGTTTTTCATTTTTCGAAAACATGGGAAGGTAATTTTCGCGCCACCTGTTAAAAGTTGTTTTTAATGATGTTTGAAAGCAATTAGTTGTGAGGCTCACAGAATTTGGCAATTTCTTATAAAGTTCTCGTTGGCAGGAAAGAAGCTGATGCTGTCCCATACGTAACTGTTTGTAGTTTGTATTCTTCTATCGGCTCTCCTTTTGTTTCTCTCCACAATATACGTTGATAATCTTGATCACTCTCTGTTGTTTTAATTTGTCGAAACATCTTTTCAATATCACTTGTTGATACATATTGCCAGAGTCTCCATTTGATTATAATGTCAAATATATATTTTTAAAGTCTCGGTCTTATAAAGAGGATGTCATTTAAACTGCTTCCAATTGTAGATTTTGCAGATGCATCGAAAGCTACTCGTAGACTGCCTTCTCGAATCCCTGCTTGATGTGGCAAATAGTATTTTCCGCCTCTATTTTCACTTGCTTTTTTCATGTGACCCATTTCTAAATATTCTCTAAAAATTACACGTATTGTTTTCTTAACTCCTCATTTGTAGCGAACCTTTTTTCAAGATTAAGAAGCCTCGCCATAGCTTGTTTGTGAGAGTCCCCTAATTCCTTTTCTTTTTTAAAAGGTATATTGACGACAAATCGATTATTTTCATCTTTTACTGTTGCTTTTTCAAAAAATTTTAGTCATTCATCATCATCTGCTACATTTGCTGGAGTTGTGGTGTCTTCTATTTCCCAAAACTTCTCCAATATTGTAGTAACCGCTGCTAAAATTTTTTAGCTTTTTCTCGGTTTGCAACAACTCTCGACAATATCCAGCCCAATTTCGTAACTTGATCTTCTTCTAGTATGTCAGCATATATATCACTTGCAATGATGATATCGATTCGATTTGATTTATTGATATTGGGATCAGCTAAAATATAGTTTTTCATTGTTCTACATCCCATTTAAACGATTTGTCGGGTTGAGCACTCGCTAATTTCGGCAAAATTAGTGCTTCGACATTGTATGCTTCGTTGCTTAGGAATCTCGGCTTGATTTGAATGCTGATTTTAAATTTGGACACTCCCACTGTGGTATTCTAAACCTTGTAGTTCAGTTACTTTTCTTCTTTTAAGGTAAATGAAGTATTTGAGCTGCTTCTTCGGAAATAGTAGTTTGTTGAGATCCTTGAACGATTAAAGCTCCCAGTGTGATGTTCTCTTCATCTGCTGCCTTCACTCTTATTTGTGCTATTGCTAGGAGTATCGCTGTTTCCGAGTGTTTCGTCACCATTTTGGAGGATTTTTTCTTATACTTTCTTCATTTCCTTTTTGAAATTCATTGTAATGCAATAAATTATAATGATTTCTTTCACACTTATTGCACTTTTTCTTATTATCACAATTGTCCTCATATACGTGACCAAGACAAATGTAGCATAGCTTGTTGCTTGTTATGAATTTCCTTCGATTCAACGTAGTCAATGCCTGGAACTTTCTGCATTCAAAAATTTGATGCCCAGGAACCTTCCAGTATACAAAATTTTTTTGTGCAGCTGTATAAAAAGTAGGCTGTGGCTGCTTTTGATTGTTCCATTTAGCTGTTTTTCTGTCTCGTATTGCTTCTAGTGAGTGATAATGCTGTTCCAGAAAACAGAAAACATCATATAGGCTTTGTATTTCCTTACTTTTTTACGTTCTGCTCATGTAAACGTAGCCTTCCTTTGTCTAGTTTTCGAACCACTCCCCGAGCTATGATGGCTTGTTCGTCGTTAAATCTAAATTGAGTCCTTTTAAAGCGTAAAAACAATCCTTGGTGGTATCCAACATCTGCTTCGTGCTTGCTGCACTTTCTCCATTTGCTGTCGGTTAATCCAGTCGTCTGTCTACTTGTGCTGTAAATTGTAATCTTCCATTCTCGTATCTATCCTGAAGAATTTGCCAAGCAGCAGCTTTGTAGTTTGTATCTGTTACTGGTAGATGTTGAGTTAATCTACCAGCTTATCCGCCTAATGATGTCTTCCATCGGAACATCTTTTCTACTTCAGTAAAGTGCTTCGAATCTCGGAATGACGACCATTGTTTCATTTCGCCATAAAATATCGGAATTTTAATTTCCTGCAGTTTTATATTAGAACACATTGTTTGTGTTGTATTATTCTGTTAGTTTTTCGAGGGTAATTGTATATTTTGCTCGAAATTTCTCTATTTGTTCATCAATAGAGTCTTAAGTTATTTCTTTTAGTTGGATATTTTGAGTCTCTAAATATGCTTCTTCTACATATTCAAATTGTATTTGAAGCTTGGTCTTGAATTCTCTCATTTGCTCGAGATAATCCTGTCCGTTTTGCTCAATTTCGTCAAATGTATTTTTGAGATTTTTTGCACGCCGTTGATATCTTTTTTCAACGT
Source organism: Bactrocera tryoni (assembly GCF_016617805.1). Lineage (NCBI taxonomy): Eukaryota > Metazoa > Arthropoda > Insecta > Diptera > Tephritidae > Bactrocera > Bactrocera tryoni. Next base: position 20,096,553 of record NW_024395977.1, read on the forward strand.
TAGAAACAGCATCAGTTGGTTGAAACTGATTAGCTTGCTGCAAAGATCCAATCAGGCACTTGCATTATCTTGTTACGATTTGCTGTAAACTCTTTCATAATAATCTGAATATGGTCAATATATCCCAGACATGAACTTTTCTAATTTTTCCGATTAGAATTTTTTGCTCCTCCAACGTAACCAGATCGCCCAATTCCTTCTGTCTTTTTAGCAGATTCTAGATGGTTGCGTTGATTTTTGTTGATGTTGATGATTCAATTTATTTTATTAAAAAAAAATTTATTTCAAAAAACTTAATACCTTATTACTATTATTATTGTCACTCGAAGTTGGAACCTCAAAAAAAATGCACGTGGGTGGCCCGGGTGATTTTGGCTCTTGACGTTATCTGAAATCAAATATTCTTGATTATTCTTAATCTATAGACATGTCATTCTGGTCGGAACTACTGAAGTTAAATTTCAAGGGTAAATAACAAAATTGCGGACTTTGAAAAAAAGTCCTTTTATTTTAGCAAAGAAAGGATTGTAAAATAAAAAGTTAGGTGTGAAAAAAGTTCTCGTTAGTGCCAAAGAGAACTAGTATAAGTGTGTAGAAAAGCTTGTTAAAATTTGAAAGAAATCGGTTCAGTAGAAAAAAAGTTAGGACCCGGGCCGACCAGAAAAACAATGTTTTGAGAAAAACGCGTTTAAAGTTCAACAACTCCGAGAGAGAGAACTCCGAGGCGCTCTAGGAAACTTGTTATAACTCCCGAAATATTCTTAAGGCATTATACTTTCAAAGGAAGCAAAAAAAATTTTCGATTTTTTGAACCCAAATTACCAGACTACTACCTTAACACTTACCCGACCTCTCAGGGGTTTCTGTTTATATCCTCCCGTAACTCCTCCCATTTTTATACCCTGAGCAGGGTATATTAAGTTTGTCACGAAGTTTGTAACACCCAGAAGGAATCGTCGAAGACCCTATAAAGTATATATATAAATGATCAGTATGTCGAGCTGAGTCGATTTAGCCATGTTCGTCTGTCCGTCTGTCTGTCTGTATATATACGAACTAGTCCCTCAGTTTTTAAGATATCGTTTTGAAATTTTGCAAACGTCATGTTCTCTTCAAGAAGCTGCTCATTTGTCGGAACGGCCGATATCGGACCACTATAACATACAGCTGCCATACAAACTGAACGATCGAAATCAAATGCTTGTATGGAAAACTTTCACATTTGATAAAATATATTTACGAAATTTGGTATATATTATTTTCTAAGGCAACAATGTAATCTCCGAAGAAATTGTTCAGATCGGTTAACTATAGCATATAGCGGCATTACAAACTGAACGATCGGAATCAAGTTCTTGTATGCACAACTTTCACATTTGACAAGATATATTAACGAAGATCGGTTAACTGTAGCATATAGCTGCCATACAAACTGAACGATCGGAATCAAGTTCTTGTATGCACAACTTTCACATTTGACAAGATATATTAACGAAATTTGGTATATGTTATTTCCTAAGGCAACAATATAATCTCCGAAGAAATTGTTCAGATCGGTTAACTATAGCATATAGCTGCCATACAAACTGAACGATCGGAATCAAATGCTTGTATGCAAAACTTTCACATTTGAGAAGATATATTCACGAAATTTGGTATATATTATTTTCTAAGGCAACAATGTAATCTCCGAAGAAATTGTTCAGATCGGTTAACTATAGCATATAGCTGCAATGCGTACTGAACGATCGGAATCGAGTTCTTGTATGGACAACTTTCATATTTGACAAGATATATTTATTCATGAAATTTGGTATATATTATTTTCTAAAGCAACAATATAATTTTCGAAGAAATTGATCAGATCGGTTAACTTAGGATATAGCTTCCATACAAACTGAACACATAGTTACTAACAGAAATGCACCTGTGAAAGGTATTTAGCTTCGGTGCAACCGAAGTTAACGTTTTTTCTTGTTTCTTTTTACTGTCGTCGATGGCGTGCTTCAGCTCCTTTTTGCTGCTTTGTAGGATCTGCGAAGGCGGAGGCATGTGCGTCTGAGTTGGGCGATATTTTCAGTCCACCAGTAAACTGCTGCTTTACGTTTGCTGTGGGAAGCCTTGAGCATTGATTTTTGACAGGCTTTGGTTATTTTAAGCATTGTGTGCTCGACTGTTTTTCTTGCTATAAAGGAGGGAGTGCTAGATGGGTTCTGGTCGTCTATTGCGGCGATTAATTTCGATGTGTCTAGTTTCGAAATTTTCCACTTTCATGTTCCACTATTTTTTCTGAGCTTGTTAAATAAGAGGATCGAAGCACCAAATGTACAGAAAATACCCTTCAAAATGCTTCTGTACTGTGAGAGTTCACGACTCTAATTTTCTTTATTAAAATTTCTTTCTTCAATACATTTCTTAATTCTAATCTTTTAACTATGTACATATGTAGTATATGTATTTATGCTTAGTGTGCATATATTACATTTGTGTAAATAAGTATTATATTTTTATTGTATAATTCATATACCAACGCATTGATATTTTACAACTGTTTAGAATCACTGTGTGACTTAATGCATCTAACGCACTTATACACATACATATGTATGTGCACACTATAGATACTCTGTGTCACAAATATAATTTCCTATATACATATAATTTTATCTTAAGAAATAAATGTTCATGTTCATCTATTTATGAACAGTATAAAAGCAATGAACATATCAAAATTAAATTAGAACGAATACCACCAGCGCACAGTGGTCGGTCTTGTATGGAATCAGCGGCCAAAAATACTTCCACTGCCTAAATAAAAATGAAACTTTTGCCAAAGCTTTTTAAAATCTCCCTCTCCCGTTTCCCACTTCGACACCCCCCGGTGGTAACAAATTTTAATTAATTATATTAAATTAAAAAAGTTAATAAACTAAAAAAGGAATTTTTTGAATCTTAGTCAACTAAATCAAAAACTGATTTTAAAAAAATGTATTTACTTTTACATGATTGTTTCTCTGAATGATGAAACACATAGTTTTGTAGGAAATTTACTGCTCTATAAAAATGGTCTACTATGATATTTCGATTAAGTTAAGCGTTTACGAGATATTCATCGTCAAACATCAATGCACATTAGGGTGGATCAAAAAAAAAATTTTTTTTTTTTGGTACTCTGAAAAATAGGTTCCTATACACCTCTAAGAAAGCCTCTCCCAAAATCTATTCATAATAATTTTTTTTCATTGAGTTATAAAATTAATAAGAAATAAAGAATTTTTCCAAAAATAGTCAAATTTCTACCGTTAATATCTTTTAAACGGTTGGGTTTACGAAAAAATCATGAGAGACCATATTTTAGAGCATTCAATTTCCTACAAAACCTAATTAACAAGATATTTTTTCAAGTAGTTGGAAGCGAGATATAAATTTTTCTATCTGATAATAAGAAAAAATAGAAAACCGTTAGGCGGAGGACCTTCCCGTTACAATTAAAAACTCATATTTGGAGAGGCTTTCTTAGAGGTGTCTAGGAACCTATTTTTGCGAGTACCAATTGAAAAAAAAAATTTTTTTTTGAATCGCCCTAGTGCTCATGCAAAAGAAATCGAGTTCCATACATAATGGCATCGAATGTACTTTTTTTTTATTAAAAGAAACCATTTGTAGTGCTCTTATTGAAAAACCCGTTATGTTGAATGTCACTGTACATGCGTATAGCGGAGTGCTAATATTTTGTAGGCACCTGTATGTATCTGGATGAAACTTGGAATGCGGGTTTCTAGTACAAAAAAATTTCGAGTTTGTAACGGGTGTAATTGCACCACTGCCACGCCCACAAACCGCCATTTAACGAAAACCTATAAAGTAAAGTGCCATAACTAAGGACTAAAGTAAGACATAAAACTCAAATTTGGTACAGGGGATCGTAGTAGCAAGGGGCACCTATAGGCGAAAAATTTTGAAAAAGTGAGCGTAGCCCCACCGCCTAATAAGTTTAATGTACATATATATCTCCTAAACCAATTAAGCTAGAAAAACGAAATTCACCAGGCATTATAAGAAGTCCTACCGACTATGTGAAAATGTATTAAATCGAAAGATAAACTGGCTCACTCCCCATATACCGATACTATTAAAAACTACTTAAAGCGCAATAAATCACTAACTAATTACGTCAGAAACATTAAACTTCATATCCGAGATGGTATGAGAGGGTTCTTTTGGAGCGAGTGTAAAATTCGGACGATGGGCGTATCACCGGCCCCTTTTTGGTGAAATCTCATATATCAGGACCCGACCGACCGATTTCGACTAAATAGGGTACGTAGCAAATACCATATTTGTTATTATACGTAGGATTAATCTTATAGTCCTATGTCACAATTCCATTTGATTCATTCACTTTCCAGTACACAAATCCAAAGAAATTAATAGAACGGAATACAATTTTGCACTAATAATTCCTGCTTCCTGAGGATGGAGTCAAGTGTAAAAGTTCACGCAAGTGAGGAAAGTTCTCTCACCACCATTCACTTGGGAGTTGCCGGAAACGATTCTTTTACATATGGTTCAACCAGCTCACGACTTCCGGTTTTAGACCATCCGTTCGAAGGCGTAATATCCCCTACACAAGGTTGTGCGCTGCGTTTTGGGAGAGACCCCCCTTTTGATGACGATCACAGCAAACGAAACAAGGATTATGATTTGAGGGCATGCACCTGGAATGTCCGGCCCCTTAATGGGAAAGGTGCCGTTGCCCATCTAGTAGATGTCCTCGTGAAAATAAAGGCTGACATCACCGCAGTCCAAGAAATGCGATGGACAGTACAGGAATTGCGAAGAAAGTCCTTGTGACATTTACTACAGTGGCTATACAAAGGAGCGCAAGTTTGGTTGGGGGATTCGTGGTGGGAGGGAGACTCCGTCGCCGAGTACTATCATTCACTCCGGTGAATGAACGTCTATCCACAATCCGCATCAAAGCGAGATTCTTCAACATATCGCTAATTTGTGCCCACGCTGCGACGGAAGAGAAGGACGATGTGGCCAAAGATGCCTTCTATGAGCGCTTGGGGCACACATATGAGAGCTGCCCCCGCCATGATCAAGCTACCCAGCTGTCTCCGGATCGAAAAGCCGCACCCGCCTCTGTGCAGCAAAAATCGCACGTCAACAAACACAAAGAAGGTTCAACGTCGAGTAGCTGCAATCACAACAGATAATCGAACGATTTTCTACTCGACTTGCACTCCTGCTCTCTGAGAGCACTCGTAAACGACGCGGTATAATGGAACTCTGGGACGGCATTTCAAACTCCTTTCGTACAGCAGCAACCGAAACAATTGGTTTTCGAAAAATATAAAAGAAGTGTCACAGCGGAGAGAAAACAGACTGCCTACCTCGAAACGTTACGATCAACCACTACACGTGCGAGATGGGATAGATACTGAGAGTTTAAGAGGAATGCGAGACGCTTTTGTAGACAGAAAAAGATGGGCCGAAATGCGTGAGTATGAAGAGTTTGACAAGCTGGCCCACAGGGGTAATGCTCGAAAATTCTACAAAAAAATGCCGCGCCCAACAGAAGGTTTCAAGACCGGATCTTACTTCTTGTAGAACCCAAGGAGGTGACCTAGTAACCGATGCCCATAGCATACTAAAATTATGGAGGGAACACTTCCAAACTCTGCTGAATGGCAGTGAAATTACAATACCAGGAGAAGGTCAACTCGATCCACAAAAAGGGAGACCCCACAATCTGCGCCATCCGTGGCGCCTCCTCAACATCGCATATAAGGTTATATCAAGCGCATTGTGTGACAGATTAAAGCCCACCGTCATCCTATGCTTTGGTTGCTGCTTGGCTGACTACGTTGATGTTGATTCTGGAATTGCTAGGTGCACTAGAGGCCAGCTTGGCTGCTTTCGCAATAGCAAAGACCTTAGGCTGAAATATAGTGCAGTGGTCCGGCAAAGTTTACCTTATACATAACTCTAGAGAGTATAATCTCGCAAGAACTCTATGATCCATTTTCGAGCCATCATTATAGATTTTTAGTCTGTTGCGCGTGGCTAACATACCTTTATTCCATCCATTTTTTTCCTATGCTTACTTTGAACATTTTTTCCCAGATGAAAAGTGGGGTCATGTAGTCGGTGTTTGGCCAACCGCCATTACCCAATGAGCTATGCCCGAAGATTATATATGTAAATTCCCCTGCAACCAATAGTCGTCCCACCGATTTTACTGCGCAGTTTTCAGTGAAGAGGTCTATAGGTGGCAGGTTTAGTACCAGTTCAAGAGCCGTTGGAGTTATTCTTAAAGCTCCTATTATGCACAGCGCAGCGATCCTCTTAACCTTTTCTATTGGCATCCGGGAGGCGCCTGTTCACCATACTACTGTACCGTAGAAGAGAACTGGTCTAACAATAGCTGTGTAGCACCAGTGCAAGAGAGAGTGATAAAGTCTTTCTTGTTTTTATTCATTTCCATCTTTGTCCACACCTGTTCGCGAGTTTCATACTTTTCGTGTGTTACAGTGCATATCAAACTGCTCGCTACATTGGTTGTTGTCTTTGATAACCAACTATTTCATTGCATTCATTTGTTATAAATATTGCGCTGTTTACTTTTATTATTTAACATTTTTTTTTTATATTTTTGTTTAATACTGTTTTTGTTCATTATGACTTGTAACTTTCCGAACTGCTCTGTGAAAGGCGAGTCGGAACGCTTTGTGTCTTGTTGGCTTTGCTGTGCTGGACTGACATGTAGGATATTGGATTCTATTCTTGACAGTAAGGGATTGCGCTGGTCTTGCTTGAAATGCAGACCAACTGAAATTGAATTGTTTAAAGTTTTTAAGCAGGTGCGCAATGGTTCCAAGGAGATTGGTCGTGAGCTTGAAACCCTTTCTGAAAAATTAAAGCGTTATGAAACGCTGTTTCAATCATTTCAATGCCTAAATATTCAGGAAGAGAATCCAAAACCTAAACGAAAACGTCCGTCAGATAAAGATACCACTGTATCTTCCTTAAAAAGAATGCCCCCACCCACAATTGACCTCATAAATCTTGCATACCCTTGTCCTCAAGGGGAGAAGGTTCCGTCTGCTCAGGACACAGAGAAAACTGTTACTGAATACGGTAAGCGGAAAACTTCTCAATATCCGCCTCCAAATACCTCCAAGACAGCTAATATAAACTTAGTTGTAATACCGCGGAAAAAGGCAATTTTTATCTCGAGACTTGCTGCGGATACCACAGTCGAGGATATAAAAAGTTACATCTCGTCGAAATTAAAAACGGTCGATACAGACATCCGTAAATTTAATTTCAAATATAACAGGGATATTTCTTCGTTTAAGATCGACGTATCCCCTGACAATTTTCGTTTGATGCTTGACAACTTATTCTGGCCATCTGGCCAAGAAATCCCGTGGATACAAAAAACTAATTAACAATAATTCGCTGATTATTTATTATCAAAATGTTAGAGGGCTTAATACAAAACTTACTGATTTGTATTTGAATAGCATTCATTTTAACTTTAAAATCATTGCTTTCACAGAAACTTGGCTAAAGCCCCACATTTTTGATAATTAAATATTCAACAGCGAATTCGAAATCTTTAGATATGACCGGCAGCACAGAAAAGGAGGTGGTGTCTTGTTTGCTGTTCATTCTTCAATTCCATCTGAAGAAGTCGATGTTTCGCATGCAGACTTCATAGAATTTAAGTGCATTCGTATATGCGCTAATAGTGGACATATCTGTATATATATGTATGTAGTATGCAGCATGCTTCATTAATAAGTATTGTTTTCTCAATGGTTAATGATACTGATTCCATGATTGTTTTGGGAGATTTCAATTTACCGTGCGTATCATGGAAATCTAGTGATGATTACACCATCCCTATTAGTACGCGCTTATGTTTTAACGAGTTCTTAGATGCAATGTCGGAGTTGGGTCTTAGCCAAATTAATTTAATTTCAAACGAGTTTGGTAAGCTCTTAGATCTAGTTTACGTTGATAACGCTTCAATGTTCTCTGTTGTCCGATGTGATCCTTTGGTTCGGCTAGAGGACCCGTATCATCCTGCTTTGGAAATTAACCTCGAAATCATAGCCAACTTTGCTCATCATAATTATACATAAGACCTTTGTTTTCGGTTCAATTTTGCGAAAGCTAATTTTAAGAAGATTAATTACGAACTTTCTAAAGTAACTTGGCCAGATTACAGTGGCAATATTGAATTTAGTGCTTCCCACTTTAATGAAACTATTTTAAACAAATTTTTTTAATTTATGGTTTTCGAAAGAATTATGTAAATTAAAAAATAGAAAATCTCGTGCTTTTAAACTTTTTAAAAAAACTGGTTTAGTTGCTGAGTATTTAAAATATTCTAATTTGCGTCGACAATTCGCTGAACTTAACAAAATATGTTATAATAATTATTTAAACAAAGTAAAAAATAATATTATACATGATCCAAAATGGTTCTATGGTTTCGTCAACTCCAAACGAAAGATTTCTAATTTTCCTTCCGCTATGAAATATAAGTCTAGTACAGGCCCGTCCAACATAATTTTGTGAAGGGCCAGGTTTACCATTTTCATAACCGTAGCAGGCAAAAAAAAAAATAAAATGACCTTCAGTTTTGGCATATTTATTTATTTATACATAATAAGCAACATCATATAAATCTTAATATATTATTATTAATGTAACTATGGCCTTAGCATATAAAGATATTCTTATTCTTAAAATCTAATTAATGAGACGTCTGAAATTTTTTCTGTTTGTACAGCGCATCTATGTGAGCTGGAGTTTTAGAAGTGGCTATGCGCAAAATGCCTTTAAGATGGCTATCTAATAAAGATGATCTGGTTTTTGATTTGTTAAATTTCATGCGAGAAAACAGCTGCTCGCAAACATTTGTACTACCAAATAAAGAAATATGTTGAATAGCCAGCTTAGTAAGGTTTGGGTATTGACTGGGTGTAATATACTTTTTGTAAAATTCAATTAAGTTTGGAAGACAATTATTATAAACTGTTTTTAGATGAGAGCTGCTTTGCAATTCTATTAACTCCAGCTGTAAACTCTGCGCAGCGCCTTCAATTTCAACATCAAATGGATTTTGAAATACTTTTATGCAGGGAGTTTGTGATTTGAAGTCTGCGAATCTGTCGTCAAACTCGTTCCTTAATCTTTGTAACATCAACACGTACTTGCCAAAATCGAGGGTATCTTGCTTTTTTGTAGATAAGGTCTCCCAATGAATCAACTGCTTTTGTTCCAGCTGCTTTTCCAACAATAAAAGCTTTTTTGTGAAAGCTAGAACGTGTTCGTATAACTGTGTGCATAGTTGGTCTTTCCCTTGTAGTTTTAAGTTAAGATCAGAAAGATATTTAGTTATATCAACCAGGAAAGCCAGATCAGCCAACCACTCCTCATCAGTAAGGAAAGTAATTTCTTGGTCTTTGTTGCCAAAAAAAATCTTTAATTCGTCCAGCAGGGAATAGAATCGTTTTAGTGTGGCTGCTCTGCTGAGCCAGCGAACGCGACTGAAGTATACAATGTCTTCGTGATCTGAACCGACATCAGCCAGAAAAGCCTGGAACTGTCTGTGGTTAAGCCCTCTTGCGCGTATAAAATTAACTGTCTACACTACTTTATCCTTCACGTGTTTCAGGCCTATGCAACTGGGATGCCCAAAGACTATAAGAGATGGCGGGCCGGATGAAGGGCCTATGCGGGCCGGATGGTGGCCCGGGGGCCGTATGTTGGACAGGCCTGGTCTAGTATGTCTAGTCACAATCACACAATTTCTAATATGTTCGCTGAATTCTTTGGGTCCAATTACTCTCCAAAATCTACAAAAAATGTTCCGCATCAGCACAAGTTATGTCCGATTTCTGTAATTAATGCATCTACCATTTCCGAAGCAGACGCCTTATATCAGTTAAATATGTTAGAACATTCATTTAATTATGGCCCAGAATTGATTCCCTCATGGTTTCTTAAAAAATTTTCCAAATATATATACCAACCCCTAACAAAACTATTTAATTCATCTCTTTTGCAAGGTTTATTTCCATCTATATGGAAAAAGTCATTTATAATTCCTTTACATAAGAGTGGATTTAGATCATCTATTGAAAACTATAGAGGAAGAACAAAGTTGTCAGCAATACCTAAACTTTTTGAAGCAATTATAACAGACGACAGAACCTTCCGGATCTCTCCACTAATTTCTTGTTCTCACCACGGTTTTCGTAAAGGGAGATTTGCAGGAACTATTTTGTTTGAATTTGTATCACAAGAATCAACGGGCCTTAGGGAGAATAAGAATACTTATGTTATATACACAGATTTTAGTAAAGCTTTTGATAAAGTAAATCATTCAATTCTTTTGAATAAACTTGATTTTTGTTTTCAACCAATATTTCTAAAATGGGTTGCTTCTTATCTTAGTAATAGAATTCAACAATTCATATTTAACGATACTTTTCCTGACATAATCAATGTTCCTTCAAGCGTTCCTCAAGGTAGCCATCTTGGTCCAATTCTGTTCTTGTTATTTATTAATGACATATCATCTCTTGTTAAGTATTCAAAAGTTTTTTTAAATGCTGAGGTTGTAAAACTTTTTAAAACATATACTTCAAACAGCGAAAGATGTCAGTTGCAAACAGACTTAAACAACCTAGTTTCTTGATGTGTTAAAAATGACATGCCATTGAACCTTAAAAAATGTAAAACGATGTGCTGCTCACGTAGACCTGTAGACCCTACTTCATACGCAATACAAAACTTTAGGTTGGAGCAAGGTTGCATTTTTGTTGATCTCGGAGTAACTATGGACCCCAAACACAATTTTAATCTTCACGCATCTTCCACGGTTCTTAAAGCTAAAGGCGCTCTTAGTTTTGTTAAACGTTGGTCTAAAGAATTTACAAAACCGCTTACCACAAAAAATTTGTTTACATCTCTGGTGAGGCCTATATTAGAGTAAGCTTCTGTGGTTTGGAACCCTAGCTAACAAGTCCATTCGGATAAGTTAGTGTCCGCTCAAAAACAATTTTTACTTTTTGCCCTAAATCATTTGCATTGGGATTCCAATTTAAATCTTTGCCCTTACACTAACCGTTTAAAACTTATAAATCTCCCGACACTCGCTAGTCGTGGGGAGATGCTAGGTATAATATTTTATGTAAAACTCATGAACGGGTTAGTCTGTAGCCCATCTCTCTTATCTGATAATAATTTTAATGTTCCTTCTTGCTCTACTAGTCAGTTTAGACCCTTACTTTTAAAATTTTCTAGAACAAATTTTGAGTTAAACTAACTATTCCGCCATTGGAAATAGAACTCCCGTGTTCGGACTTAAAAATTGGCAAAACGCTTAGTAGCCAATACAAATTTGAAAATGCGCTTAATTTCTACGCTCGCCAGTTTGGTGGAATGTCTGAAGGTATGTGCCCAAGTGTCTAAGTCTTGACCCATCCGTAAAGAAGCTTACTGCCCCTCTCCCCGAACGGCTTCTTCTCTCCCAAACCTCCCTCGTTGGTATATGGGCAGAGAAGGAGCTGCCGGAATTCGATATGGCGACTCCATGATCCAGATGATCCGGTATGCAGTCAAAGCTTGTGAGGATATCCGAGTGTTCAGATACACGCTCCTTTAGGACCCCAGATTCCCTGAGCCTGATAGCCACTTTTGCGGCCATACACCTTCCGGCAATGTCCACGGGCGTTATGTTCAGAATTGCCTTAAGTGCAATGGTTGGGGTGAACCTTAATGCACCGCTCATGCTGATGAGCGCAGCTCGTTGAACGCTCTCAAGTTTCTTGGCCAGTGTGGTTTTCGCTAAGGCCCTCCACCACATGAAGACACCATAGAACAAGATGGGCTTGACTATGGTGTCATAGAGCCAGAGGACCACCTTCGGTGAGAGTCCCCAGCTCTTGCCAATAGCTCCTCTACAGCAGTATGGGGCAACCGATGCCTTTCTGGCTCTCTCCTCGATATTCGGCTTCCATGAAAGCTTCTTATCCAGGATGAGCCCTGTTGCGTCAAGCGACAAGATATATATGTATATTTAAACCTGAAATTAAAATTAAGAAAAATGAATTATAAAAAATTATAAAATATTGAATTATTTAAATTATTGTATACTTACCTTAATTATGCATTCATACTACTAATCTACTACTTACCTTAATACTTACAATAATCTATTACAATATTGAACGAAAAGTTGAAGATAATTATATTTACCCCTTTTTTATACATATGAACATTACCACTAGTTTAAGCCGTTAGTTTAAGATTTAGGCTAAGCAACTAAATGAAATTAAATAAAGAAGGATTGGTATTAGAATCATCGAATCGACCGGACGCGTTTTCATTTATTATCGCAATTTATTTACGAGACAGGCAATTAGGCTTCTTGTTTTATTCGCGCATTTCCCAAGTTTATATTTTCGCTTCTCAAAAACGCTTGAGAATTTTCAAGCCCTAAATACTTCACTGTATCCGACGGTTGCAGGCGAACACCTCCCATTTGCGGCAAAGGTGCCACAGGGATCTGAAAACTTCGACCCACCCATCCACCACATCGGCGGTGGCCAACGCGTCCACCCTCGGTGCGCGTGGGAGAGTTTGCTGAAGCCTCCTGCGATAACCTTTCCAGTCCGTGTTCCTGGGATTTGTGAAGGATTTTCTAGGCGGACCTTCTCCGACCAGACTAAACCCGATGTACCTGTGATCGGAGAAGCAGTGGTCATCGATGACCCTCCAGTTTGAGATCAGTGGGGCAATCCCGTGTGAGGCTAGGGTGAGGTCGAGAACATCCTCCCTGCCTGCGGTCACAAAAGTTGGAGAATTTCTCCTATTACAAATAGGATCCTCCAGATCGAATGTCGCGAGTTGGCGTCCGAACAAATGATGATGACCCCGGCACCATTCCGGGACGCTTCAGCCAAGGTTCTCCTTACCAATACGGGAGGTGGCTCTACCTCATCGTCGTGAGGCATATATGTGGAGATCAGCCAAACATTTCCGGTATCGCACTCCAGTTTTGCTGTCACTACGTCAGCGTTGCTGAAATTAGGTAAAAGAAATACCGTTAGTTTGTTTCTGACCAGCATACGGGCTCTATTTCTACCTGCATCCTTGGCCGCCAGCATGGCTCTTCGACCCTCACCTCCTCAAACAATTGTTCGAGGCCTAAGACGGAGTCGCCGATCGACGAACCGCCTCCGGAACTCGCCACGCCAGAGAGGTTTGGGTCGTTTTCCATGGTCGTTTGACCATCAGTAACGCCCTCTGTCTTCTCCCCCGCATCTGCAACTTATGTGCCATCAGCCCTGGTATCCGTCGGGAGTACCTTCAGCACTACCATTTCGAACCTATAACTGATGGCTCCCTTGGTTTTGCTGAGGGGTTGCAGTATCTAAGAATTTCCTCCATTTCCTTCGCTGTGGGCTATTCGGCTGGAAGCCAAACGCAAGCAAGCAAGAAGAGGAAGATCCTCTTTGTACAAGGCCTCCAGTCTGGCTCCCTTCCAAACCTCCCCCACCAGAGAGACTGCCTTTTTATATAAGATAGCAGATCTTTCATCGGCACATCTGGTCAGCTTGTGCAGCCCATGGTGCCAACCGGCACTAACACATTTTGGGGGTGGTCCAGGGTTTTCCTTTACCACCTTGAGGAAGACTGAAGAGATAGCCGCCGCTACTCTCTTCCACACGTCATGGGAAATGCCACCGTCCTCCTTGCTGCGGTCGAGCACACCAAGTACTCTTGCGCCAGCGCTTTTTGCGATTTCGCTGAAGGTTGGCGCTGCCCCCTTTCGCGGTTTTTTACCAATGGAGGTTTCCCCTCATGCGATCTTACCGCTTAACTGCTGGTTCAGGTGTCTTCGTTTCGAGTTGCGTCCTATCGGTCTCGCTCTCACTCAGCACCTTCTTGGCCCACTCAAGCGTGTTAGCATGCTGCTCTGATACCTGACCAACATGCTTACCACCGTAGCGTTCCACGATTTAGCTAAAACACCTTTGCTAATGCCCCCAGTGGATCTAGTTCTAATTCTAGCAGAAGTTCCTCTGCTAGTACTAGCGATTCCACCGTGTATGAAGGCTCCACCCTTCACTTCCTCTTTTGCCGGCGGGTTTGCGCCGGCTTCCCCCATCTTGACTCCTACCAAAGTCTTGGTCTTGTTGCTGCAGTTACCCAGCGACGGTTTCGTCGCCCCGGGAGCAGCATCCCCGCCTGGGACAGATCTGGGTGTCCATTTAGACGTCCCTTCACCTCTCTTCGTCACCTTCTCGTCCGTGTTTTTAATTGAAGTGTCCATGCCAAAAGGGTCCCCACTCAGAGCCACTATCCGTCCCCCGGAAAGGTAGTCGCCTTTTATGGTCCCAAGGTTATCTCAGTGACGAGGCCAACCAGCGCAAAGAAAGAGTCCTCTCAACGTACACCTACCACGTCAATTTAAAGACGACGGGGGGGAACGTACTCTGAGGCCTGCCAGGGTTTTAACGGGACGGAGGTAGTTTCGACATTAGCCCGACAACCATTTCTAATGGGTGTCACCCCATGATACTCAGGTGCCAGAATGCCGCCACCACCAGCCCAGATCCAAATAAGTTTTCATATTCTAAAAACCAGTTCAATGCCAAAAAGTCGTCTAAGGAGTTGAAAGGCCGTGAAGGCCGCAGGCCATTTGGCGTTACCCAAGATGCATCAGCGTGGAGGCGGCCTGCACTACATCCCAAAGGACTACATCCAGTCCAGGTGCGATCTCTGATCAGCCATCTAACCTAACCATTCCAACACATTTGATCTAACAGACTCACTATTTACCATTAAAAAAATTATTTTATCTACTCTTAACACGAAACATTTAAAAATAATAAACTTTAATCTAAATCTTAATTTTGGCTGCTGAAATTTTTGTTTCTGTAGCTGAGCAGCTTAAGATCGCAACGCTTAAAACTCTTTTGCCTTTTATGACTCGGCGCAAGGAATTATCGTTAGCGGATTGCGCCCCTCGCGTCGGTTGGGCGGGAGGAGGGTAATCGTTGGGTATTATTATTAGTATTAAAAAGATGGACAGCTTTAAGTTGTTCTTTGGCAATTAGGTTGAAATACCTTTCAAAACAATTGGCCTTTTCTTCGTCACTTCGAGCCCAATTTCCACCCAAGTCTCTTATAAAGATGTTGGAGTCAATTGGTTTCTTCATGGACTTCTGGGCTTTCCAAAGGGAATTTGCTTGCTTGAATTTGGACACAGTTTCTTTATAAACATTTCAGTATAATTTTCAGTCTCAGTAAGTGTTGAATTCTCCTTCACGTTTAAGCGATTGTTTTAATTTACGTACATTTATCTGCCATTTACGTCTTGCATGCCCTTTTTTCATTTACATGTTTGTGTATTTCTCTATTAGTGATTTTTCTGGGACCAAGCGGTTTATAGTTTTGGCTACTCACGTATTTTTTATATTTTAACTTATTCATTTTATAAAATTGGATCACTTTTGGATCAACGAACATGTGTTGTTCACATAACTTTATTAGTACAGGGAATGATCAGAAGATAGACCAGAATATGTATTAGCTGTTATGTGCGATTTCTCTATACTTTTGATTACAGCAAACTCAATTAAATCTGGTATGTTGTTACGATCACTAGGCCAATATGTCGGCTTACCAGGAGATATTATTTCAAGGTTACTGTGCCTATTTATAACAGTTTGATACAGCTGTCGTCCGTTTGGATTAATTAGCCGTGAGCTCCAATACATGTGTTTTGAATGTAGTCTCCATTGTTGTAGTTTAGAACTGCACTGTAGTATGAGATTCTAATGCGTGGTGATTTAATCGTTTTCTAACCAACACTGCTGTTCCACCAAGTGCCTTTGTAATATAGATTCAAAATCCCGGTATAAAGAAATTGTTTTTATACGTAAGATGAGCTTCTGACAAAAGCATTACATCTGTATTATTTTCATCGAGAAAACTAATAAGCTCCAATTTTTGTTGGTTAACACCGTTAGAATTCTTATACTACTGCTCAATATATCAATATTTTACTTAAACATTTGGTTTCTTGATTTCATTATATCTTGAGTCATATTTTGCATTGTAGACATACATATATTGTGTCATATATTGCGTAAGGTTGAAAATTATAGTCTCAGCGAATCTTATCAGTGTGGCTTTAGACCTGGCAAATCAACAACTGATCGGATTCACTATGCGCCAAATCTTGAAAAAAACTCTAGAAAAGAGAAGAGACACACACCACCTCTTCGTCGATTTCAAAGCTGCCTTTGACAGCACGAAAAGGAGCTGTCTCTATGACGCGACATCTGAATTTGGTATCATCGCAAAACTAATACGGCTGTGTAAACTGACGTTGGACCAGAGAACATAAAACATAGAGAAGGTGCAAATTGAATTCTGTATGATGTTCGATTGGGCGGCTAACAGAACTTATAAGATTGAAGTACGGAATTCACCATTCTCGCTGCTATTTAGCAGATTTGAACACGTTCTCTGGCAGAAATATATGTAAAACGACTGAATTCATGCGAGAATGAATAAAGAGCAATGCTTTGAGAAAAAATAAGCAAAGTCACACAAAGAATGTAAAGAAGCATTCTCTGAGACACATATGCGTGATCTTGTATCATATGAACCATTTTTTTGAGAAAAATTGTAAAAATTTTAGTTTTTTACAAAATCGTAAAAAATTAGATACAAAATAATTAATTTTATTTTTTAAGTTTTTAATTATTTCAAAAAAGTTATATTTATTTCGTCTATTACAAAGCGAAGATGTGTCAAATGAACTTCATTTCTTCAAAGAAAATTGATAACCTTCATGAAATATGCATATTCGCATTATTTCGTTATCATTTCCATATTTGCACCAATAGAATTTATAAGGCATATATGTACATATGTATGTACACATATTATTTCTTTGGCACATTTGTCTGTATGTTTACGAAAGCAAATGCGAGCCACATACATATGTACATACATTCATAATAACAAGTGTCGCACGCTTCTTTCGTATCTCCGTTGTCACGGTCAACCAATGGCCGAAACTTGCGTTTTGTCAAAGAGTCAAGTGCTGAACAAATTGAGCACGACAGACTGCAAGCGACATCTGTCAAATATTAAAATACACACATTCTTATGGACACAGTTATGTAGTTGTGCAGCTGGTTCAATAACTGTGTCCCTAAGAACGTGTTTTTTTTTTTTTATAGTAGGGGGAAGCATCGAAAGCCGAAGTGCGGAACTTTAATCCGCTAAACCTAACCTACTCCCAACTCAGGACTCTCCCACGGAACCACCGGCTAGGTATTACTTCGTGGGAGGGACAAGACATTTAAGTCTCCTCTATTGCGCGGACTGACGGACGCCTAGTCTGCTGAAAAAATCTCAGTTTGGTCATTATGAACGCTGACGCTTCGCTGACAGCTTTCCATTTATCAGTCGACTGATACATGAGTATCGTCAAGTTATCGACCGTAAAACTACCACCGAGTGTGGTTTTTAGCTGTTCCCTTGTATTCGAAAATCGAGGGCAATGGAATAATACATGTTCAGAGTCTTCTATATGCTCTGTACACGTCGGACAGTTCGGACTAATGTCATTGTGGAATCTGAAAAGGTAGCTTCTAAAGCATCCATGTCCACTAAGTATTTGGGTCAGATAGAAATCTAAGTCCCCATGTCGTCTGTCTATCCATGAGTAGATGTCCAGTATAAGTCGATGGGTCTAGCGCCCTTTGGATGAGGAATTCTTGTTTCTCTCCTCTGTCCTTACCGATACTGTTTTAGGCGTTGATAATTGATATAAACGCTCGAGTTCATCTCCCTGGATGTCAATAGGCGGCATGCTGGCTAATACTTCAGCAGCGTCGGTAGATATAGTCCGGAAAGCACTAATTACCCTAATTGCAGAAAGCCTATGCACTGCACCGCATACAGTATTACGGAACTCATTGCTTTCGCTATTAAGAATCGCCGGCTGGAACGCACACAGCCTCTATTGGTCATCATTCTCGATAGCGCATTATAAATTCTGTTTGCCTTGGCGGAAATATACTCCAAGTGTTCTTTAAATTTTAATTTGGAATCTAGTATTACCCCCAGATACTTCAATTGCGGCTGCGAGGTAATCTTGCATTCCCCTATGGTGAGCTCTATTCGTTCTTCTATCTTCCTAGTGCTTATCAGTAAAACTTCTGTTTTTTCCTCCGCCAGTTTCAGACTCATAGATGAGAACCATTGGCGTAGACTATTTAAGCACTCATTACATTTATTTCTCAGGTCGGCTAATTGTTTGGCGACTGCTACCACCATGAGGTCGTCCGCATAAGCTACTAGTTTCACGTCTGTTGGTTGCTGTCTTCTTAGCACCCCGTCATACGTAAGGTTCCATAATAGTGGGCCTAACACTGAGCCTTGTGGTACTCCACTTGAGATAGAGTAGCTCTTGGTGCCTTCGTCCGTCTCAAAAATCAGCTTTCTGTTTTTAAAATAGCTCGTTATTATATTTATGAGGTACTCAGGGGCACGTATTTCATCCAAGGCTTTAATTATGTTTGCCCATTTTGCTGAGTTGAACGCATTTTTGACATCCAGGGTAATCAGCGCACAGTACTTTTTTGTGCCACCTTTCCATCTTTTGCCACTTACTGCACATTTCGCAATATCGACGACTTCTCGTAGTGCGTCAATAGTGGATCTCTTTTTTATGAAGCCGTATTGTCTCTCTGATAATCCGCCGGCTTTTTGGATAGCTAGTTCCAAGCGGTTTCTTACAATGCTTTCGTACACTTTCCCAATCGTGTCAAGCATGCAAAGAGGTCGATATGATGAAGGTTCTTCTGGTGGCTTTTTTGGCTTTGGGAGTAGAACCAGGCGCTGAATCTTCCACGGAACGGGGAACACCTCTTCTAATATACACGCGTTGTACATGTTAATAAATAAATTGGGTCTAAGAGTTATGGCTTCTTTAAGGGCTCTGTTTGGTATACCATCTATTCCAGGCGCTTTAGAGTTTTTGATTTTTTTCGCAATAGCCAATAGTTCGTCTTCTGTGACTAATAGAGGTGGCTCCGTAGCTTCGTTTCTTTTAATGTAGGAAATGAATGCATGCGTGGGGAATAACGCTTCGACAACATTTTCCATAAATGATGCGTTCTTAGGTTGCTGCGACTTATTTTTGAATTTCGACATACAAATTTTGTATGCCGATCCCCAGGGGTCTATGTTCGCTTCCTCACATAGCTTTTCGAATCAGGATCTCTTACTACGGATAATGGCTGACTTCAAGAGCTTTCTTTGGCATTTAAATGCTTCTCTGAGGCGGATTTCGTTTTCCCCTCCCTGGTTTCGTTGAGCGCGACGTCTAGCTGAGTGACAGAGCTTCCTCAGCTTGGCAATTTCGTCGCTCCACCAGTATACCGGCTTTCGATTGTTATTGTATCTCGTCCTGCGCATAGTTGCGTCGCATGCTGCAACTAGTTCCTTCTGCACAGCGGATACTAAGTGGGTGGCGTCTTCGCCTGTTGCCTTTGCCGCACTCCAGACACTCTCAAAGACGTCGGTATCAAATTCCTTTTCACGCCAACTACGTTTTCGAGAGGGATTTCTGCGAGACAGTTCCCTTTCTTGGGAGAACGAAACTTCAGCGATTATAGCCATATGGTCGCTATTTGTGTAAATATCTGATACCTTCCACTTAATATGTCTGCTAAGCGTGTCGTTAGCAAACATTAGGTCTATTATAGAACCTTTATTACCCTTTTGAAACGTATTTTTTGTGCCATTGTTTAGAATCGTGAGGTTTGTTTGACTCAAAAATTCTAGAATGAGGCGACCACGGTGATTTGTAATTCTGCTACCCCAAGCAGTAGACCATGCGTTAAAATCACCCGCTATTATTATTGGCGATTTGTTTCTGGTCTCTAGAGACAGCTCCAGGAGAAAATCTTCAAATTCTCTAGTTGTTGCGCTAGGACGAGCATAGCAGCTTACAAAATATATACCTTGCATCTTCGCCCATGTAAAGCCGTTATGGACTTCTTTGGAGCGGGATGAGAAAGCTTGTCCTTTGCAGGCCCATATTGCTGCTTTGCCACTTCTATCTTTACACCAAGTGCTCTCCGAACGCAGTCTATATGGTTCGCTTAGTAAGGCGACATCTATATTCTCTTCTTGGACTGTTTGTTTTAGCAGATCTTGTGCTGCAGCGCAGTGATTAAGATTTAGCTGTAACAACCTCATTTTTTCATTGTTTTCATCATTTGTACGTACTTCGGACATGTCGTACTGAAGACGGAGTGCTCTCCTTTGCAAAGCATACAACTCGGGGCATTTTTGCATACTTTTGCTACGTGCCCTGCAGCTCCGCAGCGTGTACAGAGGGCTGACCGATCAGTCTGACTGACACATTTGTGTGCTATATGACCCAGTTGGAAGCACCTAAAACATCGGGTAATGGGTGAGTATTCTCTAAGACGACAGATAGACCACCCTATCTTCACTCTGCCCAATTTTAGTGCAACTTTAGCGTCTTGAGCGCGCAGACAAATAAGAGCTATTTGTGTGCCACTTCGGGTTTTCCTCATATTTCTGACGCTTGTTTTCTCCAGGTTTTGGAACCCACACTCTTTTTTTAGTGCCTCGCAGATTTCTTCTGGTGTTGTAATTTCGTCTAGGTCCTTACACACTATTGTAACGTTATGGGTTTTTGGCTGTATCAGCGCCATTTCACCCACCGCTCCTTCTAAGACGGTTTGAAATGATTCGGCTCTCTTGTCTGCCTGATTTTTCAACTCGATGAGTAGGTCTCCTTTCATCGTCTTTCGTATGTAGGTCACGTTTGATCCAAGCTCTTCAAGACCACTGTCGCTTTTTATCTTCCGGAGAATATCAGCATAAGACGCACCCTCCTTTTTGGTTATTATGATGGCGTCCGGTTTCGTTCTAATTTTCTTCTGAATTGGCTTCTTCTTTTTCACAACATCCACCCATTTTTCACCTGCGCTATGTTGACTCGTAATATTTTCTTGTATTACTTTCGTTGGCTCACTGCTTACTTGTTGCAACCTCTCAGTAGCTTTTTTCAGTTTTTTCGTGGGGGGTAGGTCACCCGATGCTTCACGCAGCCGCTTTGGGGTATTCATCTCTTTAAGAATATGAGATATCTGGGTTGCTTTCTCAACCATATTTTTTTTCTCCGGTTTCTCGGCTTTTTTATATAGGCTCATTATGCTACTCAGTAGTAGCATAAGAACGCGTGTATTCTAATATTCGTTTGCAGTCTGTCGCGCTCAATGTGTTCAGCACTTCAATGTGTCGAAACACTGACGCGACGGTAAAGCGCCACAACATTGTGTTGTTCGTAGAAAATCCGAGCTGTGCCGAAAGAAACTAACAAACGATCGCCGATTGTTACCGCTTCCCTTGCTGCTCGAACAGCGTCGCCAACAAGCTAGCGTAAATATGTATGCATATGTATGAGCGTGAATACATATCGACGCAGATTTTTGCGAGTCACGGAAAAATATTTTAGACAAATATTGTAAATCGACAACGGCTATGTTGCCACTTTTGTCACTTCTTTCTGTGAAGAATCATCAAAAAGTTGTTCAATTTATGATTTTTAGCTTTTGCCATCGTCGCGAAAAGACGCTTGTTGGCATAGGCATGCTCGGGGAGATGTTACGGCGTCTGTTTTTATGAATGAAGCGAGGTTGCTTGTGGAATTTGCGCCTGCGTTTATGAATGAAAATGTTTTTGTTGTAAGATTTACTACATTTGTTCTTCGCCAATTTGGCTGCCATATTGACTTGTGGTGCTTTTACTATGTAGACAATTGTTGTTTTTGTAGAACAATGCTTCAATTTTGTGTTGGTGACATATTCACATGTGTACGCATTTTTTTTTTTTTTTTTTTTTTTTTTTGTTTTTGTTACCGGAGGGGGAATCTTCGAAAGATACCGTCCTGTTTCAGACGGCAAGGATAAGCTTTAGCCGGTTGGCTCTCGATCTATAAATTTACCAACTCCATGTGAATCACCTGTCTATCGCTCTTTCTTTGCCCTTCATTCCGTCTAAGTTCTATTAGGGCTGCCGCGCTCCATTCTCTAACAAAGTTCCACACCTGCTCGGAACGTAGCATGTGTGGTACAATGTTTTCAGGGGTTAGCCTCTCTGAGAGTAGTTTCTCTAGTTTCTCTCTTTCTTCTTTATAACGGGGGCACCGAAAGAAAATGTGCCACGAGTTCTCATTTCCGTTTCCACAAAAAGAGCATTCAAGTCCATCGTCATGTCTATATTTGTGTAAATACTCTCTGAAGCAACCGTGCCCAGTCAAGAACTGTGTCAAATAATAGTCCGTTTCTCCGTGTTGTCGCTCTACCCACATTTGCACGTTTCTGATCAGCGTGTGTGTCCATCTACCTTTTGTTGTTTCGTCCCATCGTTTTTGCCACTCATTAAGGCTGGTTTGTCTTTCTTGCTGTTTTTCTTGATTATTTAGTCGTCTGCCCGCGTTTTTCGCTCTGTCATACATTCTTTTTAGCTCCATTGGCATAATATCTGGAGGCATGATACCTGAAATAATTCCAGCCGCTTCGTGTGACACAGTCCGGAAAGCGCACGCTACCCTGATTGCACTTAACCGGACTACTGCTTTTGCCGCATTCGCATACGTTTTGTGCAGCAATGCTGGTCCCCATATGGATGCGGCGTAAATTAGAACTGATTGGCTAACTTTTGCCAGAAGAGCGCGCCTATTCTGACTTGGTCCACCTATGTTGGCCATGATTCTACTTAATGCAGCCATCACCTTTGCTGCTTTCTCACAGGCTTTCGTGATGTGGGCCCGATAATTTAGCCTCGCGTCAATAATTACACCTAGGTATTTCAAGGACTGTTGCGTTGGGATATTGTATCCATCAATGTTGAGCGTAGTCGTCTCTAGTTTTTTCCTACTCGTTATCAGCACCGCTTCGGTTTTTTGGCTTGCTAGCTGGAGCTTTGCTTTCGTGAGCCATTCTTTTATTTTAATCGCCGCGTGGTTGCACAGGTACTCTATCTGGCTTATTTCTTTCGCCACTACCGTTACTGCTATATCATCAGCGTACCCGATTATCTGAATTTCTTTGGGCAATGGGAGTCGTAGCACACCGTCACACAAAACATTCCACAGTAGCGGCCCTAGTACAGAGCCTTGGGGTACACCGCCTGTTACAAAGTAGTTTTTAGGACCTTCTTCTGTGTCATATAGCAGTAATCTCTCGGAGAGATAGCTGGATATGATCCTCAGCAGGTAGAGTGGCGTCTTCTTTTGTTTCAGGGCTTCCATAATGTGCGGCCAATAGGCCGAGTTGAAAGCATTTTTTACATCGAACGTTACTACCGCGCAGTATTCCTTGGAGCCATATAACCACCTGGTTCCTTCAATAGCGTTGCTTGCGACCTCCGTTACCCTTTTTATGGCGTCTATTGTTGACCTGTGCCTTCGAAAGCCATATTGGTTTTCGGCTAAGCCCGGCGGCTCTCTTTCTAGATGTTGCTCTAGCCGCGCACAGATTATACGCTCCAGTATTTTCCCCATTGTGTCCAGCATACATAGTGGTCGGTAGGAGCCTGGCTCCCCTGCTGGTTTATTTGGCTTTTGTATAAGCACTATGCGCTGTTTTTTCCAGATCTTAGGGAATACTCCCTCTCGTAAACATCGCGTATAAACTTTCGTAAACGGGGTGGGTTTATATTTAATTGGCGGTTCGATTCGAGCTTTCAATCTAAACGGACGTGTTTTCATCTCCGTAGAAACTTTCGAAAAAAACAAAAATAAAAATAAAACCAAATAAACAAATATTAAAAAAAGTGCATTAAGTGCAAGCGTTAGCCAATAACGCCGAAAGTGCAAATCAAAACATAAAAAATCATAAACTGTTTACAAACAATAAACATAATAAAATAACAAATAATAAGTGGGAAATAAAACAAACAAAAATACAAAAGCATGAGCGCAGCGCAGCCCCACCAACAAGGCCGTAGGCATTCTCTGAATGCCTACTTCAGCTTTGTCGAGCCTGCGAGTTCAGCTCCTACCAACAAACAAGGCAACGGTGAGAAGGATGAGTCATCGCAGCGATCAACTGAGCAGCACCATAAGCAGAGCTTACAAAAAGCAAAAGCAGAAGAGAACGGCAGTCAACAACGGCCAGCAGCAAACGTGATCACACCAACAACTAAGCAGGTACCAGCAAGTGCGCAGGCAGCAAAGAACAACATAAAGCAAGGTGAGAATGTACCAATAAAAAAAGGCCAGTCTGTACAAACTGGCATTGACCGCTACATTAACATAAAAAGGAAATTAAGTCCTTCAAAGTCAGCGGTCAATCCCAAGAAATTTCAAGGCGGTACACCAATCAAGAATAAATCGAAGGTTTTAAATGGCAATCGATTTGCCTTACTAAGCAATGGATCAGACGACGATGCGAAGAGTACCACCACAGTCGTTAATGCCAAACCACCTCCAATATATTTGCGCGAACGTAGCAGTAATGCTCTCGTTGCTGAATTAAGTAAAATTGTAGGTAATAAAAATTTCCATATAGTGCCTTTGAAAAAAGGCAATATAGATGAAACAAAAATTCAGTCCTACACTGAAAAAAGTTTTATGGACATAGTTAAATTTTTGTCAAATAAAAACAAAAATTATTAGTAATCAAGGGTATAGAGCCCGCCGTAGACTCTAGTGAAGTCAAAGAAACATTGGAAGAATGTGGTTTTGGAATTAAAACAGTTGTAAATATATTTAATAGAAACAAAGTACCACAGCCGATGTTTAAAATTGAATTGTTGCCGAATTCGAATCAACTTAAAAAAATGAGACCCATCCAATATATAATTTGAAATATTTGCTGCATCGTAGAGTAACAGTGGAAGAACCACATAAAAGAAACGGTCCGGTACAATGTACTAACTGCCAAGAATATGGGCATACTAAATCATACTGCACTCTACGCAGTGTTTGTGTGGTATGTGGTGATTTACATCCCACTTCCAAATGCACCCTTAAGAAAGAAGAATTAAATAAAAAATGCAGCAATTGCGGAGGAAATCATACTGCTAACTACAGAGGTTGCCCTGTATATAAAGATTTGAAATCGAAGTTGTCACAGGGCATTCAAGCACGTCGTAACCAAATGTTACAAACACCCTGTAATGAAATTATAGCAACCTCAGAAAAAAGTTCAAATCCTATTACTTCTAACAATAATAATATGCAAGGAAGCTATGCAAATGTGGTGAAAGGCAATACTGTGCAAATGCAACTGCCGCAAAATCCTCCAAATGGGGGCATTGAAACTATGATTATAAATCTTACACAGTGTATGACACAATTTATGTCTACTATGCAAAACATGATCCAAGATTTAATAAAATCACAAAATCAAATGCTACAAAATTTATTAAGTAAAAAATGAGCTTATTAAATATCTGTATATGGAATGCTAACGGTGTTAACCAACATAAATTAGAGATTATCAGATTTCTGTCTGAAAAGAATATAGATGTAATGCTTATTTCAGAAACTCATCTAACAAATAAAAATAATTTCAGTATACCGGGATTTAGACTATATGTTACAAATCATCCGGATGGTAAAGCGCATGGTGGCACGGCAGTATTGATTAGAAATCGTTTAAACCACTATGCTCTCGAATCTCATGCTACACCACAGTTACAAGCTACAACAATATCACTAAAAAATCGGGGTTGCGACTTAAACCTTACGGCTATATACTGTCCACCTCGTGTTAAAATTACAGAAATCGAATTTAGAGACTTTTTTGGAACACTAGGCCAAAGATTCTTAGCAGGTGGAGATTACAACGCAAAACACACGTACTGGGGCTCACGTCTTATTAATCCGAAAGGACGACAGCTGTATCAAACTGTTATAAATAGGCACAATAACCTTGAAATAATATCTCCTGGCAAGCCGACGTATTGGCCTAGTGATCGTAAAAAAGTACCAGATTTAATTGATTTTGCTGTAATCAAAAATATAGATAAATCGCTTATAACAGCTGATACATGTACTGATCTATCTTCTGATCACTCTCCTGTACTAATAAAGTTATGTGAACACCCCATATTCGTTAATCCAAAGGTGGGTCTAACTTCTTATAAAACGAATTGGCTAAAATATAAAAAATACGTCAGTAGCCACATGAATATGGAGTACAAAATAAATACAGGAAGAGATATTGACGAAAGCATAAGAGAAGTCAATGATATAATAACCAGCGCAGCTGTCTTAGCAACACCAAACAAAAGCTATAATCCGCGTGGTTTCAGAAAAATCTCTAATAAAGAAATAGAAATGCTTGTAAATGAAAAAAGACGTGCACGACGTGAATGGCAGAGAAATCGCTCCCCCTCCACTCAGCTTCAACTGAAAACTGCTGTACGTAAACTAAGAAAAGCGCTCAAACGTGAGGAAGAATTGAACACAGAAATGTATATAAAGAAGCTGTGTGCAAATTCAAACAAGCAAAAAATTTTCCAAAGAACAACTTTAAGCTGTCAATCTTACCCAACACAGCTAAAGGGTCGCTCAAGTCTCTTATGACTTCACCTTCTGAAATCATTGGTATCATCAAAGAACTTAATCCAAAAAAGTCGCCGGGACATGATAAAATTTCCCCAAAAATGCTAATTGAGTTACCAATTATTGCTGTAGAGGTGCTCTCTTTGCTCTTTAATGCAATTCTTAGTTTCGGATATTATCCCATTTCATGGAAAAAGTCGCAGATTATCTTGATAGATAAACCTGGGAAAGACCTAACACAGCCGTCTTCATACAGACCAATCAGTCTTCTACCCTGTCTTTCAAAAGTATTTGAAAAATTATTACTATCAAAGATGTCTCCTTTCCTCCAAGTAAATAACACAATACCAATGCATCAATTCGGATTTCGCCCAACACTATACATCATATATACAGCAGATCTTCCAACAGCTAATAATGTATTAACTTCAACTTTTGCGGATGACACAGCTATAGTGAGCCGTAACAAATGCCACATTTCAGCATCAAGAATATTAGCGGCGCATTTAAGTTCTGCCGAAGAGTGGCTAGCGAACTGGCGTATAAACGTGAACGAACAGAAGTGTAAGCATATTACATTTTCGCTAAGACCAAAGATATGCCCGGCAGTAAAAATAAACAATATTTTAGTACCACAAGCGAACGAAGTAACATATCTTGGTATTCACCTAGATAGAAGGCTCACGTGGAGAAAACATATCTCTAGTAAAATAACATGTATGAAGATTAGAGCTGCAAATTTAAATTGGCTTTTAAATAAAAATTCCAAACTTAGCCTAGACAACAAAGTGCTTTTATATAATGCGGTCATAAAGCCGATTTGGATGTATGGCATTCAACTGTGGGGTACGACCTGTGCAACTAATATTGATCTAATACAAAGGTTCCAATCAAAAATGCTTAGAACAATCACGTGTTCACCATGGTACATGCGTAACGAAAATATCCATAAAGACCTTGGTATTCCTATGGTAAAAAAAGAAGTAGAAGACAGCAGAATTAAATATATATCTAAACTTCGAGATCACCCAAACCCTTTGGCTAATGCTTCCTGCGATCAAACACGACTTAAAAGAAGAGATATGCCTGCGTATTAAAGAGCGACGTATCACCAAAACAGCTCAATCACTTGCTTGAGTCTGTCTAGTTTTTAAATAGATTTAAGTTTTTATTACTTATTGTTAGGCTTTAAGAAAAAGCAGATACAATAAATAAAAAATAATTTTGAAAAAAAAAAAAAAATATTTAATAGCCAGTTTTAGGGCCTTATTCGGGATGCCATCTAGGCCTGATGCTTTACTATTTGCGAATCTCTCTGCTGCTTCTATGGTTTCCTGGCCAATGACTAGCGGTGCGTTTGTAGCTTCAGATTCTCTTATTTGCTGCCTTTGTAGCAATTGCGTCGGAAAAAGGGTTTGGACAACCATCTTTAATAAACTAGGGCGTCCTTTATAGTCTTTATTCTTTGACATGACGATTTTATATGCATCTCCCCACGGGTTTTCTTCGACCTTGTTGCAGAGCTCATTAAAACAACAGGCTTTCCTCTTCTTTATTGCTTTCTTGAGTTCATTTCGCTTTCGTTTAAAGCGCTCATTTAGCATTGTGAAATCCGCCGTTTGTCGTCCCCTTTGACATTGGCGCCTCGCTTTGTGGCATTTACTTCTTAGAGCTTCAATACCCTCATTCCGCCAGTATACGGGTTTCCTGTATGTGCCTTGTTTTTTCCTACACATAGCGGCATCACAAGCTTTGCTCACGTATTTAACAAGGCATTCAGCCTTCTTTTCTATGTCTATGGCGCAGTTCGGGTTGTCATCCAGCATTAATTTGTACATGTCCTCATCAAGGGTTTCAGTTTTCCAGCCTCTGTTTTGAACTTTTTTGAGATATTTAGGCGTTTTGTGCGTTTTATCAATTTCAAGTAGAATTGCCAAGTGGTCACTGTGTGTATACAAGTCGCTCACTTGCCATGTACACGACCGCACAAGGGAGCTACTAGCAAACGTAATATCGATTACAGAACCACGGCCGTTTTTTTCGAAGGTATTTCTGTTACCGGTATTCAGCAAGACGGTATTCAGTACCGAAAAGGCGTTCAAAAGGGTTTCTCCTCGTCTATTTGTGTATGTGCTACCCCACTCCACTGTCCATGCATTGAAGTCACCTGCCACTACGTTCATTGTGGTGTTCGACACTTCTCGTACAAGGTTATCAATGATTACTTCATATTCACTTTGTGCGATGCTTGGCGGAATGTAACAGCTATAGAAGTTTATTTCGCTGATCTTTGCTTGTGTGGCTTGTCCTGTTAGTGGCTGTTCTTGGAACACGTTTCCTCCACAGGCACAAATGGCCGCTTTGCCCGTTACGTCGGAGGTCCAAGTTGCTGCGCTAACGTTTTTATATTGTTCGCAGACTATTGCCACGTCGATTTTCTGCTCAAATACTGTTTGCGTTAGCAGATCTTGTGCTGCTTCGCAGTGGTTGAGGTTGAGCTGTAGAACCCTCATATTTTGGCTTTTTTGCACGCATCTTGGTAGAGAGGACATTTCTTGCTGCCTATCTGATGGTCAGACTTCTCTTTTCCTTGTTTTTTACATGCACTGCAAGACGGCTCTTTGTTGCATGTCTTTGCAAAGTGACCTTTTTCCCCACATTTGAGGCAGCATTGACTTCTATCATCCGAGTTTTTGCAGGTTCTCGCCAGGTGGCCATATTCCAAGCACCGGAAACATTTTTTAAGGTTCGGCTTCTCCCTAATCCTTCACACTAGCCATCCTATTTTAATTTTTTTGGCTTCAATAAGTAGCCTAGCTTGTAAGGCGGGAGGCTTATCACAGCTGTTTGGGTGCCTGCGTATGACGCCCTAATGCCTCTGATTGAGCCTTTATCAAAATCCGCTAGTTTCCCTATTTGCGTGCGGATAGCATTGGCAATGTCCTCCTCTCCAGTTATTTCATCCAGATCCCGGATTTCCACAGTGGTCTCACTCGTTAGGGCTTTAATTTTCGCTTGATCTCCAAGCACTTTGTCTATTTCGTTGGTGTAGTCAGCGGTATTTTCCATTTGCGCGCTCTTCAGTTCCATTAAGATTTCACCTTTAGCCGTCTTTCTAATCCGGGTTACATTTTCCCCCAGTTTCTGCAGGGCATCTTCTTTTTTAACAGCCCTTAAAATATCGCTGTATGTCATGTTGCCGGTTCACGCAATCACTATCGCATCAGGCCTTGGTCGCTGCTTATATGCTGCCTTCTTTTTTCTTCTGATTTCTATCCAGCCATCTTGTTTTCCCGGTATCTGTTCTTTGTTGATTGCGGTTGACTTATCTTCTTTTTCCTCATTATTTTTAGCCTTCTTTGGTTCCTCTCCATGGGTGGTTTTATTTTTTTTTGGAGGAGTCTGCCTTTTTGCCTGCTTTTCTTCTCGAGGTCTTTTAGGCGTTATTTCCGTTGTTGCGGGCATATTTAGGATACTCCGTCTTCCTTCCTTGATCTTTTGGTACTCCTCTAAGGCTTTTTCGTACTTCTTCGTTATGTTGCCAACGAGGTCCCTAAGATTATTGTTGATTGTTCGCTGCGGTGGGCGCATCATTTCTATCAACTTCTTAATTTCTTCACCCAGCTCACTCATATTGTCGCCGCGAGGATTCACCGCCTTCGTTTGCGGCGTGTTGTCTTGCAGCGTTGGCGGCGACGACCTTGCTCGCGTTGGTTTTTCTACGCTAAGCATCTTTAGGGGAGATCTGCTAAGTCGCGAAGACCGCTTGAATGGATCTATTTATTTATTTATTTATTTATTTAGTAAAGTCTATGAACAATGATTCTTACAGACTAATGAAAAACTAGGATGCATATTAGAATTCTAAAATAATTAAATTACAATAACATGAGTAGATAACTTAAAGTAAAAAACAGAATTGAGGGTATTAATGAAGGATACCCTAGAGTGAGAAAAATCAAGTAGAACTTTCTCGGAAATCGAGTTAAACTCCCGCATAGCCCTCTTGAGGGGAGCATATTCAGCAAAGTTAGTACTTTCCTTTTTGTAATAAAATGGCAAACTGGATCTGAGACAACGCTGGGGAGTATTGAAGTTAAGGTTCCCTAATAAGTAGGGACAGTCAATATCCCCGTTAATTATATTGTAGACAAATGAAAGTGAGAGAACGGACCTTCGATTTTCCAGTGATTTAAGATGTATAAGCAATAAACGCGATGTATACGATGGTGTTGGATCAACAAACTTTAAGGAGCGGAGAGCATATTTAAGAAAGATCTTTTGAACACGCTCGATCCTGTTAATTGACGATATGCAATATGGTCTCCAAATAAACACTGCATACTCCAAAATGGACCCCACAAAACATGTGTACAGTAATTTTAACGTGTAGGGGTCGGAAAAATTTGTAGAATTTCGACGGACAAAGCCAAGTACAGAAAAAGATTTTGAAGTTATATAGTTGATGTGATTACTGAAAGAAAATCTGTTGTCAAAGATTACCCCAAGATCTTTGATTTCAGTAACGCATTTTAGGACGCAATTAGAAATACTGTAGCTAGAAGATAAGATGTTGCGTCCCCTACCATAGGAGATCTGTGAGCATTTATCTACATTCAGAAAAAGTTTCGATTTCAGGCACCAATTATGAAAAGTATCAATATCACATTGAAGTTTGAGTACATCTTATGTGTTATTGATTAATGCAAAAATTTTTAAGTCATCTGCATATAACAGAAAGTTGGCGAAAGAGAAGCAACAGGAGATGTCATTGATAAACAGCACAAAGAGAAGTGGACCCAAGACGAAATTCAAAAGAAATGTATTATAATACAAAAATATTTATTAGTATAGTATATTATGCAAAAATCAAAGAAAATTATTAAATATGCAAGTCCAAATTGACTATAAATATTACTATGCATGCATTCATACAAAATTATACTCATATCATAATTATGTTTACATGTCAATATTGAATTGCCGACGGCAAAACGCAAAAGCATACATACATATTTGCATACATTGCGATTCCCAAGTTGAATGAAAAATTGAAGCATGAAAATATCACAATGCTGTTGTTGGGAGCATCATAAGGTACATGCATACATACATATATTTATGTCTCTTCATATTCTTGGGCATGTGAGACAAGAACATAAAAAATTTGTTTATGTTCTCTGTGTGAGAGGTGTGTTTTGTACACATTGTTCGCTGTTCAAAATGAAATAATATATAAACGAAAAGCAAAACGAAATTCTTCGTTGGGAGTGTATTTCTGTATCTTCATATTCACTGCTTGGGCATATATGCCATGTCATTATATGCCGAAAATACATATATTTACTTCTCTTCATATTCTCTGTTTGAGTATGTGAGAGAACTGTTAAAAATGTTAACATTTCACATCGTGAATTCTGAAGTTGTGAGGTGAATTCCGTACTCCAATCTTATAAATTGTTCGACATCGAACCTGCACCTTCTCTATGTTTTATGTTCTCTGGTTGGACAACACTAAAAGCTCTGTCAGGATCGGAAGGGGCCTCTCCGAGCCGTTCGACACCAAACGAGGTTTCAGACAAGGCGACTCTCTTTCCTGTGACTTCTTCAACCTTCTTCCGGAAAAAATAATTCGAGCTGCAGGATTATACCGAGAAGGTGTATGAGATATACGACGACATTGACATAGTTCAGCGAATTAAAAGTCAGTGGTTCGTTGGCTAGGTCATGTCGTCCGAATGGACGAAAACACAGCTCTGAAAGTACTGCACGCAGTACCCGCCGGAGGAAGTGGAGGAAGCGGAAGACCTCATTCCGTTGGAAGAACTAGGTTAAGAAGGACCTGGCTTCGCTTGGAATATCCAATTGGCGCCACCTTGCGAAAAGAAGAAACGACTGGCGCGCTGTTGTTAACTCGGCTATAACCGTGTAAGCGTTTTCCACGCCAGTAAAGAAGAAGAAGAATAATTCCTGTTTCTTTACTTCACACGCAAAAATGTTAAAAAAAAAGACACAGTCGTTTGATTTTTTTTCTTCGTTTTATTAAACGTTACGGCACTTCAACCTTTGATGTACAAGTATGTATGTGAATGTGCAAATCAAATTTCAAAATGAATTAATACTGTGTGATGGTGCGACGGACGTTCCCTCGGTGCGAAATCGGC
This sequence comes from Bactrocera tryoni, assembly GCF_016617805.1. Classification (NCBI taxonomy): domain Eukaryota; kingdom Metazoa; phylum Arthropoda; class Insecta; order Diptera; family Tephritidae; genus Bactrocera; species Bactrocera tryoni. Next base: position 20,129,394 of record NW_024395977.1, read on the forward strand.
GTAAGAAAGGGACCTCTTCTTCTGGAGCGGTCAGTTTTGATTGTTGAGTAGTGTAATGTTGTGGTGTGATGTCTGCAGAGTGGTGTAAATCCGTGTGTTTTAGTGTGTGGTGTCTTCATATGTGGATCTCGTTGGTGTAGTGTGTTTTCGTCCAGTGCCGTATGTTGAGGAGGGAGAGCTAACTCTTCTAGCCATCCCGGTCCCCTTGGCGAATATTAGCCTAGCATTCGCTGTAGTTTCTGCACCGTGGCAACAATGCTGCTAAGGCCAATGGAGTGGCGATTTGATGTTCGATGCTGCCGGCGACGCGGGGATGCCTCATTTCGCATTGGTCTGGATGTCTATTCGGTGGAATATTATCCAATAATGAATTCTGGGTCTCAAGATCAATGATGGTGTTTCAAATAGTACGCTTAGTAGGCTGATTATGTTGACCATAAATTGAGCGAATCGCGCGAAACATATTCTTTACAGAACGTGAATTTTCAAATGCCGAACAATTCTGAACAAAACTAATAGACACCGCGTGATCTCTCAAAAAAAAAAGGAAATTGAAAAAAGTGACTCTACTTGGATCTCCCGTTCTATATGCTATATTTGTGGCAGAGAAAAGGACGGGTTATTGCCTAAATGATCGACTGACAGATTTCGACAAAATTTAGAATATTGTATTTTTTTCATATTTTTATGTCACTTTGTGAAAATAAACGAAGTCGGACAATAAGCACGCTTACTCCCCATATAGCACAACTTTAAATTCCACTTGATTCGTTCAGTTTTCAGTACACAAATCAAGAAACAAATAATATAACGGGATACAACTTTGCACTAATAATGTTTTTAGTGTGTGCCACCTTATGGCCAAAAATTGTTGAAATCCTATAAAAACTCTTCAAGCCCTTAAGTACCAAATATTTAGACCCCGGTCAACTATAGGTAGACTTTTGATCGAAAATGTCGGTCAATGTGTGATATAGTATAACGGAAATTAAGGGACAATCCTTCTCTTATAATGGTATGTCGGTATGTCCAAAATGGGTTGAATCGGACCACAACTTTTCTTAGCACCCATATATTTATAAAATTGTATAAATATTTTCGAGTTTCTGGGTGGCTTTGTACCGTATATATCGGCCAATATGTGAGTTATCCCAGTGAAAAAGGAGAGCGTGTTTTACTCATAACAGTGTATCTCTAATTTTAATTCTTTCCCATTGATTTAATACTCCTTTCAGAAACTACCTCGGCCGTGAATTGAGAACGGCCTCAATTTGAATTAATAAGGTGTTCATAATTAAATTTGTGGGTTCCAGCCACTTGTGGGATATAAGGTTCCCATAAACCATCCATATGAGTAACGCTTGGGGGAATAAATTCCCATTTGGCTAAATGAGCACCTGACCCCCCTCTTAATAGAATAAAACTACACCCCACACATACACACCATACTCAACACGACTACATCATCTACATCATCCACACATCATATTCCACATCTGCATCATATTCACATCCACACCTCACACTCAATACACCTGCACCATATACACCACACATGAGGACACCGCACATAATGAACAAAAGGGACTGACGGACGGCGGCCGACTCCTTTTCTATTACGATCCGCGCGCATATACGCATCATTTTGTCTGCACTTTTTTCGTCGCTAATCAACGGGTGAGTACATCGGTACACGGTAACATCGAATTATATACCATTTAATACATTGGGAAGCGTACCTTTGTACAATCTCAGGTGGGACTTGTTTTATAAAATTCACAAACTCCTTTTCAGTGGCTCTTTGGGGTCCAAGGAAAGTTTTACCATTATCGCTCATCAGTTTTGATGGGAAACCGCGTCGTCCGACGAAGCGAGCAAATGCCGTGAGAAAAGCCTCCTTTGTCAGATTCGCTCAGCTCGAGCTGCACTGCTTTTGTCGTAAAACAGACAAAGACAGCCACATAGCCTTTCATTAAGGTGAGGGACCTTAGCATGGACGCCTTTATCTGAAAAAGCCCAGCAAAATCGACACCTGTAATTGTGAAAGGCAGAGCGAAGTTGCAGCGTTCCGTTGGAAGTGTTGCCATATCTGTGTTCGCAACTTCTGCTTGTGCATAGTGCAGATATTGCACAGGAAAATGCATTTCTTTATTAGGGCCTTAAGACGAGGAATAAAGAACTATGTACAATATGCTGACATGGAGGCGATGTTCAGCATGAAGCATGAGTAAATGGATGGAACTGAAGAGCAATGTGCAAAGTTGGGACTTCTCTGGTATAATTAGAGAGTCTCGTTCGTTATTCGTCAGGCTTTAGTTGACAAGCCTATCATTCGCTCGAAACAGACCTTTCGTGTCTATGAATAGGTTAAGAACCAAGAGTGAACTCCTTTTATCAATGTGTTTTGATTTTCTTAATAATGAGATATCGCGGCTGAAGTAGCGCGTTTGAGTGGATGCGATTAGAGCGACATTTGCCTTTTGGAGTTCTAGGTGGGTCAATGTATCGCATTGGTGAGATTCTGGGTGAATTCCCTTAACTTTATTTTTGAGTCGCTCTATGAACTTTAGCATATAGACGACAATTCGAAGGACACAAGTGAACGATGAAAATCGCTCAAGGATGTCTCAATCATCAAATTTTGCCTGAAATGAGTCAATTTTTCTACTTCTGGGGAAATTATATTGCACATGGGCGATTTTAGCCAAGAATCGGGAGATTATGTTAACTATCGAGGGCCATTCCACCAGAAGCTGATCCCACTAGGTCAAGTATTTGTGACGTACAATTAGATATGTACGTCTTCCATGCGTGTGGTGGTTTTTCCATCCAGGCTAGAACTATTTCAGAATCGGACCAGAGATGCAATCTGTATTTCTTCATGTTTTAGTGGATCTGCACAATGAAAACTAATTTTGGTAATAGTAGGGCGCCACAGAGCTCAAGTCGAGGAAGACTTAGTGTATTTAAAGGAGTCACCTTAGTGTTTGCTGCTAATAAGTGGCTTGAGGTCACGCTATCGCTTTGTGTGCGAGTTAATTTTTACATTAAGTAAAAATGAGTCAAAAGAATATATTTTGAGCTGCAAGGAAATGTGTACTCTTTATTTATACTCTTAAGACTAACTTATTACATATTTCTTACTTCTATTTATACTAACTAGTATGTTTACTTATTACTAGTTGATAGTTTGTCTAAATACAGATTGTATTATTTGTTTAGGTTTGTTTACATATATTGTTTGCCTAGATACATTTGCTTTGTTTTAAGCTAAGGTTGTTGTGGTATTCAAACTCAATGTTGTTTTGATACTTGTTTGTTTAGGATTGTTTGTTGTAGTGATAGTGTATTTCAATTGTTCGAACTCAAGGTTGTTTCTGCATTCTGTTTACTGAAACAAAAGGTTGTTTTGATGTTTGTTACTATTATAAGGAATACATTCCTTAACTTGCGCACTGTGCCACACAGTACGCTTTCTCAGGGGCGTCACAGAAGCCATGTAATTCGACTTTGTGTTCGGGGGAATAGTTTGCCCACAGTGGAATTTGTATCTGTGAGATATCGTTTAGACTGCTCGTGATCTGGGACCACTTTTCTAAATGAAATGGTTTTACTTGTTCATCCCAGTCGGTACCATTTAGCCATAATTCTTGTATTAGGATTTTAGCGTGTATCATAATTAGCGAAAGCCATCCTACGGGATCGAAAAGTTTTGCCACAGAGGATAGAATTTTAGGATTTTGTAATGGTGGATAATGCAGATATTGACTTCGTAATGTATGAAAACTAATCAGATATCACATTCCATTGAGAGTCTTTGTTGTACTTTACTTTTCGAATTTAATGAAATTAATGTCCAACAAGTTTTCTTTTGTGATATGTTTTACTATATCTGGATGATTTGCAGTAATCCCTGCGGTTTTGAGGGCTCTTATAAGACTGTGACTTCCAGAGAGTTCTTCTAACTCCCGAAATTTTCAAAATTGTGAATTGAGGTATTCGTTTGAGATTTCCTCAACTTGAGTTGTCATGGTGGTAACTGGTTCTGTAACTAGTCTACTTAGAATACAACCGAAAATAGTGCTTTGTGCTAGAAGGGTGGTTAAAATTTTTTCAACATCTTCAAGTATTAATTGCGGTATAAGGTCGCTGCCTATGAGTAATTCATTGGTGCGGGGGTGTTGCAGTTGGGATCGGATAGCTTCAGGTGTGAAACCTTTTACCAATGCTTGCTATTTATATGAAAGCTTGGAAGCATATTTGTAAGTTTTGGTAAGACTATAGCTTCTGCTTGAATGTGCTTATCTGCTTGGGGGGAAATTAGGGTAATGGGGGCAGATTTTATTTGAGTTTTGAACTACTCTTCCACCCATTTCCGTAATTTCAAAATTGGCTAATTTTGTAAACAGTTGTAGCCTCTTTTGTGCCCTAGACGTTATAAATGATCGTTGTGATCCTTGCTATATTAAGGCTCTGAGTTTAAACAGTTCTCCTCGGTGTTCGATGGAGACGACTGCTGTGGCTAGTAATACCAGACTTTGATTTTCGTTATGTAGCGTTTGGGTTTTTAACGCCCTTGAGCAGCATGGTGCTTCTTGGCAGTTTTTTAAATTTGTGTTGTTACAACTAAATCTGTTGCTATTATTATGTTTGCGCTGTTTGGGGTGAGCTGGAAAAATATGTAACATAGAATGATGTCGTTTATGGCAATAAACGCAATTAAATTGGCTGCCACAGTCTTTAAGCATGTGAGCAAGATTTAAGTTTATACCTCCCTGTGCATAGTTCGCATGACGTTTGTTTGTAATGTTCATATGTGAACTTTTGATTTTTGAGGAACATTCTATTTAAATTGTTGTTGCTGTAAGATCATGGGAAATATCTTTTGGTTTAATTATCTTCTTATCAACCCTTTCTGCGATTTCATACTAGGTGGTTAGGAACTCTTTCATTTGCTGCCACGTGGCCATTTTTCCTTGATGACGGAGACTGCTCCCATAGCAATAACGATTTTTCTGTTAATGCGGCTGTGCATATATTTACCAGAATTCGGTCCCAATTGCCTGTGGAAATGTTTTTGTGTTGATAAAATCGATAAACAGTTGGAAACAGTGAATTGAATGATAAATTCTTCTCTTGTTTCCTTTTGAATTTTTGGCAAGTTCATTAATATCGTTATTTGCTTATCTACCAGTATATGTACGTTCGTTTTCGTACTTTGATTTAAGAGCTTCCCAAGCCATATTGTATTGTTTTTGTCGTCATTTAATGCGAACTGTTTTACGATGACGCCTGCTTGACCTTTTGTTTTGTATCGGATAAGATATAAATTTTGTGCATTTCATATTTTTGGATGGTTTATGTAAACGGCTGTGAACATGTCACGGAAGGACGGCCATGGTTTATAATCACCATGAAAAATTTCAGTGTCACATGGGGGTACCTTGAGATGGATACACGAACGTGCCTCTTGATTTAGAATTTGTGGCAGCTCTAATTAATTTTAACTGCTCAAATATCATTGTTTTTGTATCTTCAAACTGATCTAATCAGTTTTCATATTTGGCGTAAGCCAAGGACCTAAAATTTTCTGGTAGATCTGAGTCATCAGATTTTTTCGGAAATCATCTTTGGGACTTTTAGCAACTGAGTTAGTTTAGATTCTTTTAAGTCTGAGCTCATTTAAAAGATGAGGCGATAAATAAAAATGTTTCAATAAAAACTTGATTGGTAGAATTTTATAAAAAGTAAACATGGAGCAAAATAAAGAGAAAATACGGCATATTTTACAGTACTACTACGATAAAGGCAAAAATGCATCTCAAGCCACCAATAAAATTTGTGCAGTTTATGGACCCGATATAGTTTCCATTTCCACCGCACAACGATGGTTTCAACATTTTTGTTCTGGTGTAGAGGTGGTCGAAGATGCGCCACCCTCCGGAAAGCCTGTCGTCGAAAATTGGGATAAAATCGCTGAATTGGTCGAAAGAGACCGGCATAGTAGCAGCCGTAGCATCGGTCAAGAGCTGGGCATGAGTCATCAAAAATTCATTTCAATTTCAATAAAAAAAAAAAAATCAATAAAAATACCGCACGACTTTTTTGACAATCCATTATGTACATACATATGTATGTATGTGCGATATGTCGAAAAGAAGACTCTTTTGTCAGTTTGAAATTACCACGAACAGAAAATTAGCAGACACTTTATTGTCGGTATATATGTATGTATAGTATATAAGTAAATATGTAGAGTTTACTCTTGTATGTTGTCCGACATATTTAATCTTCTTCTTCTTAATTGGCGTAGAAACCGCTTAAGCGATTATAGCCGAGTTAACAACAGCGCGCCAGTCGTTTCTTCTTCTCGCTACGTGGCGCCAATTGGATATTCCAAGCGAAGCCAGGTCCTTCTCCACTTGGTCCTTCCAACGGAGTGGAGGTCTTCCTCTTCCTCTGCTTCCCCCGGCGGGTACTGCGTCGAATATTTTCAGAGCTGGAGTGTTTTCGCCCATCCGGACAACATGACCTAGCCAGCGTAGCCGCTGTCTTTTAATTCGCTGAACTATGTCGATGTCGTCGTATATCTCGTACAGCTCATCGTTCCATCGAATGCGGTATTCGCCGTGGCTAACGCGCAAGGACCATAAATCTTTCGCAGAACTTTTCTCTCGAAAACTCGCAACGTCGACTCATCCGTTGTTGACATCGTCCAAGACTCTGCACCATACAGCAGGACGGGAATTATGAGTGACTTATAGAGTTTGGTTTTTGTTTGTCGAGAGAGGACTTTGCTTCTCAATTGCCTACTCAGTCCGAAGTAGCACCTGTTGGCAAGAGATATCCTGCGTTGGATTTCTAGGCTGACATTGTTGGTGGTGTTTACGCTGGTTCCAAGATAGACGAAATTATCTACGACTTCAAAGTTATGACTGTCAACAGTGACGTGAGTGCCAAGTCGCGAATGCGACGACTGTTTGTTTGATGACAGGAGATACTTCGTCTTGCCCTCGTTCACTACCAGACCCATTTCCTTGTCCAGTCTAGAGAAAGCAGAACTAACGGCGCGGGTGTTGAGGCCGATGATATCAATATCGTCGGCAAACGCCAACAGCTGTACACTCTTATAGAAGATGGTACCTTCTCTGTTTAGTTCTGCAGCTCGAACTATTTTCTCCAGGAGCAGGTTGAAGAAGTCGCACGATAGGGAGTCGCCTTGTCTGAAACCTCGTTTGGTATCGAACGGCTCGGAGAGGTCCTTCCCGACCCTGACGGAGCTTTTCGTGTTGTTCAACGTCAGTTTACACAGCCGTATTAGTTTTGCGGGGATACCAAATTCAGACATCGCGGCATAAAGGCAGCTCCTTTTCGTGCTGTCGAAAGCAGCTTTGAAATCGACGAAGAGGTGGTGTGTGTCGATTCTCCTTTCACGGGTCTTTTCCAAGATTTGGCGCATGGTGAATATCTGGTCGGTTGTTGATTTGCCAGGTCTGAAGCCACACTGATAAGGTCCAATCAGTTTGTTGACGGTGGGCTTTAATCTTTCACACAATACGCTGGATAGAACCTTATATGCGATGTTGAGGAGGCTAATCCCACGGTAGTTGGCGCAGATTGTGGGGTCTCCTTTTTTATGGATTGGGCATAGCACACTTAAATTCCAATCGTTGGGCATGCTTTCGTCCGACCATATTTTACAAGGAAGCATCAGTTCTTCGCCGCCGTGTTTGAATAGCTCGGCCGGCAATCCGTCGGCCCCTGCCGCTTTGTTGTTCTTGAGGCGGGCAATTGCTACTCGAACTTCTTCATGGTCGGGTAATGGAACGTCTGCTCCATCGTCATCGATTAGGAATCGGGTTCTCCTTCTCCTGGTGTTGTGCGTTCACTGCCATTCAGCAGGCTGGAGAAGTGTTCCCTCCATAATTTAAGTATGCTCTGGGCATCAGTGACTAGATCACCTTTGGGGTTCTACAGGAATACGCTCCGGTCTTGAAACCTTCCGTAAGCCGCCGCATTTTTTCGTAGAATTTTCGAGCATTACCCCTGTCGGCCAGCTTATCAAGCTCTTCGTACTCACGCATTTCAGCCTCTTTCTTCTTCTGTCTACAAATGCGTCTCGCTTCCCTCTTCAACTCTCGGTATCTATCCCATCCCGCACGTGTAGTGGTCGATCGTAACGTTGCGAGGTAGGCAGCCTGTTTTCTCTCCGCTGCGACACGGCACTCCTCGTCGTACCAGCTGTTCTTTTGCACTTTCCGAAACCAATGGTTTCGGTTGCAGCTGTACGTAAGGAGTTTGAAATGCCGTCCCACAGTTCCCTTATACCGAGTTGTTGACGAGTGCTCTCAGAGAGCAGGAGTGCAAGCCGAGTAGAAAATCGTTCGGCTGTCTGTTGTGATTGCAGCTTCTCGACGTCGAACCTTCCTTGTGTTTGGTGGCGCGCGTTTTTGCTGCACAGAGGCGGGTGCGAATCTTAGCTGCAACAAGATAGTGGTCCGAGTCGATGTTAGGACCTCGGAGCGCACGCACATCTAAAACACTGGAGACGTGTCTTCCGTCTATCACAACATGATCGATCTGGTTGGTAGTTTTTCGATCCGGAGACAGCCAGGTAGCTTGATGAATCTTCTTATGCTGGAATCTAGTACTACAGATAACCATATTTCGGGCCCCGGCGAAGTCAATCAGCCTCAACCCATTTGGGGATGTTTCGTCGTGGAGGCTGAATTTACCGACCGTCGTGCCAAAGATACCTTCTTTGCCCACCCTGGCGTTAAAGTCGCCAAGCACGATTTTGACATCGTGGCGGGGGCAGCTCTCATAAGCGCGCTCCAAGCGCTCATAGAAGGCATCTTTGGTCACATCGTCCTTCTCTTCCGTCGGGGCGTGGGCGCAAATCAGCGATATGTTGAAGAACCTCGCTTTGATGCGGATTGTGGCTAGACGTTCATTCACCGCAGTGAATGATAGTACTCGGCGACGGAGTCTCTCTCCCACCACGAATCCTACACCAAACTTGCGCTCCTTTATATGGCCACTGTAGTAAATGTCACAAGGACCTACTCGTCTCTGTCCTTGTCCCGTCCATCGCATTTCTTGGACGGCGGTGATGTCAGCCTTTGTCTTTACGAGGACAACCAGCTGGGCAGCGGCACCTTCCCAATTAAGGGACCGGACATTCCAGGTGCATGCCCTCAATTCGTAGTCCTTATTTCGTTTGCCATGGTCGTCATCAAAAGTGGGGTCTCTCATCCGAGGCTGGTTGTAACTCTTCACTGGGGGTGTTTTTTACGTGGCGGGTCCCAAACCCAGCGCACAACCCTTGTAGGGAATGTTTCGCCTTCTCACTTTAGCTCGCCTTCGAACGGATGTTCTTAGGCTACCCAGAGGATACTTGGTCAAAGACCGGAAGTAGTGAGCTGCTTGAGCCATGTGTAAAAGAATCGTTTCTGGCCACTCCCAAGTGAATGGCGATCAGAGAACTTTCCTCACTTGCGTGAACTTCTACACATGACTCCATCCTCCGACATATTTAATCAGTTATGTTATATATCGTCACCTAAAATGCAAAAGGCCGTAACTAACATTTTTAGTATTTTACAGGAGAAGCAAAAAACCTTATAGATTAAAGACTACTTAAAGCTAAATATCCAAATTGTAGATTTAAGCTTAGAAAACAAAGACGGATTTGTTTCTGAAAACCAAATTAATGGGAAAAAGGCAGTTTTTAAGAAATGCTAGTTACGGCCTTTTGCACTCTATTTTTCTGAAACCAAAAAGCCGTTACTACTTGAAAAAAATTGTGTATAAAATGAAAGCAATGGTTAAAATATGAAAGTGTGCTTTTAGGCTGTAACTAAAAAAGTTTTTAACAAGTTATGTCTTTTTGTATCTATTTATTGTAAGTATTTTAACACAAAAGAAATTATTTAATGAATACATTTAATTCGAGAAAATAAAATTAAATTAAATAATTCATTTGAAAACAACAAAACCTGCAATACAAATAGCAAATTAGAATAGGTTTAAGATGTAAAAGGTATATTATCAAAAAAGCTGTGGCAGTCAGCCGGAAGTAAAAATTTAAGTTCCTGCAGGTGTTCCCATTTCTTTTTGAATATTGATATTCATTCGGTATGTAACTGTGAAGGTTCGATGTCCCTAAATTTTTGTTGTGTACGTTGTGGCAAAACGTTATAATCGTCGTTGATATTTGTTTTATAATAAATTATTCCAGATGGATCATATGCCAAGGCACGGATCGTATTAACAGTTGGCTCTCCGGATTTTTTGCCTGTATTGAAGATACTGAGTTTTTTATACATAATTTATACATGTGTGTTAAATTTTACCTGGTCGAATAGATACGTAGCGCTTAGGAATACTTTCGTAGTCAAGGCAATACTTGTAATCAACATGGCAACATGGTGCACTTTTAGAGGAAATGGATTCTTTCGAGATTCTCTAATCAAGCCAGACAGCTCAGATGGTAAATTTATTTGTCTCTTGTTGATTTTTCTTTGAATGAGGAAGTGGGTCGAATCACACTCCATTTGTGTATGTCCCACTATTAAATATTTATGTTCTACCGTTATGCTTTCTTGAACACATAAAGATAATATTGCTTTAGAGAGAATAACATTTCGGTTCTGGTAGAAACAACCATCGGAATTTATAATTATGTGATGAATATTTGGTGACTTTTTAATGGAATTTTTTATGTATTTTATTATACATGTAGCAAAGGTAGAAGCAACAAGGGTACCATCTGTTTCGTCCCAGACAAAATTTTCAGATTCATATGAAATAACGTTATAAATTGTGAAATTGTGCACTTGTAATTTCATTTTATAGTACGTAACATTTGCATTTGTCTGTGGAATCAATTTCACTGCCTGCACGTCAATGCATAACAACAAGTGTAATCCCGATTTGGCGTTTTCTATGTCAATTAACAGAGCTACTAAATATTTAAAAACAAGGCTTAAACAGTTAAAAAACAACTCCCTTCAAACCTTTTTAACCAACCTTAAATGAAGTATTCACACCATTTAATTTTATTAATGCATCTGATGAAAGGGAAGTGATGCACTTTTTGGATACTCCATGCCAAATGGATTTTCCAATAAGGCGTATTATTTTATCAGAAGTGAAAGAGGAACTGGCAAAATGTGGCAACAAAAAAAGTCCAGGCTACGATCAGATAGACCACGCAGTACTAAAGCACCTAACGGAAAAGTCCATGCGAGCTCTTACAATTATATTCAATGCCATACTAAGGCTTCAGCACTTTCCTACAGCCTGGAAATGTGCAGAAATAATTATGATTGATAAACCAAAAAACCCCGAAAACTTAGTTAGTTCGTATCGCCCTATAAGTCTACTGGTCGCTTTCTCAAAGGTATTCGAAAGAATTCTCTTACGAAGACTGATATCGGTATTGGAAAATTTAAATATAATTCCGGACCAACAGTACGGGTTTCGCAGTCACCACGGAACTCCTGAACAATGCCATAGAGTGTTTAATAAAATAAGGTCAGCTTTAGAGCAAAAAGAATATTGTTCAGGTGTATTCCTTGATGTGCAACAAGCATTCGATAAAGTCTGGCACCCCGGACTGCTTTACAAATTAAAGAAAAATTTACCTGCTCCCTTTTTCTTTCTTATTAAATCTTATTTAAAAAAGATAGACAATTTTATGTCAGGGTTGGAAATTAATACTCAAGTATGTATAAAATAAAATCAGGCGTACCACAGGGAAGTGTTTTAGAGCCATATCTTTATTCGATATTCACAGCGGATATACCAAAAAACAACGATATTACGATAGCAATATTCGCTGACGACACTGCAGTCCTAACTTCAAATAAAGTACCTTCAGAATCTTCTGACATACTACAAAATTACTTATTCCAACTAGAAGACTGGCTCAAGAGGTGGAATATTAAAGTCAATTCAGATAAATCTGTCCATGTTACTTTTACCCTAAGAAAAGGTGATTGCCCTTCAATCAAAATTTTTAATACAGCCATTCCTGTTAGTGATCATGTGAAATACCTGGGGTTACACATAGATAGAAGGCTTACCTGGAAATATCATGTAAAAGCGAAAAAAGAACAAATTAATATTAAATTGAGAAGTCTTTATTGGCTTCTGGGTAAAAAATCTGTTCTTTCTCTTGAAAATAAACTGCTAATTTATAAAACCATCATCAAACCTATTTGGACTTATGCGATACAAATATGGGGCACGGCAAGCAATTCAAATATTGAAATAATACAGCGAGTTCAATCAAAAACTCTCAGGTCAATTACAAAAGCTCCATGGTATGTTTCAAATCATACTATTCACAGAGATTTAAAAATATGCAAAGTGAAAGATGAAATAAAAAAGTTTAGTGAAAGATACAAAATCAGGTTAGAGATCCATCCCAATCCTTTAGCAGTGGCATTACTACAGGTACCCACTACAACAAGGTTAAAAAGAAAAGACATATTGAACTTGTAAGCCAGCACGCATGCACGTAATGTAAATACATAACTTTAGCACAAACTAGTGATGATTATGTTATTTTAACATAAAGAAAATAGCAAATAATTATGTAAATTAGTATGTATGTAGTTTGGATTTTTATTTTTATTTTTATTATACTGTCACTAAAGAGAGGGTCACTTAATGAAGTAACACTCACAATTTGTTTGTACCTTAACAGCACATTTACTTATTGTCTATTAACATTAAGACAGATTGTAAATTTAACTTGAATAAAAAAAAAAAAAAAAATGAACTTTTCATTTCTCATGTATTATATCCAGGCGTAGATAAAAACATATGAAAGCACACATTTGAGCACGTTTAGAATGATGTTTTAAATAGTAACGTTTTGTAATTGATCTTCTAGAGTTCTCAACACCAATTCGCTTTATGTTTGCGCGTTCAACAAGATTAACGCCATACATTTTTTTTGATCCAATGACATTTTCCAGAACCCATTAAATATTTCCTTACGATTTTTTTCGGAAAATGTAGAACAATTCCGTACAACACTTTTCTCACAGAATTTTGAAGTACATCCAGCTTTAAGTTCTCTTGGAACTTTTTCACTAATAATGCCTTTCGATAGCCCCATGTATTTTTTTCCTTTCAATCGGTTTATTATATTTCCAGACCTTTTATTATTTTTTTTAAGTTTTTCATTACAACCATTTTCACAATTAGTACTCATTTTATTAATTTTGTTTTATTCCGGGAATAAAGGCAGTAACACAATAACACAATTTGATAAAGAATGAAAGATAATGAAAACAACTGTAATTACGGATAACACAATGTGTCACAATGAAATTGAATCAAAGAGAATAAAAAAGTTTAGTTACGGCTTTTTGGTTTATGAAATTGTTGAAGTTGTAGTTGCGGCCTTCTGATTCTCGCCTATAAAGTCGTTTTTTTGGACGTATGCATGTAAAATTTGCTGTGTACACGTGTTTCGGTTGAGTACTTCATAATCAATCAAAAAGTAAATTTTGAATTTTTTGTTATTTACGGCCTTTTGCATTTTAGGTGACGATATAAAAGAGCAAGTTATACTCTTTGTACGTATTAATATGTATATGTGAGATAAATATGATGTATTAGGTTTTTTTTTAACTATTAATTTTTTTCAATCCCATCATGACATTTCCTTGGAAATACCCTAAAAAAAATTCTCTGAAAATTTGAGCCCTCAATATTAACATTAAGGACTGGACCAAGGCATGTAATAATTTTCCATTAAAAATACACGACAGTCGTGATTTTTTATTTTTTAAATTTCTATAGCTCAGAGGCATTGTATGGCATCGTTTTGACTTTAGACACATATTCCTCAGAACTGAACACTCTACAAAAGTGCCCATTGCGACAAAGTCGAAGCTCACACTAGCGAGGTAGTACGGGGTTTTAAACCTGATTTTCCAAATTCGTATCGCGAATTTCGTGTGAACGAAGACTTGTGTTCGAATTTCGATTAAATTATTGTAAACTTGGGCAATCTGTCTAAGATGTTTTTGTTTTGATTTCGCGAAATTTAAAATCGCAAAAATTTATATTGTTATCTTTAATCTTTGTGTAAAATGAACAGTGTATACTTGCGACAACTTATATTGAGGGAGGAAAACAATTCCCGCCGGCAGTTGGCTGAGAGGATTCACCGACGGAATTTAAGGGATAATATCAATTCTCTTGAATTACCCAATACAATGTAAGTTTATTTATATATTAATTTATTTAAGAAATATATAAACATTTCTCAAAAAATTTATAGTTTCAAACGGATATATAGAAATAACAAGCCTACATTTCAATACTTATTGGAAGTATTATAAAATGGCTTGCCAATGGCGCAAAAAATGTTTTGTAATTGACTCAGTTGTACAACTATCAGCTTGTTTGCGACTTTTTGGAGAAGGAGCGTATCGAAAAGGTGTAGGCAGGCAAATGGATGTTGGCTTATCACAATCCAGCTTGAGTGAAATCCTTTCTGAAGTGTTGGACGTAGTCGAGTCAAATCTCTGTGGATAACGTGGCCTACTAAAGAGGAGATAATAAATAAATTTAAATTTTTACCAAAAATTTTATATTCCTGCCATCATTGTAAAAATTATAGCTCCCACAAGTAATAAACACTTATACTACAAAAGAAAAGAATTCTGCATCATGAATGTTTTCCTGGTAAATTAAAGAAATTTTCTTGTGTGTATATATTTGTTAATAAAAGTTTATTTAAAGTATGGGATGATAACTTGAAGATAAGATATGTAGATGCTACATACCCAGGAGCCTGCAACGATTTATTAATTTGGAACACCAGTCATTTAAGAACTTTAATGGATCAGGAGTATATCGGGGGCACAAGAAACTTTTGAATGCTAGGTACATTTTTAACTAAATATTTTAATCATTAAATATATAAATTTTTTCATAGGTGACGCTGGCTATCCACTAGAGCCTTCGTTGCTAACACCCCACCGATCCATGGCAGAAGGATCTTCAGAACGAAAATTCAATGAAGTACATGCAGGAATTAATTTTTACATGAAGTAAAAATTAGTCAAGAGAATAAATTTTTGAGCTTCACCGAAATGTTTACTCGTTCTTAATATTCTTAAGACTAACTTATTACATGGTTCTTATTGCTATTTTAACTAGTATGTTTACTTATTACTAATTGATGGATTGTTTGGATACAGATGTATAGTACTATATTATTTGTTTAGGTTTGTTTACAAATATATATCTTGTTTAGATACATTTCCTTTGTTCTAAGATAAGGTTGTTGTGGTATTCAAACTCAAGGTTGTTTTGGTGCATTTTCTTTAATGTTGTTTTGATACATTCTGTTTTTGTCATATGGATTACGTTTCTTAACTCTCCCCTCTGTTATAATGAAATGTCCTCATTTAAAAACATCAAGGCTTGAAGTCCGCGTAAAATTATTAAATATTGTAAGTGTTTGATTAATTTTTTATGTTTATAATTAATACCTTTTTATATAATATACTTAATAATTTTTGCATGTTTCTTTGCTTTCTCTTTTCATATGATTTAGATTTGAATAAGAAGATTAATCTAGAATTCAACAACCACTTTGCTTTTTGGCTTGCCGTGTTTTCGGTGCCTTTTTTTGGAATTATTGGCTGTGTCATTCCGTCAATTATGAATTTTTTCTTTGACAAAGTCGATCCACGTCCATTAAGACTGATGGAGGTTGTCGCTATTGAGATTGGTCCTAAAGATTTCTTTTGATATTTGTTTACTATTTTCCATCCTTTAATTTGGTATGTAGTGATACTGGGGTCTCCTATTGGTGGGAATGTGGTTTTTTTGTTTTATCTTTACCAGGATTCAACGTTGTTCGCTATTTCAGGGTCTAATGCGTATCTTGGTGAAAGTATTATCCACTATTTTAGGACCAATATTTTTTTACCTTGTTCCATTTTTTCAGGAATTGTCGCTATCCGCTGTTCCAGGGTCTGTTCTGAATCTTGCTGAATTTGCCGCTGTCCGTTTTTTCAGGATCTGCTATTGATTCATTTTGGAAGTATTGTCCGCTGTAACAGGATTTATATATCCATTGTCATTTGTTTCTGCACTTTTTTTATGCATTTAGTGCTGGAAGTCCCACTTTCTGTGGAATTTTTTGTTTTATTCCTTTCGGAATAAAATGTGGGCTTTTGGTTTGGTCCAGTTGAGATCTCAGTAAATTTTTACATGAAGTAAAAAAGAGTGAAAGGAATATACTCTTGAGCTACACCAAAATGTGTACTCTTTATTAATACTCTTAAGACTTATTTATTACATATTTCTTACTTTTATTTATACTAACTGCATAACATATTATTTGTTTAGGTTTGTTTACACATATATAGTATATGTATTTTGCTTAGATACATTTATTTATTATACGAGTATATTATTTATTCAAACTCAAGGTTGTTTTGGTGTTTATTTGTTTAGGATTGTTTGTTGTAGTGATAGTCCATTTCTATTGTTCCAAGTCAAGTTTGTTTTGATGCATTTTCTTGAATGCTTTTTTGATACTTTCTGTTTTTATCATAAGAAATACGTTCCTTAACTCAAGCGCGGTTAATGTTGTGGAGAGAACAAAAATCGATGGAGATGTGTACTGGAAGCTAGGCAATTGCATACGCTCCTAAAAAAGTTTCACAAATTATTGGCGTTTGATGTGCGTTACACATTTGTATATTATTATTATTTTATTACAAATGAATCTTCCCAGGCTGAAGTTTTTAAAGCAATACAGTTTGATGAAACTGAATCCAGCTCCTCCTACATACACATTGTTTGTCAAAAAAGTCTTGCGGTATTTTCGCTAGCTGGCGCTGAAAGCGCGTAGTTCTAGTTTTATTCGTCGCATCGGATTACGCTATACCTTTTGAAAGCTTATTTCACGCGCTAACACGTGTTTGATTGATTGTCGTTTCTTTTAAGTCGTTCGTGAGTTATAGCGTCGCAAACATGGAGCAAAATAAAGAGAAAATACGGCCTATTTTACAGTACTACTCGTACTACGATAAAGGCAAAAATGCATCTCAAGCCGCCAATAAAATTTGTGCAGTTTATGGACCCGATATAATTTCCATTTCCACCGCACAACGATGGTTTCAACGTTTTCGTTCTGGTGTAGAGGTGGTCGAAGATGCGCCACGCTCCGGAAGGCCTGTCGTCGAAAATTGGGATAAAACCGCTGAATTGGTCGAAAGAGACCGGCATAGTAGCAGCCGTAGCATCGGTCAAGAGCTGGCCATGAGTCATCAAAAATTCATTTCAATTTCAATAGAAAAAAAAAATTTAATAAAAATACCGCAAGACTTTTTTGACAACACATTATATCAATGAGGCTAGACGTGTAAGAGCTTTTAATGGGAACTCATTATAAATTTAAAAACCTGCTTTATTAATTTAAATGTAAATCGTTTTCCTTTTAAAATCAATAGTTCCATTCGAAAAACCATACTAATTTTTTTTTTTTAAATAAATATACTTAATTTTATTCAAACGTTTTATTAACAATCACTTTCAATAAAATATGTATAAAGGAAGTAAATATAGTTCCCTAATTACAGAAAAAAACAACGAAGAGGTGTACTATATAAAACAGCATTACTAGTTAATGCTTAAGCTTCTCTTTGCAGCCAATATTTTTAGTTTTATACTCTCGCAACCAGTTGCTACAGAGTATTATAGTTTTGTTCACCTAACTAATCGAGATAGATATAAGGTTATATATATATATATGAAAGATCAGGGTGACGTGAAAAGTTGAAATCAGGTTTACTGTCTGTCTGTCCACTCGGCCGTGCAAGGTGTAACTTGAGTAAAAATTTATATATATTGATGAAACTTGCTACGTGCGCTCCTTAGTACAAAAGCAAGTTCGTAGATGGGTGTAATCGGACCACTGCTAACAACTACTTAAAACGCGATAAATCAATAACTAAATACGCCAAAGACATTAAATTTTACCACCCAGATGGTATAAGAAAGCGCTATAAGAACCGGTGTGAAAATTGGAGGATAAGCGTGGCACCGCCTACTTTTTGGTGAAATCTCATTTCTCTAGACCCGACTAACCGATTTCGACAAAATGTGATATGTTGTATTTGTTTTATATTTCTATGTCACCTTTTTGAAAATGAGCGAAATCGAAAAATAACCACGCCCACTTCCCATGATTCATTCAGTTTCCAGTACACGAATCGAGAAGCAATTAATATAATGGGAGAAAACTTTGCACTAATAATGTCTTTATTGTGCCCCATTATGACCAAAATTTGTTAAAATCCAATAAAAACTGTTCAAGCCCCTTGGTACCGAATATTTAGACACCGGTACCTATAGTCGGCTTTTGATCGAAAATGTCGGTCAATTTGTGAGATGAATTACTGAAATTAAGGGATAATTCTTCTTTTATAATGGTGTGTTTGTATGTCAAGACTTGGTTGAATAGGTCCAATATTTCCTTAGCCCCCATATACTTAATATAAAGATTTTCGAACTTCGGGGTGACTTTGACATTTTCGAATATGGGAAACATTTCCCATGTGAAGTTCACGATAGTAAAAACCCAACGATGTTTACACGAAGTTCACGATAAGGCTGAATATTAAGTTTCATACGTTTCAACTAAAGCAAGACAGAGCCTATCGCGCCATAATCAAGAATCTTCTTCATAATAGCCATTGGAAACAATTAAAGCCATAGTTGAGCACCTTGGACATGCTGTTCGAAGTGTTAATAACATAAAAAGTCACATTAGGAACCTTTAAATATGTTTTTCTTAGATATTGAACTAGATAATAATAATGCGGAAATTTACAATTTCAAATAAATGCGTTAAATGCTATTTATAATAAAATTATAATAAAAGGGGCAGTTTTGTCTTTTAAAAGGTCACTTATATAACAGTCTCCAATTTACACCATTTCATATCATAAGATTCATTGTTTTAAGTAACATATATTTAATATAAAAGTCCGCGAAATTTACATCAAACTAATATATGGTCCAACATCATGATATGTGAGATGGAAGTATAGGATTACGTAACTTCACTTCAATTTCTCTTATTTTACAAAAACCCAAGCCTATTCTGTAGCTCCTCGGATATACAAATAGAATATCTTTCTGCAGCAATTTATAATTTTCCAGGACTTTAGACTCTATACCATATCTGAACCGGTTTCACTTTCGACGAGAGAACCAATGAAATCTACAAATGAAAGGTTTTCATTGAATGACTCTGATGTGTAGCGTTTCCGTTTTCCTGTAGAACATTTCTTATTTGAAAATCTAATGAAATAGTCAGCATAATTTAAATGAATTAACATGTGCTATACATATCACTTATTATACGACACTTAAGCTTGTAAAATTCAAATATATAAGTTTTTTTTCTTAGCGCATACATGATTTTTGTGGCGTATGGCCTCAGGTGTATTACTTTTATATTTGTTAAAACTTTAAGGCAAAGTTGTATTGTCTTTCATACTGCTAACGCCTTCTTGTGACAGATTTCCTATGGCGAAGTCATCATCACTGAAAAAACTTGTTGTCGAAATGAACTGCAGTCGTCCGAACTAACCTACTCAATACAATACTCAATACATCATCACGCTAATTAGGAAAAAAATACATCACTGATCCCCTCCACACCACACTTAGGAACACACATCTAAGCAC
The DNA here is from genome assembly GCF_016617805.1 of Bactrocera tryoni. Taxonomy (NCBI): domain Eukaryota; kingdom Metazoa; phylum Arthropoda; class Insecta; order Diptera; family Tephritidae; genus Bactrocera; species Bactrocera tryoni. Next base: position 20,149,137 of record NW_024395977.1, read on the forward strand.
CACATATTGCTACCTATACAACTACATCACACACCATGTCACCATTGCAGAGGACACCACACTTTTTTGTTTCTTTTTCCACTTTTTACCAAAGGGAAGGTGAAACTGGGTCGGCACTTGTTTTTTTAGTTCGTTGAAACACGTACACCGATGTACGCGCACACCGGTCCTTTAGCGAAAACCTAAGTAATAAAATTGAATTTGTTTAAAATTAAAAGATATAGAACTTATCCCACATAATTGTAAAAAGAAGTAAAAAACATAAATCATACGGCGTTGTGAAAAGAAGTGTAAATAAAGAAAGCAAAGGGAGTGAAATTGTTCTAAAACTTATATTGGAAAAATAAAATAAAATAAAATCATACTAAACGTATGTTCATTGTTCTAACGGGAACAAAGCGAAAGCAAAAGAAACAAAGTCATAAGGTAATTTCCATTTAGTTCGGAAAAATTCCTGGAAAGTGCTCCCCGATAAATTGTGAAGACAGCCGAGCCTTAAATAAAGGCACTGTGGCGAAAAACTAAAATGGAATCAAAACGGTTAAAAAGTGAACGGTGGAAATTCTTGGCGGTGGCCGGCATTCAAAGAACAAAAACAAATATATACATCTATATATATATATGTATATATGAATAAATACCTCTAAAACAACGGAAAAATTAATAAAGTGCGGTAAAACAAAACAATATATACATTAATATATACATACGTACGTATATAGTAGATATACTATATATATGTATGAAAAAAAGCAGCTACAATTTTTACACAAGAAACAAGAGATTTTCGAAGCAGAAGTGCAGTGACACAATAAAACAACAACAAAAAATTAAGATTTTACTAAGAAAGCTAAAGTGACAAAGTGCACATACAGTATTATACCATCAAAAAACAAACGGGTGCGAAACTACAATATAATGGAACATAACTCAATATAAACGGGCGCGAAAAAAAAATTAAAAATAATAATAAAATAATAAATAAATAAATTAAATTAAATATAAAATAAATAACAAATACACCAAACCCAACCTGCGGAGACAAGAGGAGGAGAGCAAATCCTGCATGGAGACTCTTACGCCCCCCAAAACTTCTGTCAAAGTGAGTCGTATTGATTCTTATTAGTATTTTAGCACTGTATATACATATATGTATGTATGTTTGAAGCCCATGTTGGCAATACTACTTTGAAGTATTATAAAATGGTTATGTAAGAACATAAATCTATTGCTGTCTGTCCAAAAAGCTTTTCTTCGTGTAGTTAAACACACAAACAAAAAAAAAGAAAAGTAAAGATATACATATGTATGTATATAAATATTCAAGTTTATACTTGGCCAAACATCTGGTTACCCTTCTTGCTTACTGAAGCAATAAGCGGGATTGCGTAACAGAATTAAGCGCTGGCAGATCGAAATATAGAATAAAGCATAAAAAAGGCTAAAGATACAACATAAAATCAAACATACATAGATATTCAATATACATCAACATAGATTACCAATATTTACCAGCGTAAAATATAATCGGAACCAACAATGTGTCATCATTTACATTTTGGTATATACTTAGTTTTTTTGCACTCTTCGCATGCTATGCGTATATATTATATTAAACGGATACATATGTATATATATACGAATTGCATTTGGCGAATTCACCACAATTAGGGTGAATTTATATAGACATACAATTGCGCATGAGTGAACAGCTGTTTCATCAATTTCGCTTCGCGCTACCTTCGCCGTCAAAATATATACACACGCGGAATTAAAATATATATACATACATATATAAAAACAAAAAAAAAATAAATAAATATTTATAATATAATAAATAATCTTCAAATTTATATAAATTTATACTTACATATATACATATATAAGTAAATAAATATTTACAATACGTACTAATCTGTACATACACACATAGTATATACTTATGTATATTCAAAGTCCATATCGGCAACTACCACGCAATACCTCTTGTTCTTAGTCACACAGAACAAGCAGGATTACATACCAACATTTTACCCATAATACATGCACATAATTGAGCACATATCGTGCATATATAGTTACAAAGTGTATTGACCTCTTTAACGAGTGGACAAACAGGGACATTCAGATAAGTCCGCATATACATAATATATAAAGTTGAATGCAAACTACATACAACCGCGCCAACGCTAAAACTGTAAAACGCGTATTTTATTAGGTTTAACAGAAATTAAAGCTCTTATCGACGTGAAAGAGTTTTACGGTTCTCAAAATTTATCCGTTTGTTTTAAGCCGAAAGAAAAAATTATATACATATGTGTATATAGTATTATATTACCATTTTTCATCTAAATGAACACAGATTCAAAGGAATCTAAATCTCATCAATTTCTGAAAATACCAAAAATGATTTCGGTCGAAAAAAGTCCATGTACACCGGCAGAAGCTACCCGCTCGAAGCAAGGTGCTACAAAACAAAAATGGGGTAAAGATATTTCGTACGCTATATCAGAGAGTGACAGCTTAATACGATACTGCACTCGATTCTCACCTTCGCCGATTCAAGATAACTCTGAATCGGTACTAGAAATCAAGAATCAAACCATTGACAATTTTTGGACATGTCTCCAAGTGGCTTATGACGCCATTGTAGAAACTGACGATTCGGATCACTCGTCATAGTAAAACAGTTCGCTCTTAATGACAATAATTTCAATTTGGCTTGGGAAGCTTTAAAAGAACGATACGAGAATGAAAGAATATTGGTCGTCAAACAAGTCACCATGTTAATGAATTTACCAAAAATTCAAAAAGAAACAAGGAAAGAATTCATAAATTAATTGGGACCGCATACTGGTAAACATATGCTCCGCGGCATTATTAGAAAAATCGTTGCTTTGTGGGAGCAATCGCTGTTATCACGAAGAAAATTAAGGAGTGACGTGAAAGATTTCCTAACTACGCTATATGAAATTGCGGAAAGGGTAGATAAAAAAATGGTCAGAACTAAAAACGTTCAACACGATCTATATCGAAGCTTCATTAGACCCCAGGCTAATAACAAAAACAACTTAAATCGTACTTTTTTCAAAACACAATCGTTCCTTTCCGAACAAAACAAACATACGTCATGCGAACTATGTACAGGAGGGCATAAACTCAAATCTTGCGATAAGTTTAAAAAATTGAATATTAACGAAAGGAACAACTTAGTGAGATCAAAAAGACTCTGTACAAACTGCTTGTCCCATTCACACAATCTAAATAATTGCGAAAGCAAATTCAATTGCGTATATTGCCACAAAAGGCATCATTCAATGTTGCACTTCAATAATTTTCCCAACACACCCCAAAGTAGCGCTTTCTCAAAAAGAGCCACGGGTTTAGTTGCAACCGCAACTCCCAATTCACAAAATTCCGAAATTTGCCAAGAGACACCATGCTGAATTCAAAGTAGGGTACTACTACCCACAGCAGTCGTCTCCATAGAACAACGAGGAGAACTTTTTAATCTCAGAGCCCTAATAGACCAAGGATCACAACGATCTTTTATAATGTCTGGGGCACAAAATAGGCTAGAACTGCCAACAAAAAAAAGCCAATTATGAAATTACGGGAATGGGCGGAAGAGTAGTACAAAACTCAAATAAAATCTGCCCCATTATCCTAATTTCCTCCCAAGCGGATAAGCGCATTCAAGCAGATGCAATAGTCTTACCGCAACTCACGAACATGCTCCCAAGCTATCATATAAATAGCAAGCAATGGCAAAAGGTTACACACATAAAACTAGCAGGTCCCAACTGCAACACCCCCGCTCAAATAGACCTTCTATTAGGCAGCGACCTTATATCACAAATTATACTAGAAGGTGTTGAAAAAATTTCAAAAACACTTTTAGGGCAAAATACCATTTTCGGATGGGTCCTAAGTTAACTAGCGGTAGCATTACTTGCGGAACCAGTTACAACTATGACAACTCAAGTTGAGGAAATCTCAAACGAGTACCTCAATTCACAATTGAGAAAATTTTGGGAGTTAGAAGAACTTCACCCCCATTTCAATTACAACACCATAAGATCAGTATTGTGAAGACTTTTACAAAGCCACAACTACTAGATCAGATGATGGTCGGTATGTCGTACGTACGTACCGCTAAGACAACAATTTCCAGCCACACTCGCCTTAGGTCACTCTCGCACCTCTGCAATACAGCAGTTTCTAAGTATGGAAAAAAACCTACTAAGAAAAGGTGAGCTCAAACAGGATTATGATGGTGTCTTAGAAGAATACCTCCATTTATATCACATGGAGGAAGTAAGCCCATGCGAAAAAATCACAAAAGGCTAATGTTACTCATTCTACTTGCCACATCATGCAGTAGTAAAGCAAACAACAAAAGTTAGAGTTGTCTTTAATGCCTCGAACTCGGGGAATTCCCTAAAAGATATTCTATTTACGGGACCCACACTCCAATCAGATTTAATGCTCCTCATATTAAACTGGCATATATACAAATACGTATTCAATGGGGATGTCGAAAAAATGTATCGACAAGTGATCAAAATTTTCAGCGAATTATTTTCCGAAAATCTGCCAATGGTCTACTACGCGATTTTAAATTAAAAACAGTAACTTTTGGCGTAAATTGTTCTCCATACTTAGCCATTCGTACCCTCCACGAATTGGCAGAAGACACAAAGTCAGAATTTCCTCCGGCAACACAAGTGTTAAAAACACAAACGTATGTAGACGATATTATATCTGAAAGCCACAGTCTTCCACTAGCATACGAGTTCTTATCTCAGGTAATAAATGCCCTCAATACCGCAGGATTTCCTTTAAAAAGATTACAGCCAATCACCCAAACATCTTAAAAAATATTCCAAAAGGCCATTTGTTGAATACTAATTTCCTTATATTCGAAAAGGATAGTACAACAAAAACACTAGGCATCCAATGGAATGCGATATCAGACCAGTTTTCATACACGACTGAGTACATATCCGCAGTATCCGCCATAACGAATAGACAGATTTTATCCTCCGTGGCAAAACTTTTCGACCCCGCAGGATCGCTTTCGCCAATTATGATACAAGCGAAAATTCTGATACAAGATTATGGCTAGACGGAACCGACTGGAACGAACACGTGAAACCTCTTCGCTTAGAAAAATGGTCCCAGTTCGCTAATAATTTGAACGATATCTTGCAGATACAAATTCCACGGTGGGTAAACTATTCCCCGGAACTACACGGCTTCTGCGACGCCTCTAAAAAGGCATATTGTGCCACTATATATGTGCGCACACAAAGCGATATTGCAACTACAAGCCACTTATTGGCGGCAAAAGCACACAAAAGCCGCGACATATCATTACTAAGAGAATCGAAGCCGATTGATAAAAAGAGCTCACTCTTAGTTCTAGACACGAAAGGGGTGCTTCGGGCCAATGGTCGGCTTGCTAATTCAAGCCTAACATACAACGAGCGCCACCTCATAATAATACCTGAGAAGTCTCCATTTGCCACATTATTCCTGCATTACATTCTTATATTAATGCTACACGCCGAAAACCGTCTCATTCAGCATGTGGTACGACAAGAGTATTACATTCCACGTCAGAAGCCCCAAATCAAGAAATGTATTTTCATGTGCAAGATCTGCACTATTCATAAGCAGAAAATGCGAACGCAGTTTATGGCAGCACTTTCACCTGAACGCTGCAACTTCGCTCCGCCTTTCACCACTACAGGTGTCGATTTTGCTGGTCAGATAAAGGCGTCCATGCTAAGATCTCCTACCCAGAAAAACAGTTTGTGGAGTTCATAAAACAAGTCTCACATGACATTGTTCAAAAATACGCCTTTCAAGGTATCAACTGGCACGCCATCCTTACTAAACAGATGGGAACGAACTAAAATTCTCATCCTAATTTCAGCCGCCGATAGAAAGAAGAGTATTTAAAGGACATTCACCAAGGGTATAAATGGAAAATCCCAGAACAGGCGCCAAGGCTTGGAGATTGTGTCCTAGTTCCACAGAATGGCGGTTTGGGCGCATAGGGAAACTTTACTATGGTTCAGACGGTCATATCCGGGTGGTTGATCTCCGTACGCAAAATGGAACACTAACCCGGCCGCTTGTTCAATTATGTTTCTTGCCAAATGCCGCTACTTACGAAAACGTAAATAATAACCATTCTTAAACCGATCCGATAAGCCGAGAAAAAGAAGATTAATTAATAATAAACCGATATCGTAAGGAAAACCCGCAAAGAGAATTATAATAAGTTTCAAAGCCGCAAGACAAACGTAAACCTATATCTTGCTACCCCACAGACAGTCGATCATTTCGTCATGCCACCTAAAGTGGCACGCTGTTCATGCGCCCTTACAGGCAATCAAATTATAACCATTACGATTTTTCTTTCTTCATACAGATTGATATGGACGCCGATACACTTGTAACCCCCATGCCAACTCTCCGTTCGGCTGTTACTGTGCCGCGCCTTGGGACTGTTCCGGTAGCACCGCCCCGAACTATCACGGCAGCAACGGCGCCAACCGTTGTACGAAGTTCAACACGCGCAGCACTGACGCCGGCGCCTCCGGAACCGCACCGCACCAGATGTTCGCTCTGTTGCCGGTCATATAGGCTGCAGCACTGCTCCATTTTCAAGGGAATGTTACCCGTACAAAGTCAGAAGGTGGCGGAGGCACATGGGCACTGTTTAAACTGCTTGGCCCAGTCACACGCCACGCAGGAGTGCGAATCTCACACCTTGTAACGGTTGTGTGAAAGACCGCATCGTACTTTGCTGTACCGGAACTCCGGACATCCTGTTTCGCCAACTGTCCTGCGCCGCCGTACGACCACCCGACGATGGCAGCCAAAAGGTGTGGCACGACCACGACATCCTGAAGCTGGATGGTCCTGGCGACCACTCAATGCGACACCGACGAGCAACCAGATAAGGCCACAACATCACCGCACAATCGGCCTGAGCAGAGTTGTAGCAACGCTACAGGCACTACAGCGTCTGCTGGCTAGTACTCGCTACCTATACAACTACATCAAACACCATGTCACGATTGCAGAGAACACCACACTTTTTTGTTTCTTTTTCCACTTTTTACCAAAGGGAAGGTGAAACTGGGCCGGCACTTGTTTTTTCAGTTCGTTGAAACACGTACACCGAAATACGCGCACACCGGTCTTTTAGCGAAAACCTAAGTAATAAAATTGAATTTGTTCAAAAATAAAAGATATAGAACTTATCTCACATAACTGTTAAAAGAAGTAAAAAACATAAATCATACGCAGTTGTGAAAAGAAGTGTAAATAAAGAAAGGAAAGGGAATTAAATTATACTTATACTTAAAATAAAATAAAATCATACTAAACGTGAATAGCAAAAAGAAGAAAAAAACACTAAAGCGTTCCTCTGTTCATTGTTCTAACGGGAAGAAAGCGAAAGCAAAAGAAACAAAGTCATAAGGTAATTTCCATTTCGTCCGGCAAAATTCCTGGTAAGTGCTCCCCGGTAAATTGTGAAGAAAATAAATACTTGTAATGAAAGGAAAGGGGAAGGGAGTCATGTGTAGAAGTTCAAGCAAGTGACTTGGGAGTGGCCAGAAACGATTCTTTTACACATGGCTCAAGCAGCTCACTACTTCCGGTCTTAGACCAAGTATCCTCTGGGTAGCCTAAGAACATCCGTTCGAAGTCGAGCTAAAGAGAGAAGGCGAAACATCCCACACATAGGGTTGTGCGCTTGGTTTGGGACCCGCCACGTAAAAAGCACCCCCAGTGAATAGGATGAGAGACCCCCCTTTTGGTGACGACCATGGCAAACGAAATGAGGACTACGATATAAGGGCATGCACCTGGAATGTCCGGACCCTTAATTGAGAAGGTGCCACTGCCCAGCTGGTTGATGCCCTCGCGAAAATAAAATGCCGTTCAAGAAATGCGATGGACGGGACATGGACAGAGACGAGTAGGTCCTTGTGACATTTACTACAGTGGCCATATAAAGGAGCGCAAGTTTGGTGTTGGATTCGTGGTGGGAGAGAGACTCCGTCGCCGAGTACTATTATTCACTCCGGTGAATGAACGTCTAGCCACAATCCGCATCAAAGCGAGGTTCTTCAACATATCGCTGATTTGCGCCCACGCCCCGACAGAAAAGAAGGACGATGTGACCTTCTATGAGCGCTTGGAGCGCGCTTATGAGAGCTGCCCCCGCCACGATGTCAAAATCGTCCTTGGCGACTTTAACGCCAGGGTGGGCAAAGAAGGTATCTTTGGCACTACGGTCGGTAAATTCAGCCTCCACGACGAAACATCCCCAAATGGGTTGAGGCTGATTGACTTCGCCGGGGCCCGAAATATGGTTATCTGTAGTCCTACATTCCAGTATAAGAAGATTCATCAAGCTACCTGGCTGTCTCCGGATCGAAAAACTACCAACCAGATCGATCATGTTGTGATAGACGGAAGACACGTCTCCAGTGTTTTAGATGTGCGTGCGCTCCGAGGTCCTAACATCAACTCGGACCACTATCTTTTTGCAGCCAAGATTCGCACCCGCCTCTGTGCAGCAAAAAACGCACGCCAACAACCACAAGGAAGGTTCGACGTCGAGAAGCTGCAATCACAACAGACTGCTGAACGATTTTCTACTTGGCTTGCACACCTGCTCTCCGAGAGCACTCGTCAACAACTCGGTATAAGGGAACTGTGGGACGGCGTATCAAATTCCTTACGTACGGCTGCAACCGAAGCCATTGGTTTTCGGAACGTGCAAAAGAACGGCTGGTACGACGAGGAGTGCCGTGTCGCAGCGGAGAGAACACAGGCTGCCTACCTCGCAATGTTACGATCGACCACAACACGTGCGGGATGGGATAGATACCGATAGTTGAAAAGGGAAGCGAGACGCATTTGCAGACAGAAAAAGAAAGAGGCTGAAATGCGTCAGAACGAAGAGTTTGATAAGCTGGCCGACAGGGGTAATGCTCGAAAATTCTACGAAAAAATGCGGCGGCTTACAGAAGGTTTCAAGACCGGAGCATACCCTTGTAGAACTCCCAAAGGTGATCTAGTGACCGATGCCCAGAGCATACTTAAATTATGGAGGGAACACTTCTCCAGCCTGCTGAATGGCAGTGAATGCACAACGCCAGAAGAAGGTGAACCCGATTCCCCAATCGATGACAATGGGTCAGACGTTCCATTACTCGACCATGAAGAAGTTCGAATAGCAATTATCCGCCTGAAGAACAACAAAGCGGCGGGGGCCGACAGATTGCCGGCCGAGCTATTCAAACACGGCGGCGAAGAACTGATAAGGAGCATGCATCAGCTTCTTTGTAAAATATGGTCGGACGAAAGCATGCCCAACGATTGGAATTTAAGTGTGCTATGCCCAATCCATAAAAAAGGAGATCCCACAATCTGCGCCATCTACCGTGGGATTAGCCTCCTCAACATCGCATATAAGGTTCTATCGAGCGTATTGTGTGAAAGATTAAAGCCCACCGTCAACAAACTGATTGGACCTTATCAGTGTGGCTTCAGACTAGGCAAATTAACAACCGACCAGATATTCACCATGCGCCAAATCTTGGAAAAGACCCGTGAAAGAAGAATCGACACACACCACCTCTTCGTCGATTTCAAAGCTGCTTTTGACAGCACGAAAAGGAGCTGCCTTTATGCCGCGATGTCTGAATTTGGTATCCCCGCAAAACTAATACGGCTGTGTAAACTGACGTTGAGTAACACGAAAAGCTCCGTGAGGATCGGGAAGGACCCCTCCGAGCCGTTCGATACCAAACGAGGTTTCAGACAAGGCGACTCCCTATCGTGCGACTTCTTCAACCTGCTTCTGGAGAAAATAGTTCGAGCTGCAGAACTAAATAGAGAAGGTACCATCTTTTATAAGAGTGTACAGCTGCTGGCGTATGCCGATGATATTGATATCATCGGCCTCAACACCCGCGCCGTTAGTTCTGCTTTCTCCAGACTGGACAAGGAAGCAAAAGAAATGGGTCTGGCAGTGAACGAGGGCAAGACGAAATATCTCCTGTCATCAAACCAACAGTCGTCGCACTCGCGACTTGGCTCTCACGTCACTGTTGACAACTGTCAAACGTGTTTTACGTGGGATCCTGCTTATGTAAAGCTTAACTCCACGGTGTTCAAAAGCACAACGGATCAATACAATGCGTCGATCAGCGCCCTGAAAATTGGGTAAGGATTTTCAGTACCAATTGGCAGTGCGGTAAGGACACACTAACCACCTTGGTAGGGCTCGAGGCCCATCTAAAACCTCTGCCGTACTTTTGGTCCGGCACCCGGTTGCAATGCAACTCCACATTCGACTGACACGTCAGTTCTTCCCGCGATTTGGGTTTTAACCACCGCCACCACGAATCTCCACAAAGGGCCAAACCCAATGAGCAGACTGGAGCGAACTCCAGGGGCTACTGCTCCCCGTGGTACCAGGTTAAAGTCTTTGGTATTGACCTTGTAGCCGAAACTACGACCAGTTGAGCCTCCATACAGCCCTGGACTGGTGGCCAGGATCTTAGTCGCCTCTTACGACAGGCATGCCTTACCGCGGGTATATTCGGTTTCCCCTCGAACCCGGAGGGGTCCCCCCGTACCCGCAGGGGGAACACGTCACTGTTGACAGTCATAACTTTGAAGTTGCAGATAATTTCGTCTATTTAGGAACCAGTATCAACACCACCAACAATGTCAGCCTGGAAATCCAACGCAGGATTGCTCTTGCCAACAGGTGCTAGTTCGGACTGAGTAGGCAATTGAAAAGTAAAGTCCACTCTCGACGAACAAAAGCTAAACTCTATAAGTCGCTCATAATTCCCGTCCTGCTATATGGTGCAGAGGCTTGGGCGATGACAGCAACCGATGAGTCGACGTTACGAGTTTTCGAGAGAAAAATTTTGCGAAAGATTTATGGTCCTTTGCGCATTGGCCACGGCGAATATCGCATTCGATGGAACGATGAGCTGTACGAGATATACGACGATATTGACATAGTGCATCGAATTAAAAACAGCGGCTACGCTGGCTAGGTCATGTTGTCCGGATGGATGAAAACACTCCAGCTCTAAAAGTATTCGAGGGAGTACCCGCCGGGGGAAGCAGAGGAAGAGGAAGACCTCCACTCCGTTGGAAGGACCAAGTGGAGAAAGACCTGGCTCCACTTGGAATATCCAACTGGCGCCACGTAGCGAAAAGAAGAAACGACTGGTGCGCTGTTGTTAACTCGGATATAATCGCGTAAGCGGTGTCTGCGCCAATTAAGAAGAAGAAGAATGAAAGGAAATATTCCAGGTGCTCGAAAACTGTGTAAAATATTTCGAGAAGAACAAGCCTTTTGGAAAGGCTCTGTTGCGTCAAACGACATCTCTTTGAAGTTAAAACTAAAATAATGAAGTGAAATAAAACAAATTAATGAAGTATTTTTATTCAATTATAAAGTTTTTTAGTTATACAAAAATACTTACCCCAATACTAATATTTAATATACTCACCTTAATCTATTACCATACAGGGTTTGTCCGGCCCCCCGACTGCACTTTGGAGCGTGCGCGAGTTAATTTTTACATTAAGTAAATATGAGTCAAAAGAATATATTTTGAGATGCACCGAAATGTGTACTCTTTATTTATACTCTTAAGACTAACTTATTACATGATTCTTATTTCTATTTATTCTAACTAGTATGATACTTATTATTATACAGATTATATTATTTTTTTAAGATTTTTTTTACATATATGTATATTGTTTGCTTAGATACATTTGCTTTGTTTTAAGATAAGGTTATTGTGGTATTCAAACTCAATGTTGTTTTGATACTTGTTTGTTTAGGATTGTTTGTTGTAGTGATAGTGCATTTCAATTGTTCTAACTCAAGGTTGGTTTGATGCATTCTGTTTACTGAAACAAAAGGTTGTTTTAATGTGTATTACTACAAATATCATAAGGAATACGTTCCTTAACTCGCGCACCGACTGGATTCGGTAGACTGCGTACCTAGCCAACGAACGAGCGGCTTGTCAGTTGTGTCCGAGCACCTGGAGAGTCAGGACAAACCTTTTCGGGCGACGTGTTTCTGTGAGTGCTTTGCTGTTTATGACTCATTGCTATAGCTTGTCGATGAGAAACAAATATCTCGTGAAGCCACCTTAAATAGAAGATCTCAGCAGTTTTCAGGTTAAGGAGTGTCGTGTTCGAGGATGAAAACCGGAGCCACAACCAGCACGAGCCACATGAAGCCGCCGCACATGGACAGGACGAAATCTTATGAATAAATTGTTTGCACAAGAGACACACCGTGTACAAGTGCAGAACGGATCGATGTCGTGTATGAAATCAATCCTATCACACGTTGTTGCACCAGTATCCGGTTTCTTTCCCTGCTTCATCTCATCCGCAACCATCCACCACACATCATCATGTGAGTCACACAGCAGTATACTGAATCGGGTAATGTTAGCAACAGCAGTTATTCAATTGAGGACCAGTTATGCAGGATACCTGCTTGCGAGAGCGTTACTAGATTTAAACTTCCAAGCCAGCTTTATGACGGAGGCGTTGGCATAGAAATTGCGGATCCGATGACAACAGAAAACGTTAACCCTCATCGAGACCCACGGGTCTGGCCAGGCATATTTTGTTTTTAAATGTTATTTAAATATATATAGAGTGTAGCAAACGACTAGCGGTTCCACGTAGCTTCCTAGAATTTTATTGTCTATAGAATTCAGAAAAAAAATTCAAGGATATCGTATCGAAAAGGACGAAAAAAGGATATTTTAATAATTCGCCTTAGTGTACTAATGGTGCTTGGCTATTTTGTAGGTCTGGTAGGGATAGAGGGGAGGTTGAGGGCTTTCCTGAAAGCCCCAGGGGTGAACTAACTCCCAAAGTAGTTTTGATCCCCACCGGCCCCATAGCCCCCCAACTGTAGTGAAGCAAAAGGGGGGACATGGTGAAAACTCATTTTCGTCTATTGCCACACCCCCGGCGGGGCCTTAGGGGTTATACATTCCTGAAAGCTATTTAAATTACCTAACCGGTGCAGTTTATTTGACCCACCTAGGTCATATACTTTAGCCGCTAGAGCGTTTTAAAAGGTTAAGAAAAAATGTAATTTTTCTCAAAATGTTACATTTTTTGTGAACGCTATTGCCACGCCAAGCGTGAACAAGGCAGTCAATTTGATTTCAACCAAATCGAGAGGTAAGAAATTTCAAAAATGTATCTATATAGTACATATATGAGCGTAAATACAACACATATTTCTATACAAATGTAAGTAAACACCACTTGGCCTAGCCAAGCACCATTGGTCTCGGCTAAGTGTATCAGACCGTTGGTCTCGACCAGGGTTAAGCATGATAGGAATTATAAATTCCAATCCAAAGTGGGGGCAAAATTAAGCGCGTTTTTTATGCGGTGTATTTCGGCTAATCTTACAGACCATAACAACGATTCTAATAGCTGGAAAATTCAGCACAATATTAAATTGGCGGACACAGAATTCCATTGATGGCTAATTGGGTGCAGATGCATTTTTCAAATTGTTAGCTGTTGGCCAAATTAAAAACCCTTTTTTTGGTGGATTGTATCTGGCAAATGCGTGAGCAATTTAAGTTCTTCTCCCAAATTATATAGGATTTTATGCGAAACTGAGGAAGTTTTAACATTAATAAATAGTGTTGGGCTTGGAAGAATTCCCTTCAAAATAAATAGCATAGTAAGATCCCGAGTAAGCAACACTACTTCATTCCGCATCAATGCGTTTTAAGACCCTAGAGCAAAACAACCAAATTACGTGTTGATGCTCTGACGCTTCGAGTCGTACTTTTCTTCGTTTTTATGCAGAAGACAGAAATTGCCAGCTGTTTATACTGTTGCAACAGAGTATTAAGTTTTGTTCACTTAACGGCTGCACGTATCACCTAAAATTAAGCGTAATAGATATACAGTTAAATATAAGTATATTAATGATACGAAGGACTAGAAAAGTTGAAATCCGGTTGACTATCTGTCTGTCCGTCGTCAATCTGTGCAAGCTGTAACTTGAGTAAAAATTGATATATCTCAAAGCGCGATAAATAAATAAATAAAATATAAATTTGAGAGAGATTTATGGGACCCGCTGTGAAAAGTGGTCGATGGGCGTGGCACCACCCACTTTTTGATGAAACCATAGCACAATTTTAAATTCCACCTGTTTCGTTCAAATTCCAGTACACAAATCAAGAAGCAATTAATATAACAATGAAAACTGTTCAAGCCCCTAGGTACCGATAGTTGACATCTTATTGAAAATTTTGTTCAATGTGTGAGATATATAATTGAAATTTAGGGATAGGATGAATCGGACCAATACTTCCCTTAGCTCCATATACCTAAAATAAAGATTTTCAAACTTCGGGGTAACTTTGTATTGCATATATCAGCCAATATGTGAGTTATCTCAACAAAAATAACAAAGCGTGTTTTACATAACAGTATATCTTTTTGTCAAAAATACATTTGGGCAAAAACTTGACATAGCTCATTTTATATGATTATTTTTTTAGGAAGTAAATAGTATCGAGAAAATTAAATAAAATAATTTTAAAATAAAAGACGACACAATTCCGATTTCTTTGGCGCCGCGATATGACAGTTGGAAGGAGAAAGTCCTCTTGGCTAAAAAAAACGCTTAGTTTACGAGATATTGGACTTTAAAGTTCAAAAATTCCAAAAATTCGAACATCTCAACAAGCTACATTTAACACATTTTATGCATATTTTTCACTTCAAATTCATTTAATTAAATTGTAAACTCTTAAACAAATTCACAATTTATAAGTTTTGGAGGTTTTACAAGGTTCGTTCCAAAGTTAACAGGACTTTACAAAAAAAAAACGGAACAAATGGTTTTTTCGGCAAAATCAATTTATTTTATTCAAAATAGTCTCCGTCTGCTTCTATGCAGCTTTTTGCACTGTCCAAAAGCATGTCGAACAAGTGGTTTAGCTCGTTGGCCGGTATGACCGCCAGTATGCCGGTGCAAGCCGTTTGAATGACCTCTACGTCTGCATAACGCTTTCCTTTCATGGGCAAATGTATTTTTCCGAAAGGAAGAAGTCGCACGGTGTCAGATGAATACGGGGAGTGGTTAAAATAGTTAAATTGTCTTTTTTGACCTCTTTAATGATGTCTTTCGAATGTTGGATTGTGAGAAATTTTTGGTCGTCAGTCAATTTGTGCGGAATAAACAGTGCACACACCTTTCGTAAACCCAAATATTCGGTCAAAATGCGATAAGTCGATGCTTTGGAGATGTTCAGTTCCATTTTCATGAATTCCAATGATGATTTCGGCTGATTTTTGATGAATTCACACACTGTTTCGATGGAATTTCCGGTGATCACGGATTTTGATTGGCCCATGCGTTGATCACCATTTATGTCCTTACGGCCACTTTGAAAACGTTGAAACCACTCGTGCACTCTGCTACGGGATAGACAATCATCGCCATAAACTTGTTTCATCAATTGGAACGTTTCGGTAAAAGTTTTACCAATTTTAAAACAAAATTTAATGTTGGCTCTTTGTTCGAAGCTCGTTTTCGCACCGATAACACAAACATTCTGACACTTAAAACGCAATAACTTCCAATATATGAAATGTCATGAAATTGGACAACCGATAAAGATAGCAGATTCTAACGCATCAGCCGAGATATAGATGGCGCCACCAGGGAGCGCTGGATTAAAAAAATCTTGTTTACTTTGGAACGCACCTTGTATATGATTTAATCACGCCATTTCCGGGCACGGTTCCGATTACTTTGGCAGTCGGGTAAAAATCATGAATTTCGGTGAAAATGGGGTATGTGTTGATAGAGAAGCTTCTCCAGAGGAGGAATATGCAAAAAT
The DNA here is from genome assembly GCF_016617805.1 of Bactrocera tryoni. Classification (NCBI taxonomy): domain Eukaryota; kingdom Metazoa; phylum Arthropoda; class Insecta; order Diptera; family Tephritidae; genus Bactrocera; species Bactrocera tryoni. The sequence goes on from NW_024395977.1 coordinate 20,165,117, forward strand.
ATTAAAATAAGTTCATATTTCACTTTTATTTTGTTATTTTTATTTTTTTTATTAATTTATAAATCAAGTAACGCACTCATCATTGAAAAGTTAGATTATTAACAATTATGAAGAGAGCGAGGGTTGCCATATCTTACACACCAAATATGAAGGATTGTTTAACAATAGCGTTTTCTTTGTTTGTTTTTCTTTATTAACAAGAAAAAGATTCTTTCTCACATTTTTAAGCTATAATTGAGTATGAAATGTACTCTTTTCAGTGATGGCGGCCTTCGACCGCGTTCGAAAAAATAACCCTGGTCGAGCCAATATCTGGGGTGACTGAAGTACTTTCGCGTTGTACTCCTTTCTGCGTTGGCGGCCTTTAGCCGCGCTCTAAAAAAAACACCTGGTCGAGCCAATACCCGGGGTAACCTCAGTATTTTATTACCTTATTACTTAATATTATTATATAATATTACTTAGTTTTTTAATAAATTTTAATAAAATATTTATATGCATAGAAAGATTGTTCATACAAATTTTTATTTGAAATATAATTTATACAGAAACTTGTTTGTATTAGGACTTCTTCTTCTTCTTAATTGGCGTAGACACCGCTTACGCGATTATAGCCGAGTTAACATCAGCGCGCCAGTCGTTTCTTCTTTTCGCTACGTGGCGCCAATTGAATATTCCAAGTGGAGCCAGGTCCTTCTCCACTTGGTCCTTCGAACGGAGTGGAGGTCTTCCTCTTCCTCTGCTTCCCCCGACGGGTACTGCGTCGAATACTTTCAGAGCTGGAGTGTTCTCGTCCATCCGGACAACATGACCTAGCCAGCGTAGCCGCTGTCTTTTAATTCGCTGAACTATGTCGATGTCGTCGTATATCTCGTACAGCTCATCGTTCCATCGAATGCGATATTCGCCGTGGCCAATGCGAAAAGGACCATAAATCTTTCGCAGAACTTTTCTCTCGAAACGCAACGTCGAATCATCTGTTGTTGACATCGTCCAAGACTCTGCACCATATAGCAGGACGGGAATTATGAGTGACTTATAGAGTTTTGTTTTTGTTTGTAGAGAGAGGACTTTGCTTCTCAATTGCCTACTCAGTCCGCAGTAACACCTGTTGGCAAGAGTTATTCCGCGTTGGATTTCTAGGCTGACATTGTGGGTGGTGCTTACGCTGGTCCCAGGATAGACGAAATTATCTACGACTTCAAAGTTATGACTGTCAATAGTGACGTGAGTGCCAAGTCGCGAGCGCGACGACTGTTTGTTTGATGACAGGAGATATTTCGTCTTGCTCTCGTTAACGGCCAGACCCATTTCCTTTGCTTCCTTGTGCAGCCTGGAGAAAGCAGAACTAACGGCGCGGGTGTTGAGGCCAATGATATCAAAATCATCGGCATACGCCAGCATCTGTACACTTTTATAGAAGATGGTACCTTCTCTATTTAGTTCTGCGGCTCGAACTATTTTCTCCAAAAGCAGGTTGAAAAAGTCGCACGATAGGCGATCGCCTTGTCTGAAACCTCGCTTGGTATCGAACGGCTCGGAGAGGTCTTTCCCGATTCCGATGGAGCTTTTGGTGTTCCAAATACAGACATCGCGGCATAACTGATAAGGTCCAATCAGTTTGTTGACGGCGGGCTTTAATTTTTCATACAATACGATCAATAGAACCTTATGCGCGATGTTGAGGAGGCGTATCCCACGGTATTTGGCGCAGATTGTTGGGTATGCTGTTTTATGGATTGGGCATAGCAATCGTTGGGCATGCTTTCGTCCGACGATATTTTACAAAGAAGCTGATGTATGCTCCTTATCAGTTCTTTGCCGCCGTGTTTGAATAGCTCGGTCGGCAATCCGTCGGCCCCTGCCGCTTTGTTGTTCTTCAGGCGGGTAATTGCTATTCGAACTTCTTCATGGTCGGGTAATGGAACGTCTGCTCCATCGTCATCGATTGGGGAAACGGGTTCTCCTTCTCCTGGTGTTGTGCGTTCACTGCCATTCAGCAGGCTGGAGAAGTGTTCCCTCCATAATTTAAGTATGCTCTGGGCATCAGTGACTACATCACCTTTGGGGGTTCTACAAGAGTATGCTCCGGTCTTGAAACCTTCTGTGAGCCGCCGCATTTTTTCGTAGAATTTTCGGGCATTTATTAGGACTGAAATTGCGAAATAAAAAAAGAGGTATTATAGCGAAAAAGAGAAATTTCATCGAATTGCTCATATTTGCTTATTATCACATGGCAGCGCTCTATTTCCTCATAATTGTTAGCACATAAATGATGCTTACTTCGCGTGTAAAAAGTGATTTTTAAATATAAATTTCTCACTTATAAAAAGTTCAAAAAATGTAAATTGTGAATTTGTTTAAATGTTTATAGTTTAAGTAAATGAATTTGAATTGAAACGTGTGGACCAAGTGAATTAAATGTAGTGAAATAACTTGTTTAAATGTTCGAATTTTGGGATTTTTTTTGAAAGCCAAATATCTCGTAAACTTATTATTTTCTAATCAGGAGGACTTCCTATTTCCAACAGTATATTCAGATCGCGGCACCAAAGAAATCCATATTGTCAATTCCCGCGACAGCCAGTTCTATCCACCGGTATCGATAAAGATTTTATCAGGCGATATCCCTACTCGTGCTGGCATTGAGTCCAACTCGAACCCTTAGGTATTTGCCTACTGTGTTTGCGCCAAAAGGCTCCATCCAAACTCCAGATCGGTCCGGTGAAATACGCGCAATGGATGGATCCTTTTTAAGACTTGCTCAGGCCTTAAGACATATAGGGAGTGGACTACGAGTTCCGTGGAACCATGTTGCCAACGCACTACTGCGTCATTCGCCTCAACGGCTGGGCAATCTGCACTCAGTTCGGCCAACAGAGGATCTCCGCGGTCCACAGGAGCTCCCAACCCCGTCCCGCTTCAATCCTCGCACAGTCTGTTTCGTGTGTCATACCGTCATACGTCGGACCATCACATCAGTCAAGTGCAGTCTCGTACTGGCTTGTGTCACTCCTCGGCGTGTTCCGGTCTGCCCCCGCAACACTCAGCAAGGGCGTCGCCTAACAACACAACAGTGCGACAACCACCCCTGCGGGTTTCACAGCTGCAACAAACACCACCTACACGCCACTCTCTCCTCCTCAGGATCACCCACGGACACCCACGGACACCCACGGACACCCGCAACAAACCCGAATACTACAACTCAACTTCAACGGACTCCAGAGTAAGATCGAAGAGATAGCTTCACTCATGAACCGGGAACGCGTATCGATAGCTGTGATCCAAGAAATCAAGCTAAATAGCCACTCAGATCTTCTGAGCATCCCCCAGTTACATGTTGCCCTATAGGATATCACCCGAATTTAGGTGCGCTATTTCATGGTGAAAACCGTTTGGTAAAAGCAACCTTAACACGCACTACGATCGTTGGCATTCCTGCCTACCAAATGATCGTAAGGGCGGATTAACGATTCGACATTCTGCACAATGAATGACGAAGCCCCTCCAGATTTATGGGGAACTGTAATAGCTCGCCCCATATTACCATTGCTAGTGGTGGTTTGATAGATATCATAACCTGGCGACCTATGCTAACTCTCTCATCAGACCACCTGCCTATAATTATCTCGACAGAGAAACCTTACGATTTTGTTTCTGTGGGCAACCGCACTTTCGTTAACGTTAACAAAGCTAACTTGGTCGGCTTCACAGAATTTACTGAGAGCACCTTCAACGCTCTACCCATTCCTACGGACGTATCCGTTGGCTAAAGTCGTTTCCGCAAGGTGATCGCAACAGCTACTGCTCGCTTCATCCCAGCTGGAAGAATAGCGGAAATCCGCCCCAATTTCCCAGCCGAAGCAGCCGTTTTAGCTAACGAGCGTGACACCATACGCCTTGCCGATCCCGTAGATCCCTGAATAAGGGACTTCAATTTGAAGATTCGGCGATTGGTAAATCAAGATAAGCGGACGAAATGGATAGAGCATCTGAAGTCTTGTAACCTCTCCATCAGTGTGAGTAAGCTTTGCTCTACTGTCAAGACTTTGTCTAACCCGAAGAAACATGATGACCGAATCGAAGTTCAATTCAATGGTCATTTCTTTTCGGACCCGAAGAAGTGCGCGAACTACTTAAGCGGGCAATTTACACTGCACCCTTCGGTAGACAAAACCAAGCGATGTGTTCAGAATATAAACAATAAAGAGAAATCGTCTAAATCCATTGGCTCCGATGGAATTAACATGCTTATGCTAACTCATCTAGGCACGATGGGAGTAAGCTACCTCACCAAGGTCCTCAACCTGTTGCTGACCACTCTTCAAATGCCCATTGTGTGGAAAGACGGAAGAGCGGTCCCACTACTGAAACCTGGGAAACCCGGGAACAAAGGGGGGTTCTAGTGAAGACACTTAAGGCATTGCTACTCCCGACCTTCACTCACCACCTAAGCCTAGCCAACTACCAGCACGGATTCCGAAAAATGCACAGTACCAATATCAAAGGCCTTTGACATAGTCAAACACACAACGCTACTGCTGGACATTGAACAAACTACGCTCCCTCCAGGACTGAGGAGGTGGACCATAAACTACCTGAGCGGTCTGTTTCGAGGAGAAAAATCCAAACTGAGAAGAATTAAAAAGGGGGTTCCGGGGTCCCCGCTACTGTTTAACTTCTACATCTCGAAACTCCCACAGCCAAACTTATTGTTCAAATCTATTTATTTGGCAACAACTAAGGGGTTACATTCTGTCAAATAATCAGTGTTATCTTATCGACATCCTTTGTAAAAAACTAAAAGAAATAAAAAAAACCCAAAAAGAGAATTTTTGCAGCTGTTTATAGCAAAAAACTGTTTATTACCCGTAAATGGGGTTTAAAAAAAATAACCCTGGTCGGTCCAACACCATTGTATGTCAAGTTTTTTTCACGTAAAACTCCTGTTTGCGTGGGCGCTTCAAAAAAAATTATCCTTGTCGGTCCAATACCTGGGCGTTTTAAGTTTTTTTCGCGCAGAGCTCCTTTTTACGTTGGCGGCTATCGGCTGGGCTTCAATAAAATAAACCTGCACGGTCCAACACCGGTGCGTGTTACGTTTGTTTTGCGTAAAACTCCTTTTAGCGTTGTCGGCCTTCGGCCTTCAAAAAAAATAACCTAGTCGGTCCAACACCAAGGTGTGTCAAGTTTTTTTCACATAAAACTCCTTTAAAACTATTTTTGCACAATATAATGTAAAATAAATGTGTATGAACGAATTAGTGAAGTATTAGTGAAAATATAAATTAAAAATATAAGTGTAAAATTAATTTTAAATTGAAATAATACGTAATTCAAATTGTGGTAATTTTCAACTTTAAACGCAAATATCTCGAAACTATTGGTTTCCTGCGGCTATAACTATATATATCCGCCCATACCCATTTTATTTCCAAAATCCTGGGACGGTATTCTAATGCCGACCCTATATTCCTGATCTGGGGAGCCTCCTCTATCCGACCATACCCATTTTATTGCCGACATCCTGAGACGGTATTCCAAAGTGGACACAAATAAATTCTTGATCTGGGGAACGTCTTCTATCCGACCATACCCATTTTATTCCCGAAATCCTGGGACGGTATACTGAAGTTTTCCCCTTGCGGCACGATTCCGATTATTTTGGCGGTCGGATAATAAACACGAATCTCGGCATAAATGGGGAAGGTACAGATAGGGAAGCTTCTACAGAGGGGAAGCTTATTTTATTTTTTTTATATTTTAGCTATATTTGTTAAATTAAAAATCACTTAGCACACTCATCATTGAAAAGGTTAGATTGTTTACAATTATGAGGAAAACGAGCCTTGAAACATCTTAAACACCAAATATGAAGGATTCAACGATTTTTCTTTGTTTGTTGATGTTCTTGTTCTAACGGTTATCAATCCCGGTTAGGATGGTAAGGGTAATCCATGTTGTCGTCGACGTTATCTAGCGAGAGGCCCAGAAAACGTGCTGTTCCGACGGGGTCGGACCAAAGGGAAAGGGTGTTAGATGAGTAGAGTTCGCAGGGCGTGGAAAGAGGTGGCCAGTGTCATGCGGTGACTCGTTGCATGCAGGACATATATTGGGTATGTCGGGGTCTATTCTGGACAAGTAGGTGTTTAACCTGCTCCAATATCCAGAACGAAGCTGAGCTAGGGTAACTCACGTTGTGGTTTGTGGTCACGGTGGTGGTTTGACTCCAAGAACGCCTTTCACTGCAAAGAAGTCGGTGAAGGTGTTGATAGCTCCACTGTGTATGACTGATGGTACCTGTCGGAAGTTAGTTGCGTTCGAAATCTGGTCGGCGTACTGTACGATGTCATCGACGTAATTAAGGAAAGATCTCTTGATGCTCCTAGGAAGCGGTTCCGCTCCAAGCAGGTGGCTGCAACGTTGATTTCTACAAAAACATTCTAGCAGGAACTGCTTGGAGAAGAGTTCATTATGCTCATTAACTGGGAGCATAAGCTTTTGACTATATAGGTGTTCGATGGGAGACATCAAGAGGCATCCTGTCGTAGTCCGGAGTGCAGTGTTCTGGCAGGTCTGGAGTTTCCTCATCTGCGTATCACTGCATCCAGGCGACCATATTGAAGACCGACCGGCCGATTGGCTTGTATGTTGCCAACAGCGTATCTTTGTATTTCCCCATTTCGGAATTTTGACGCCATCAACTACAATATTAAGCTGAAGTCTATACTCCTTCGTCCAGTATGTAAATATGGTCGCCGTGGATTTGGTGGGGGAAAGTGTTAGGTTCCGTGCAGTGAGGAAACGAGAAAGGTCGGAGAGATAGCCCTTAACTTTTGAACACACAACGACGTCAATATTGTGCAATCATCTGCGTACGAGGTTATGGAAACTCCCTCTGGTGGCTGTGGGAGTTTCGAGATGTAGAAGTTAAACAGAAGCGGGGAGTGGAACCCTCTGTTTAATTTTTCTCAGTTTAAATGTTTTACCTCGAAATAGTACAGATGATTGTCGACCGCTCAGGTTTCAGGTTTCTCAATATCCTGCAGTAGCGTTGTCGACAACTCTGGAGAGGAGAGTTATCGGACCATAGGACTCCCCTTTGTTGGCGGGTTTCCCAGGTTTCAGTAGTGAGACCACTCTTCCGACTTTCCATAACATACTCCCTTCGAGCCTAGATGCTTTAGCATAAGCATGTTGATTATATCGGGGCTAATGGATTTATATGATTTCGATTTTTTGATGGCATTCTGAACCTCTTCATCGGTGAAAGTAAGTGGCGCACAATCGTTTGGCATTTTGCGCAGCCGTCGGTTAAGTAATCGTTTGGTTTTGTCTGCTGAAGGGTGCAGTGTAAAATGCCCGCTAAAGTAGCTCGCGCACTTCTTCGGGTCCGAAAAGGCATGACCATTGAATTGAACTTCGATTCGGCTTCAGATGCTCTATCTATTTCGTCCGCTTATGTTGATTTACCAATCGCCGAGTCTCCAAATTGAAGTCCCTTATTCAGGGATCTCCGGGATCGGCAAGGCGTAAGGTGTCGCGCTCGTTAGCTAAAACGGCTGCTTCGGCTGTAAAATTGGGACGGAGTTTAGAGGTGCCCATAACTGTGGTGGGGGCTTCGTCATTCATTGTGCAGAATGTCGAATCGTTTCCGCCTGCTCCATCCCCTACGATCGCTTCAAAGGCAGGAATGCCAAGGATCGTAGTGTGCGTTAAAGTCGCCTAGTACCAGACGGTTTTCACCACGAAGTAGCGCGCCTATATTCAAGTAATATCCTTTAGGACAACATGTAACTGGAGGGAAGCATATATTAAATATTTCGAGCTCGACATCGCCTGACCGGATATCTATACCCTGACATTCTCGGGTAGTATCCCTGCGGTCGATGTCTTCATCGATTAGACGATACTGCACGGTGTTGTGCAATATGAAGGCTAGACCTTCATCATTATCTCGCTCGCGATGCTTAAGTATAACGTTGAAAGCGGCACAACACAGAAAATCTGATTGGCTGTTTAACGTGATTTCTTTGACCGCAGCTATCAATACGCGTTCCCGGCTTATAAGTGCAACTAGTGGAGCTATGTTGTCTGTTTGAGCTCCTGGGGACCGTGGAGGTCCTCTGTTGGCCATTCGGGGTGAGTGGCGGCGCAGCGCGCGAACTGAGTGCAGACTGCACAGCCGTAGAGGCTGGTGTCGCAGTATTGCGTAAGCAACATGGGGCCACGTAACTTACTCCCTGTGAGTCTTAAGGCCTGAGCAGATCTTAGGGTGGCTCCATTCATTGCATGTATTGCACCTGACCGAGGTGGAGTTTGGATGGAGCCGTTTTGCGCAAACTGAGCAGGAAAATACCTCTGGGCCCGGGTTGGACTCAATGCCAGCACGAGTCAAGAGGACACGAGGCAACCCTTCTGTAAGGCGTTGCTCCAATGATGACAAACACAAATTAACACTCACCGATCCAAACGGGGTTAGATCGCCGAAATAACAGCCTTTGGTCGGATGAAATCCGAGTCAATTCCGTTGCGTGGAACCGGCTGTCGTGGGAATTGTGTGTACTATATTAGTGTGTAGTGTATTAATGTGGCTAATGACCAAACATTGTTCAAATACATTCGCGGCTGTTCAAGGTCCTGGGTACCGAATACAGTATGCGGAACCCAATATCTATTGTTGACGTTCGACCGAATATATCGATAAATGTGTGAGATATATAATTGAAATTCAGGGATAGTATTTCTGTGTCAATGGTATGTTTGTATGTCGAGAATGGATTGAATCGGACCAATACTTCCCTTAGCCCCATATACTTAATTTAAAAATAGCACTGGTAAACAAAAATCCATTTTTTTTTTTTGTGACATGAACAGAACAGTGTTTATTATGTAAAAATTACCACAAATGCAGGAAATAGCAACAGATTTCTTCTATCACCTATAGTTTTTTTGCTATGATGATTTTTGTTTAAAAAAAACAACGATATATATATTATTGTTATATTATTTTATTAACCAATGAGTATTTCTGGAGTATCTCTTAACAATATCCAGCAGTAATCGGCAAGCAAGCTGGCACTCCACTTGTCTGGGTATCGTTTCTCCATAGCAGAAATGTCTTGGTGTAACCGTTCCTCATGTTCGTCACTTCGGGGAAAAAATCCAAATAGGAGTCCAGAAAGTGAATTTTAAGGGACATATTGCAACTCATTTTTTATAGGCAATAAGTAGTTCAGTCACAAGGACTTTGTAATTGTTAGCTTTCACATTTACAAGAAAGTTTTTAACAACGCTTAAGCTGGACGACAGGAGTAATGCTCGAAAATTCCACAAAAAAATGAGGCAGCTTACAGAAGGTTTCAAGACCGGAGCATACCCTTGTAGAACCCCCAAAGGTGATCTAGTCACCGATGCCCAGAGCATACTTAAATTATGGAGGGAATACTTCTTCAGCCTGCTGAATGGCAATGAACGAACAACGCCAGGAGAAGCGAACTCGATTCCCCAATCGACGACGATGGAACAGACATTCCATTGCCCGACCATGGAGAAGTTCGAATAGCAATTAATCGCCTGAAGAACAGCAAAGCGGCGGAGACCGATGGATTGCCGGCCCAGCCATTCAAACACGTCGGCGAAGAACTGATAAGGACTATGCATCAGCTTCTTTGTAAAATATGGTTGGACGAAAGCATGCCCAACGATTGGAATTTAAGTGTGCTATGCCCAATCCATAAAAAAGGTGACCCCACAATCTGCGCCAACTACCGTGGGATTAGCCTCCTCAGCATCGCATATAAGGTTCAACCGAGCGTGTTGTGTGAAAGATTAAAGCCCACCGTCAACAAACTGATTGGACCTTATCAGTGTGGCTTTAGACCTGATCAAACAACCGACTAGACATTCACCATGCACCAAATCTTGGAAAATACTCGTGAAAGAAGAATCGACACACACCACCTCTTCGTCGATTTCAAAGCTGCTTTTGACAGCACGAAAAGGAGCTGCCTTTATGCCGCGATGTCTGAATTTGGTATCCCCGCAAAACTAATACGGCTGTGTAAGCTGACGTTGAGCAACACGAAAAGCTCCGTCAGAATCGGGAAGGACCTCTCCGAGCCGTTTGATACCAAACGAGGTTTCAGACAAGGCGACTCTCTTTCGTGTGACTTCTTCAACCTTCTTCTAGAGAAAATAATTCGAGCTACAGAACTACACCGAGAAGGTACAATCTTCTATAAGAGTGTACAGCTGCTGGCATATGCCGATGATATTGATATCATTGGCCTCAACACCCGCGCCGTTAGTTCTGCTTTCTTCAGACTGGACAAGGAAGCAAAACAAATGAGTCTTGCAGTGAACGAGGGCAAGACGAAATATCTCCTGCCATCAAACAAACAGTCGTCGCACTCGCGACTTGGCAAACACGTCACTGTTGACAGTCATAACTTTGAAGTCGTAGATAATTTCGTCTATCTTGGAACCAGCGTAAACACCACCAACAATGCCAGCCTAGAAATTCAACACAGTATAGCTCTTGCCAACAGGTGCTACTTCGGACTGAGTAGGCAATTGAGAAGCATTCGATGGCACGATGAGCTGTACGAGATATACGACGACATTGACATAGTTCAGCGAATTAAAAGACAGCGGCTACGCTGGCTAGGTCATGTTGTCCCAGTGGACCAAAACACTCCAGCTCTGAAAGTATTCGACGCAGTACCCGCCCGGGAGAAGCAGAGGAAGGGGAAGACCTCCACTCCGTTGGAAGGACCAAGTGGAGAAGGACCTGGCTACGCTTGGAATATCCAATTGGCGCCACGTAGCGAAAAAAAGAAACGATTGGCGCGTTGTTGTTAACTCGGCTATAATCGCGTAAGCGGTGTCTACGCCAATTAAGAAGAAGAAGAGTCTTGGACATTTTTGTTTCAAATACAAGAACCTTATTCCTTTTCTGTCCATTGCCTTAACAAAACTCTTCATTAGACCCTATTTAATATGCAAAAGTGGTAGTACTACCATTTTGGGATCAACTAGAGGTTCACTGGTAATGTTTTTTTGTCTCGGAGTGAGTGCCTGACGTACTGGCCACCGCTTCTGTACATAATGACAGTCTCTCGCACGACTGTCCCATTCGCAAAGCATCAATACTTCGTATATCCTAGTTGTATTCCAAGAAGAAGGGATATTATTTTTAGGTATCCACATTTTGCCCAACCATACTCATTATAACGGATGAGCTCTAAAAGAACTTTCATATCAACCGCATGATTTAAGGGCACAGATGGATATTTGATACCGTTATGAACCAATACCGCCTCTAAACTAAGTTTAGAGGAATCAATGAATAGACGACAATCACGTTGATCATGTTTCTGTTCTATTGCATTAAATAAATGGTTTACTTCTTAACAGTATTCTTGATCCCCTTCTTGAAGAAAGCAATTTGTGAGGTCTTTCTGCTTTTCTCTGTAAAAAGTAATACTTACATCACTTGGAGAAGGTTTCAACCTTTTAGTTTCGATGCTAGAAGTTCGGACTGCGATTTTGAAAGGCCTAGATCTCGAACTAAGTCATTAGGTTTACCCTGGATGCGGCAGTGTTGAACATCTTGGTAATGTTACACAAGTTTAACAACAGATATGAGGGGTCCATGCTTTGTCTTGGTCTCCAACTTTAACACCAAAATACAGTTCGCAGTAAAAATACCTGTTGGCACTATTTACGAACTGCCTAGGCATTATACCTAAAAATCTTAAACACAGTAATTTCCAAAACGTAAAAGAATGTGAACTCAAAAACGTTTTGCTAACCAAACATAGAACACGTAACCAATTTGGACATCATTAGTTTACTGATAAATTTTGTTAAATAGAATGATCGTAAAATACGCCCCTTACTTCAAACAAGCAGTCAGAACCGGTCTGAACCGGAAAAACGATGCAATATAATGAAATTTTATGCATTGTAAAATCTAATGCCGCATGTTACAGAATATCTATGGGTGAGAGAAAAATTCGTTTTTCAGATTTGACTTCAGGATACCAAACTACAATTACAAACACCTAAAAATTTTCATGTCACAAATTATGTATCTAGGCATCGAAACAAATGCAAGTGGTGGTGAACGAGAGCAAGATGAAATATCTCCTGTCATCAAACAAACAGTCGTCGCACTCGTGTCTGGCCTCCTCAGTTACTGTTGAAAGTCATAATAATTTCAGAAGTCGTAGATAATTTCATCTATCTTGGAACCAGCATCAACACCAATAACAAAGTCAACCTCTAAATTAAATGCAAAATATCTGTTGCCAACAGGTGCTACATTGGACTAAGTAGGCAATTGAGAAGTAAGGTCCTCTCTCGACGAACAAAAACAAAATTCTATAAGTCACTAATTATTCCTGTCCTACTATATGGTGCAGAGGCAAGGCCGATGACAACATCTGATGTTACAAGTTTTCGATAGAAAGGTTCTGCCAAAGATTTATGGTTCTTTGCGCGTTGGCCACGGCGAATTATATTTTATTACAATTTCCAAATTAAATAAAAGACGATTTTATCACCAAATTAAATAAAAGACAGTAATTATATTTATTTCAAATCTCCAAATTAAATAAAAGACAATATTTTCTCCAAATTAAATAAAAGACAGTGTTTTCTCTTTGAATGCTAAAATCGTTCTAACATTTCTTCTTAATTTTTAATGCAACATAACTTAACTTCTAAGCTTAAAGCTAGCGTCTCTTGTTACAGCTATATGAAACGTTTATTATTTGTGTTTGTGCACTTAATGCTGTCAGCAGTTTTGATGGGAATGTTTATACGATATTTCTCAACTTTAACTTGCTGTCAGCAGTTTTGGTGGGAGTGTTTATTTGACGATTGACGATTTAACTCCCCCTTTGTTAAAAGAATCGCCCCGATTCAAAGATGAGTAGTATTTAATTCTTTCATTTATATAAGCGATGTCAACAGGTTGCGTTGGAACTTGTTTAATTTTTACTTCCAACTTATTTTTCCTGTTTTTGAATTTACAAATTATTATAACAGTTGATACTAGTAGTATCAAAGCTATTAAACTGTAATTTATGGCCTTAGATTTGTTAGCCTCATATTTTAATTCTGATATTTGTTTTATGTTTTCAATTTGATCAAAATGGATTTCTTCCATTGTTATATCTTTCATTATTGTTACATTCATAAGCTTCACCGGATTTGGTAAAATTTGAATTGACATTGGTTTATTATGTTTATACAATTTTCCCATTACTTTAATATCGCAATTTTCAAATCGGATTAAATAATTACCATTTATGGTAAAGTTATTTGAATCACAATTGTGATTAGCTTTTTTGTTTATTGTATTGATTATATATATATGATTTGAGTCTAATTCAATGATATTGGTTTTATTATTTATTACATAATTGCAGTGCATTTTCCCTTTAAAAATATTTTCAATGCAATGATCTTCATAGAGCTGTAAATCTTCCTTAAATTTTGTTTTCTTATAAGTAATCCCATTAATGGACAATACCTCGTTTTCTTTAATAAAAATTTCCATTTGTCTTGCATTTGGTATTGGTTGTACATGAATTATTTGATATATTTCTTTACCAAATTGATATAACTTTACCAGTATTACAATATTTTCATCTTTAGCAACTATTACAATTTTTATTTCTTTAAGTTTTTCAAAAGTTACGTTATAATTAGTTATATCTTCATCTGTAATAATATCTCTACTTAACAAATTTTTTTGGCTAGTCATAATGATTTCTTTTATTTTTAATTACATTTGTTTCAATATACATTACATTACATTTTCTAATAATTTATTGTCCCATTTTTCTTTCGATACAGCTTTAAGTTCTGATTTGACACTCTTCATATTTTCAACAAATTCTTTATAATGGGTGTTTAAACTATTAGTTATAGTTTCTATTTCATTGCCAAATTTTTCATTAATATTTTGTTGTTTATTAATTTGTTCAATTGCATTATGTGCATTTTGAGTACTAATATTTAAATTTCCTTCAATTTCTACACGATCTTCTTCGTCCATAGTTCCATAGAAATATTTGAGTCCTGTTCCCAAAAAGTTAAATAATCCTCTTTTTTGGCTTTGGTGATGTGGGGTTAAAGTATCTATTTGAATTCTAATGTGCTTGAGTTTAGCAATAAGTAAAGGGTTCTTCTTTCAAAAGTAATTTTTCCAAATTATTTACTTGACCTTTGTACGTTGTTGTATTTACTAAGTATGATATTCTGTCATATCTTTCAATTAGTTTGATTCCATTTAATTTTAGTAGCGAGTAGCCGTTACCATGGTTCAAGTCTACTATTTCTATCTGGGCTGCGATTAGAGGTATTACCAAAAAGAGTATCGTAATCTTCATCATTATGTCTTATCTATAAAATTTAAGATTTTATGTTATCTTTGTGAATAATTCTATTTTTCTCTTGAATCATAACCTTATTTCCTAAATCTTGCTTAACTATTTGTTTCTTATATCTAGGTTTTATTTTCCCTTGAAATTTATTTCCTTTTTCGTAAACCATTGAATGATCTTAATTTACGGCCTTTATTTCTATAATTAATCATCTGACTTTGAACTAATTTTAATTTATCGGTTAAATCATTGTTCTTAATTTTATTGTATAATACTTCAAAAGGCTTTCTTTCCGTTACAGAATGAATAGTTTGATTATATGATTGTGCCGCGCGTATTATAATTTCAACATCATTTATTAATTCCATTTCCTCTTTTAGGCATTTTGCAATTTCAATTATTGTTGAGTGAATTCTTTCTATTTGTCCGTTTGTTGTTGAATGTCTAGGGTCGCAATAATTCATTTTAATTTTCATTCTATCTGCGAAGGATTTGAATTGAGCTGAGCTGAATCCGGGCTCATTATCGCATGTAATCATTTTTACTTCTGGGAAACTTTGAAGGGCTTCTAATACTTTTTCTGACAAATTAGTTTTGTCTTCGATATGTTTAACTATTAAAAATTTGGAATATGCATCCATTACAGTCAGGAATTTTAAATTTGATGCAAAGAATATATCAATATGTACATATTTGTCCCCCCTCTTTTTTCGGAATTGGAGCCTCTCCAATCGGTACCCTTATAGGGTGTCTATCGTATTTATTTTTTTTTGCAGATTTCACAATTCCTTACAAATTGTTTAAATTGTTTCTTCATTAGCGGCCAGTAGTAATCTTTAGAAATTTGTTTTAAATTTTCTTTATAACATCCGTGCGCTCTTGTATGTGTTTGTCTAATTATTTTTTCCTGATCATCTTCGTTAGATATATCAATAGCTATTATATCCGTATGGAAAACTTTCTTTGCAATTCTGTTTCGCAAAATTCGCTTAATTTCATGTAATTCTTCTAATGTGCAATTTACCCCTGTTTAAAGGTTTTTATCTACTCTTTCCGAAATGATTTGTTTTAAAAATTCTAAATCTTTATACCGTATGTGGTGCCTGTAGGTATTAAAAGTTTTTGTTCTAAAATGTTCGTTACCACTTGATTTGCTCACTACAATTTGTTGTGGGAATGAGTTTAAGGTTTTATTTAAAGTTTTTATGTGAAAAATATCTAAGCTTGGTGCTGAATGCAATGTTTCAGTGGGGTTATCTTCTTCGCTTCCTTCGATATTTTCATTATTATTTTCCTCTAAAATATTGTTATTCAAAAACTGTCTGGATAATGCATCTGCTACATAATTAGTATTTCCAGATTTATATATTATTTTTGGGGCGTATTCTTCTATAAGTGCATGCCAGCGCTTCATCTAAGCATTTGAATTTCTCGGCGATACAGCGAAAGTAAGGGGTTGATGATTCGTATGAATTTCCAAATCAGCAACTACATATAAGTAATTTCTTAAGTTTTTCAATGCCCAGACAATGGCATATAATTCTTTTTCATTTGTAGCATAATTTTTTTCCGTTGAGTTTAATGTTTTGGATATAAAGGTTATTGGTTTTTGGTCTTGTGACAGGACGGCTCCTATTGCATCGTTTGATGCATCAGTAGTTAATATAAATTTTTTTTTTTAATCTGGTTGAGTGAGTTCAACCTGTTGCAGTAATTCATTTTTTAATCTCGCCACTGCTTTTAAGGCTTCATCATCTAATTCTATTACGACTTCTTTTGATTGGTTTTGTGATATTCTACCATTTTCTCCTTGCAAATATTTAGTAAATGGTTTAGTAATGTGTGCGTAATTTCGCACAAACTTTCTATAATACCCGGTCATTCCCAAAAAACTCCTTAACGGTCGTAAAGTTTTTGGTATAGGATATTCTTGAATGGTTTCTACTTTCTTTTCATCTGTCATGATTATATTATGGACAACCTTGTATCCCAAAAATTCAACACTGGTCTTGAAAAACTCGGATTTTTTCAGTGAAATTTTCATATGAGCTTCATGCAAGGTATTTATTATTTTCTCTAAATGATCATAGTGTTCGTCAGCATTGCTAGAATATACTATGATATCGTCAATGTAAACATGACAAAATTTCCCTACGTATTGGTGAAGTATGTTGTCCATGGCTCTCTGAAAAATTGAAGGTGCGTTTTTCAATCGGAAAGGCATTCGGACATATTCATACTTGCCGTTGTTAATTGAAAATGCAGTTTTCTCTATGTCTTTCTCTTTCATTGGTATCTGATGGAAGCCTGATTCAAGATCTATGGTAGAAAAAATTTTAGCTTTCCCCAAGTTTGCCAATATGACATTGCAGTCCGGAATAGGATATCTGTCAGTTATCGTGATTTCATTTAATTTTTTTATAGTCGATCACCATTCTCATTTTGGGTGATCCATCTTCGTTAGTTCCCTTTTTGGGCACTACCCAAATGGGTGAATTATAAGGACTTTTACTTTCCCTAATTATGTTTTCTTTTAACATTTTCTTAACTTCCTTATTCACAAATACATTCGCAGAATGAGGATATGGGTATTGTTTGCTATATATTTGTGCATTTGTGACCGTTCTTATCTCAGCCTTAACATCAGTGCTAAACGATAAATTTGTATTTATGTTACCGTGGATTTTTAAGATTTTATGTTTTATTTTTCTTATTTTTTCTGCATTTAAATTTTCATCTTTTATATTATTTATTTGTCCTAATTCTGTTTCGCTGAGTGTATAGAATTTCTCTTCATTTTTACAATTATTTCTTAGAAATGTGTTATCTTTAAAATTTAGTTGTATTCCTGCTTTACTGAGTAAATTCATCCCTATTAGCATACCGCTTTGCAAATTGTTAATTTCATAAAAACGTGTCAGGTAACCAAAAATGTGTGCATTGTAATAGTGAGTAATCAACATAAAGCCATTTATTATTTAAAATATTCGGTGTGCAATAGCAATTTGTTGCCCCTGTATCTATTAGAACTTTTAATTTTCTATTTGTTCCTCGTAATTGTCTGCATATATAGGGAAGGGTGTTGCTTCGTCTAAAAAAGCACTTTCTTGGATATTATTGATTCTTTGATGTTTTTGCGGAATCTGATGACTATTGATAGATTCATGATTTCGTTTAGGAATTTGAATTCTATTGTGATTATTATTATTATTTTGAAGAAATTGTTGTCTATACGGATTTAAATTAGTTGATTGTCTAAATTGGGCGGAAGTATCTATTTGCATGGGTGTTGGTTTGGATTGGTTTTGCAATCCGAGTGATCTGTTATTATAGTTATTGTTAAATTGCTGTGGTCTTTGATTAAATCTCAAATTATTAGAATATTGGTTGTTATTATTATATTGCCTGAAGGTGGGTTTGTTATTAGAAAAATTGTTATTTTGTCTCTGTAGAATGTAAGCGGGATGGGATAGATACCGAGAGTTGAAGAGGGAAGCGAGACGCATTTGTAGACAGAAGAAGAAAGAGGCTGAAATGCGTGAGTATGAAGAGCTTGATAAGCTGGCCGACAGGGGTAATGCTCGAAAATTCTACGAAAAAATGCGGCGGCTTACGGAAGGTTTCAAGACCGGAGCGTATTCCTGTAGAACCCCCAAAGGTGATCTAGTCACTGAACTTAAATTATGGAGGGAACACTTCTCCAGCCTGCTGAATAGCAGTGAACGCACAACACCAGGAGAAGGAGAACCCGATTCCCCAATCGATGACGATGGAGCAGACGTTCCATTACCCGACCATGAAGAAGTTCGAATAGCAATTGCCCGCCTGAAGAACAACAAAGCGGCAGGGGCCGACGGATTGCCGGCCGAGCTATTCAAACACGGCGGCGAAGAACTGATAAGGTGCATGCATCAGCTTCTTTGTATAATATGGTCGGACGAAAGCATGCCCAACGATTGGAATTTAAGTGTGCTATGCCCAATCCATAAAAAAGGAGACCCCACAATCTGCGCCAACTACCGTGGGATTAGCCTCCTCAACATCGCATATAAGGTTCTATCGAGCGTATTGTGTGAAAGATTAAAGCCCACCGTCAACAAACTGATTGGACCTTATCAGTGTGGCTTTAGACCTGGCAAATCAACAACCGACCAGATATTCACCATGCGCCAAATCTTGGAAAAGACCCGTGAAAGGAGAATCGACACACACCACCTCTTCGTCGATTTCAAGCTGCTTTCGACAGCACGAAAAGGAGCTGCCTTTATGCCGCGATGTCTGAATTTGGTATCCCCGCAAAACTAATACGGCTGTGTAAACTGACGTTGAGTAACACCAAAAGCTCCGTCAGGATCGGGAAGGACCTCTCCGAGCCGTTCGATACCAAACGAGGTTTCAGACAAGGCGATTCCCTATCGTGCGACTTTTTCAACCTGCTTTTGGAGAAAATAGTTCGAGCCGCAGAACTAAATAGAGAAGGTACCATCTTCTATAAGAGTGTACAGTTGTTGGCGTATGCCGATGATATCGATATCATCGGCCTCAACACCCGCGCCGTTCGTTCTGCTTTCTCCAGGCTGGACAAGGAAGCACAGAAAATGGGTCTGGCAGTGAACGAGGGCAAGACGAAGTATCTCCTGTCATCAAACAAACAGTCGTCGCATTCGCGACTTGGCACTCACGTCACTGTTGACAGTCATAACTTTGAAGTCGTAGATAATTTCGTCTATCTTGGAACCAGCGTAAACACCACCAACAATGTCAGCTCTAGAAATCCAACGCAGGATAACTCTTGCCAACAGGTGCTACTTCGGACTGAGTAGGCAATTGAGAAGCAAAGTCCTCTCTCGACAAACAAAAACCAAACTCTATAAGTCACCATAATTCCCGTCCTGCTGTATGGTGCAGAGTCTTGGACGATGTCAACAACGGATGAGTCGACGTTGCGAGTTTTCGAGAGAAAAGTTCTGCGAAATATTTATGGTCCTTTGCGCGTTAGCCACGGCGAATACCGCATTCGATGGAACGATGAGCTGTACGAGATATACGACGACATCGACATAGTTCAGCGAATTAAAAGACAGCGGCTACGCTGGCTAGGTCATGTTGTCCGGATGGACGAAAACACTCCAGCTCTGAAAATATTCGACGCAGTACCCGCCGGGGAAGCAGAGGAAGAGGAAGACCTCCACCCGTTGGAAGGACCAAGTGGAGAAGGACCTGGCTTCGCTTGGAATATCCAATTGGCGCCACGTAGCGAGAAGAAGAAACGACTGGCGCGCTGTTGTTAACTCGGCTATAATCGCTTAAGCGGTTTCTACGCCAATTAAGAAGAAGAAGAAGACTGTAAGTGTTAGCAAATTGTATACGAATTTGATTGGATTCCATTTCCTGTGCCTTCGCTAAAGCATTAGGCAGATCGGTCGGATTTAGTGACATTATTATATTATTTAAAGGAGCGTTGAGTCCCGTAATGAAAACCCTTAATGCATCAACGCGATGTCTTTTGTTATATTCTTTGGTAATGTCCGAATTATTACCATATGTCATTATAGTTTTGTTAATCATTAAAGTTAATTGAGAATTTACTGTGTTATAATAGTCAATCAAGTTCATATTCATTTGCCTTATTAAGTTTAATTCTTGTTCAAGGATATGCGGGGGTCTCTTGTCTGCATAAGCGAAATCTAATCGGCTAATTATCGTGTCGAAATTTAGGACCGTGCCGTGATTTGTCAAAATATCGTTTGCTTCACCAATTATTTTATTTCTTAAAATTGTTAGGGCGGCATAATATCTCCTACTCCCTTTTTCGTACAAAATCATAGTATTAGTAGCGGCTTCTCGCCAACTTACGTAACCTTTCCCATTAAATTCGGGAAGCGATCTTATTATATCCAATGTTTCGTCACATCTTATTGTTATATCTATGGATTGTGGCTCGAATTCGACCACATTATGAACATCTGTCAAATTTCTAACTTGTAATTTTAAATTTTCTATTTCTCTTTTCAAACTCATTGTATGTACCGAAATTAATCGAGCTAATGCTTCATCTGAACTTGTAGCCATTTTCACATTCTAAATTTTCTTGTTACAAAAATTTTAAAATATTTATAAAAATTTTTATTTATTTCTTTTTAAATTTCTTTTGTTTGGCACTTAAAATTTCTATATTAAAAACAAAATATATATTTTGCTTTTGTTTTTCACAAATTCACAAATATATATATACATATGTGCACATAAGCTTAGAGTTAATATTACTTCTAAAAATTTTATCCTTACAGTTTAAACATGTGGGAATTATACCCACGCACTTACATAGGAGTTTTTCCTTTATTTAAATAAAGTTCACGTTTGTAATTTGCCACCGTTCCGCACGTTGGAATACAAAAGTTTTATTTTATAATACGGATAATTTTACAAAAACGATTAACGATTACTTTACAAAGTTTTTAAAAAAGAAAAAGAAGTTGGTAGTTGAGTTTTTTTTTTTAAAGAATTACACAGACAGATTCGTCACATGCGCACGGCTACGCGTTTACTCGACAAGTGTTGTTTGTTGTACGAAACTTGCGAAGAAGAGCTTTACGCGAAAAAGGGTTTCAGCGTTGCTCAACCCCACAATTCGGCCATCCTGCTGCGTATTCGCCCTCGAATGCGTCGTCGTCATCAGAATAATTTACCCACGGCTTCATGAATTCTGCACAAGTCGAAGTTTGTTTTGGGCCTTCACACACGCCAGCCTTAATAACGTCATACGAATTGTTGGCCTTTACCTTAACAACACGGTAAGGACCGAAATATTTTGGCTTTAGCTTGAGCCCACCACCAAACTGCGTGCGTTTTACTGCAACTAAATCGTCAATCTCGTATTTTTTAGCTTCTTTGCGTCGTAGATTATACGTTTTTTTGTTTTCGTCTTGAATTTTCAAAATCTGCTTTTTTGCTTGTTGTCTGAGTTCATCTCGTTGTTCTTGATATTGTAGACGTATTTCTTCTTTTATAAGGTTTTTAATGTTAAAATCGTCGGTTGTTCGCATCTTTACGCCTATTAGCAACTCAAATGGAGTCATGTCGATACTTCGGTTATAAGTAGAATTAATGACCTGTTGTACTCTATCTACAAACTTATACCACTTTGTCGGATCGCTTTTGCTCAGTTTCGCTAAAACGCTTGTAATGACACCAATTAATCGCTCCACCTGGCCATTAGCTCGAGGTAGGCCGGTAGTTATTGTTGTGTGTGACCAGATCCACGGTCGGATATAATCTGAACAAGACTACCAAACGTTGTATTTTGTAGTTTCAAACGGCTAATTGTTTTTTGTGCTGACGTAGTTCTGGTTGGATATAACCATGCAAATTTTGTAAACGAGTCGATTACGGCGAAAATGTGCTTATATAACTTATTTGTAGTCTGCAAAGGACCAAGAAAATCAATATGGTATGTATGAAGCGGCATTCCTTCTTTAGGAATTGGGTGTAATTTCCCTTCTTTTTTACCTAACTTTCGATTTGCGACAATACATGCAACACAATTGGCGATGTGCATGCGTATCTTTTCTTCAATTTTTGGAATAAAAAACTCTTTACGTATTAGCTCCTTTGTCTTCTTTATGGCGAAATGGCCTTTTTCGTGTGCACGTCTGATTACGTCTCGCTGCATATGCTTCGGTACCACAACTAATTCGACGTCATCAACTAACTTATGAAGAATGCCTCCTTTTTCGAAATAATCATTGTATATCTGCTTTTCTTTAATAATTTCAGAAATTGCTCTTAAGTCTTCGTCTTGTTGTTGAGCACGTCGTATGGAACTTAGAAAATCTGCAGCTGCTACAATCATAACTGGGTAACGACTGAGGGCGTCTACGTGCCTCATTTGTTGACCACTTCGATGTTCGACTTCGTAATCGTATCCATCGAGCTACCCTAGTACTCAAATATTTTTTGTCTAACGTTTTCGTGAAGGCGTTACAGTCAGTGACAAGTTTAAAGTGCAAGCCTAGCAAGTACACTCGAAACTTTTTCAGCGCTTCAATAACGGCTAAGATTTCAAGTTCATAACTTGAGTACTTTCTTTTCATCTACTTTTAGTTCACTGTTCTTCCTATTACACTTTTGCATTGTTTCGTATATTTTGATTTTTTCTTTAAATTCTTTCAAATTATGTGCACCATATAAAACAGTTTTGTTTATATTAATATCGCGAATACCCTCAATAACATATTGCATTAGTGCATTTTCTTCAATATTTCCACGCATCGCGAGCTCTTTCATGCATAAAAAATACTCTTGTACACTCTCTTCCGCTTTCATATTTCTTGCGCTTAATTGTTTGTGTATATTCGCACTGTTTACCGTAGTTTTAAATTCCTCTGATAATGCCGATTTTAGTTTTAGCCAAGATGTTATTCCCCGTTCGCTTTGGATAAATAACTTAGCCAAACCGCGTAATGATTTTTTTGCAAATATAAACATCTGAAGTTCATCCCAACCCATTAAAATTGCTGTCTCTTCAAAATCGCTTAACCATACTTCAACAGAAATATTTTCGCTGCCGTCAAAATGTCGAACAGAATCTTCGACGTCTCTAAAGTTGATTGCAAATCGTGACATTTGTGTCGGCGCTACCGATGTTTTTGTAACTGCTCTCTCGCAAAGCTCGACGTTCTTCTCTGCATTTCTCTTCTGCGTCTGGTTATTCTCGCTGCTTACCGCATTCGTTCGTAGTGGTGATTCGAAAATGATATTACTCGCTGCTGTTTCGTCAAAGCTACGCATAATATCTACGTCATCATTTTCGCTGTTGTCGTCAACTCCACCTTCGTCTTCGTCGTCGCTGTTCTCGTCGCCTTCTGCTGCAGCACATAACAATGTCGCGTTCTGCAAATTTCGAAAAATATGCAGCTTCAAATCGGCTACATTGCCACTTAAACCCAATACGTTTCAAATTGAATTTAGATCATTGGCCGTCAAATCGTTTTCGATGTATGCAAACTTCTGTTTGCAGCGGTCGTCGTTCTCGTCGAATTGGAATCCTGTAAATTCTCGCAAACGTTGCCTGCTCGATCTGTGTCCATCTGATTCGAATACAAATTTGTACAGAGCTTTTATGCTCTGTTTTTGGGCTGTACGCAGCTTCGCTCGTACAAATTCAAATTTCTGCAAACTCATCATTGTTGCTATTTTACGCTTTAATTTTTGATTTCTAATGAAAATTATACCGATCAACTTATTCGCGGCGGCGTATATAAATGCGGCAATTTAAACAAATACTTTTCGCACTATCGGTTCATGTAAAAAAAATTTTTTTTTTCTTTTCCGTCCGAGCCCCCAATATATGTGGGAATTATACCCACGCACTTACATAGGAGTTTTTCCTTTATTTAAATAAAGTTCACGTTTGTAATTTGCCACCGTTCCGCACGTTGGAATACAAAAGTTTTATTTTATAATACGGATAATTTTACAAAAACGATTACTTTACAAAGTTTTTAAAAAAGAAAAAGAAGTTGGTAGTTGAGTTTTTTGTTTTTAAAGAATTACACAGACAGATTCGTCACATGCGCACGGCTACGCGTTTACTCGACAAGTGTTGTTTGTTGTTCGAAATTTGCGAAGAAGAGCTTTACGCGAAAAAGAGTTTCAGCGTTGCTCAACCCCACAAACATGTATATACATATATATATATTCATTTGTTGTCTTACTCTTATTTGGTTCTGCTGCTTCTGTTGCTTTTGTTGCCGTTATTGATGGTTTTGTTGTTTTATAATTATTTCTGCTAATGTAGTTGACTCCGATGATTATGTTTTTAATTGTTGCTTTAGATATATCTGATGATGAGTGGTATTCCTGCAAAATCCCTTAATTTTCTTGCTGTTCTTTGCTCGGGCGCCAATTATATTTTATTACAATTTCCAAATTAAATAAAAGACGATGTTTTCACGAAAATTAAATAAAAGACAGTGTTTACACGGGGGCAAGAAAAAATACTTTTATATTTTTCAATACAATATACTTAAATTAAAAATATGAATTTTGACACTTCACATTTAACAATAAAAAATGTATGATAAGTATATAAAGTTGGTTGTTGAATGATGAATGCTGGATTGATCCGATTTAGTATACGAGTCTGTACACACATATGTATATGATGTATAAGCGAGTTAATTGCAGCGCGCGGGTTGGGTGTCGAAACAACGAAAATTTGTGCTTACGCGGCGCAGTGTAGAGTCGAATCGGTGTATAGCGAAAGTTGAAGTGTTGATGAGCGAACAGCTGGCGAATGTTGACGTGCGAAAATGTGTGTGTCGAATGTGTTGAACCTGCCCAGCGGACCATCCTTTATGTTAAGTGGATTGATAAAGAAGTGTGGTGAGTTGTGTTCTGTGGTAATGTATGTGTTATGTTGTGGTGAATTGCGATGTAGCATTAGGATGCGCCGGTTTTACTGAGTAGAGGGGGTGGATGCTTAACTCATTTAAACAGACAGTAAATATATTTATTACAAATCTCCAAATTAAATAAAAGACAATATTTTCTCCAAACTAAATAAATGACAGTGTTTTCTCTTTGAATGCCAAAATCGTTCTAACATTTCTTCTTAATTTTTAATGCAACATAACTTAACTGCTAAGCTTAAAGCTATATGAAACGTTTATTATTTGTGTTTGTGCACTTAATGCTGTCAGCAGTTTTTATGGGAATGTTTATACGATATTTCTCAACTTTAACTTGCTGTCAGCAGTTTTGGTGGGAGTGTTTATTTGACGATTCTTAACTCGGCGAATATCGCATTTAATGGAGATATACGATGACATTGACATAGTTCAGCTAATTAAAAGACAGCGGCTACGCTGGAGGATGGAGTCATGTGTAGAAGTTCACGCAAGTGAGGAAAGTTCTCCGCCATTCACTTGGGAGTGGCCAGAAACGATTCTTTTACACATGGTTCAAGCAGCTCACCACTTCCGGTCTTTGACCAAGTATCCTCTTGGTAGCCTAAGAACATCCGTTTGAAGGCGAGCCAAAGTGAGAAGGCGAAACATCCCCTGCATAGGGTTTTGTGCTGGGTTTGAGACCCGCCACGTAAAAAACCCCTCCAATGAAAAACCAACAACAGCCTCGGATAAGAGACCCCCCCTCTGATGACGATCATGGCAAACGAAATAAGGGCTACGAATTGAAGGCATGCACCTGGAATGTCCGGTCCCTTAATTGGGAAGGTGCCGCTGCCCAGCTGGTTGATGTCCTCGTAAAAACAAAGGCTGACATCACCGCCGTTCAAGAAATGCGATGGACGGGACAAGGACAGAGACGAGAAGGTCCTTGTGACATTTACTACAGTGGCCATATAAAGGAGCGCAAGTTTGGTGTAGGATTCGTGGTGGGAAAGAGACTCCGTCGCGCAGTACTTTCATTCACTGCGGTGAATGAACGTCTAGCCACAATCCGCATCAAAGCGAGGTTCTTCAACATATCGCTGATTTGCGCCCACGCCCCGACGGAAGAGAAGGACGATGTGACCAAAGATGTCTTTTATGAGTGCTTGGAGCGCACTTATGAGAGCTGCCCCCGCCACGATGTCAAAATCGTGCTTGGCGACTTTAACTCCAGGGTACCTTTGGCACTACGGTCGGTAAATTCAGCCTCCTCGACGAAACATCCCCAAATAGGTTGAGGCTGATTGACTTCGCCGGGGCCCGAAATATGATTATCTGTAGTCCTAGATTCCAGCATAAGAAGATTC
Source organism: Bactrocera tryoni (assembly GCF_016617805.1). Taxonomy (NCBI): domain Eukaryota; kingdom Metazoa; phylum Arthropoda; class Insecta; order Diptera; family Tephritidae; genus Bactrocera; species Bactrocera tryoni. Next base: position 20,191,280 of record NW_024395977.1, read on the forward strand.
ATCAAGCTACCTGGCTGTCTCCGGAATGAAAAACTACCAACCAGATCGATCATGTTGTGATAGATGGAAGACACGTCTCCAGTGTTTTGGATGTGCGTTCGCTCCGATGTCCTAACATCGACTCGGACCACTATCTTGTTGCAGCCAAGATTCGCACCCGCCTCTGTGCAGCAAAAAACGCACGCCAACAAACACAAGGAAGGTTCGAAAAGCTGCAATCACAACAGACAGCCGAATGATTTTCTACTCGGCTTGCACTCCTGCTCTCTGAGAGCCCTCGTCAACAACTCGGTATAAGGGAACTGTGGGACGGCATTTCAAATTCCTTACGTACAGCTGCAACCGATAGCATTGGTTTTTGGAAAATGCAAAAAACAGCTGGTACGACGAGGAGTACCGTGTTGCAGCGGAGAAAAAAAAAAGAGGCTGTCTTCCTGGCACCGTTACGATCGACCACAACACGTGCGGGATGGGATAGATACCGAGAGTTGAAGAAGGGAGCGAGACGCATTTGCAGACAGAAAAAGAAAGAGGCTGAAATGCGTCAGTACGAAGAGCTTGATAAGCTGGCCGACAGGGGTAATGCTCGAAAATTCTACAAAAAAACGCGGCGGCTTACAAAAGGTTTCAAGACCGGAGCATACCCTTGTAGAACCCCCAAAAGTATTTTAGTCACCGATGCCCAGAGCATACTTAAATTATGGAGGGAACACTTCTCCAGCCGTCTGAATGGCAGTGAACGTACAACACCAGGAGAAGGCGAACCCGATACCCCAATCGATGACGATGGAGCAGACGTTCCATTGCCCTACCAAGAAGATGTTCGCCGAAAGAACAAGAAAGCGATGGGGGCCGATGGATTGCCGGCCGAGCTATTCAAACACGGCGGCGAAGAACTGATAAGGAGCATGCATCAGCTTCTTTGTAGAATATGTTCCGACGAAAGCATGCGCAACGATAGGAATTTAATTGAAATCGAAAAGACGATTATTTGACTAAAAATCACATTTTAACCATTAACCACTCCCCGTATTCACGTGATATGACACCGTGCGATTTCTTCCTTTTTTGGAAAAATGCATTTGGCTATGAAAGGAAAGCGTTATGCAGACATAGAAGCCATTCAAAAGGCTTGCACCGGCATACTGGCGGCCCTACCGGCCAATGAGCTAAAACACTCGTTCGACATGCTTTTGGACCGTGCAAAAAGCTGTATTGAAGCAGAAGGAGAATATTTTGAATAAAATAAATTGATTGCCGAAAAAAACCATTTTTTCTTTTTTTTAAGTCCTGTTTATTTTTTTTCGCAAATTAGCCGTAAATCTTTCGCAGAACTTTTCTCTCGAAAACTCGCAACGTCATCGTCCAAGCTTCAGCACCATATAGTAGGACGGGAATTATGAGTGACTTATATAGTTTGGTTTTTGTTCGTCGAGAGAGGACTTTACTTCTCAATTGCCTACTTAGTCCGAAGTTGCCCCTGTTGGCAAGAGTTATCCTGCGTTGGATTGGCTGACGATGTTGTTGGTGTTGATGCTGGTTCCCAAATAGACGAAATTATCTACGACTTCAAAGTTATGACTGTCAACAGTGACGTGAGAGCCAAGTCACGAGTGCGACGTCTGTTTGTTTGATGGCAGGAGATATTTCGTTTTGCCCTCGTTCACTGCAAGACTCATTTGTTTTGCTTCCTTGTCCAGTCTGAAGAAAGAAGAACTAACGGCGCGGGTGTTGAGGCCAATGATATCAATATCATTGGCATATGCCAGCAGCTGTACACTCTTATAGAAGATTGTACCTTCTCGGTGTAGTTCTGTAGCTCGAATTATTTTCTCTAAAAGGTTGAAGAAGTCACACGAAAGAGAGTCGCCTTGTTTGAAACCTCGTTTGGTATCAAACGGCTCGGAGAGGTCCTTCCCGATTCTGACTGAACTTTTCGTGTTGCTCAACGCCAGCTTACACAGCCGTATTAGTTTTGCGGGGACAGCAAATTCAGACATCGTGGCATAAAGGCAGCTCCTTTTCGTGCTGTCAAAAGCAGCTTTGAAATCGACGAAGAGGTGGTGTGTGTCGATTCTTCTTTCACGGGTCTTTTCCAAGATTTGGCGCATGTTGAATATCTGGTCGGTTGTTGATTTTCCAGGTCTGAAGCCACACTGATAAGGTCCAATCAGTTTGTTGACGGTGGGCTTTAATCTTTCACACAATACGCTCGGTAAAACCTTATATGCGATATTTAGAAGACTTATCCCATGGTAATTGGCGCATATTGTGGGGTCTCCCTTTTTGTGGATTGGGCATAGCACACTTAAATTCCAATTGTTGTGCATGCTTTCGTCCGACCATACTCCTCAAAGAAGTTGCTGCATGCTCCTTTTCAGTTTTTTCCCACCGTGTTTGAATAGCTCGGCCGGTAATACATCGGTCCCCGCCGCTTTGTTTGTGTTCTTCAGACGGGTAATTGCTAATCGAACTTCTGCATGGTCGGGCAATGGAATGTCTACTCCATCGTCAGCGTTGGTCGAATCGGGTTCGCCTTCTTCTGGCATTATACTTCCACTGCCATTCCGCAGGCTAGAGAAGAGTTATCTCCATAATTTGAGTATAATCTGGGTGTCAGTCACTAGATCACCTCTGGCGTTCCACAAGAGTATGCTCCGGTCTTGAAACCTACTGTTAGTCGTCGCATGTTTTCAAAGAATTTTCGAGCATTACCCTTGTCGGCAAGCTTGTTAAGTTTTTCGTACCCACGAATTTCGGCCTCTCTTTTTTTTTGTCTGCAAATACGTCAGAGACGGGTGCGAATCAGATAGTGGTTCGAGTCGATGTTAGGACCTCGGAGCGTTCGCACGTCTTCCGTCCATCACAACATAATCGATTTAGTTGGTGGCTTTTCGATCCGATATTTTCGATATATTATGGTTTAATGCGGAAAACTGGTCAATTAACTAGCAGGTACAACACATAATGATTTTCTTTATTTTAGTAGAGAGTCTGTTATTTTTAACGAAGTAAGTCGCAATTTACAAATGAAATATTTATAATATATAATATGTGCAAAATGAACTATTTGTATTCTGGCTGATACCAAGACAACAAAAATTAAATACATTTTGTGATTTGAATGAAAAAACAATGTGATCTGAATTATCAGATGAGGTGCGTGGATTGAAATGAAACATAAAACTAGTTTAAGTTGCTTTTTTTTGCAATGAACTACTTTTAAAGAAAGTGACACAAATTGTAAATGAATACTAAGGTGAGTTTCAGCCATAAAGAAAGGCACTGTGGCTAAATAAATTAAAAAAAAATCAAGATTTCAAGAAAAAAAAAATTATAGAAGTATGTGAAAAAGTGTGGTAATAAAAAATTAAAAATTATTAAGATGTGACAAAACCAATTCATAAAATAAAAATATTATATATATTATTAAATAAAAAACAAATAAAAAAAATTACAATCGTAAATTGCTGCGACTCTTTCACTTATAAAATAACACAAATATAATAAAAACACAATATTACTAAGTTCTGTGGAAAAAATAAATAAATAAAGAAAATAATACAAATTTGCAAAGTGTTATTCAGTGCTGCGACTAGTTCACATATATAAAACAACAAGAATATAATAAAAAAAAAAACAAGAAGAATACAGTGCTGTGAAAAGTAATAATAAACATAACTATTAAACAAAATTTAACAAATAAAATATATAAAAATACAAAAAATTAAAACTTAAATCGGGCGCGATATAATTAGAAAAATGTAATCTTACAACATAACAACTAAGGCATACCGGAACTCTCTGCAAAGGAAGAAACGGGAACAAAAGGACACTAAAAAAAGGAGCAAATTAGAAAAGGAACACTAAACACATAAGGAAATAGGAGTAAAAGAATACTCAACACAGGTCGAAACTGAAAAAAAAGCAGAGGATAAAATCAACATATGTATATATACACCTGTACCTGTTTTACGAGTGCTTATACACAACGACATATTGATAAGTAATATGAAATCGCAAATAAATACAAACGTGCGGTTAACAAAAACGATTAACGCGTATTATAGTAAATTTTCGAGAATAACAACTCTTATTTACGTAAGAGGGTTTCGGTTTTCGGCATTTATCAGGTAACGCACAGATTCAAAAGAATGAGCACAGATTCAAAAGAATCTAAATCAAGTCAACTTCTAAAAATTCCAAAAATAGCTGACGACGATAAACAAAGCAGACCTGTAGAAACTACACCCTCAAAGCACGGTACAAAGCAAAATTTTCAGCTTCCCCTATTAGTGATATTACTTAATTCGCCTATAAAGTTAGAAAGCATTAATAATTTATGGGCACACTTTCTGGCAGCGTACGATGCAGTACTGAACTCCTAGAAAACATAAAAGTTCGGCGACAGCAAAGTATGACAACTGCCGCGATCCGTACGAATTAACAAAAGGGATGATAACAGTACATATAAATTTATTAAGGCCAAGGAGAGCCACTAATAGTTACAACACCAAAAGACATGCGAACAAATGAAAACATTCCCCACTGCTCTGTTCGAGATAGCTGAGCGAATAGACAAAAAAACTATAAAGCCAAAAAGTCATCAAAAAACTTGTTTAAACCTTAAGCCAGTAATAACATGCAATACAATAGACACGTTAATAAAAGTCACACATTCGTGTTAAATCAAAATAGTCAATAGCAATCATTGTGTGAACTCTGTACGGATAAGGGAGGTCTTAAATTAAGAGCTTGCGAGATATTCAAAAATTTATCCGTTTTAGATAGAACAAGATTCTTTCTATCCGTCAACACTAACTTTGAATAAACTGTCTGTCGAATTCTCATGTGACAAAAGATTGTGAAAGCAAATTCTATTGTGTATTCTGTCAACGAAGACATCACTTATTGCTTCATATTACCAATATTCAAAATCTGAAGCAAAATTAATTTAAAAAAATCACGGGGTTAGTCGCTACAACTACATCAAGTAATCCCGAAACCTCAAATCTCGAAAAAAGGAAAGAACAGCCATGTTGCTCTAAAGCAGCAAGAATTCAAGATCTTCATTTAGAAAATGAAAGCAAAATGATCATCATCATTGAACATAAAAGTGATTTGTTTAAACTAAGAATGTTAAAAGATTAAAGCTCTCAAAGATCCTTTATACGTATATCATCAAAGCAGTGGTGTAGCTAGGAGGGGCGAAGGAGGCCGTCGCCCCGGGCGCAACGTTTTGGGGGCGGAAAAATGGTATTTGAAAACTCCAATTCGGGCAAAAATTCCTGCAAATTGTGTCAAAAGTGTACAAGATATTGGGAGAAAATGGGTTTTTTCTATGGCTTTTAATAAGATGTCTTGTAAATTTACTATCAATTTCCTCAAAAACCGTATTGTGAGAATTGTGGAACTTCAGAATTAGCGTGGCTTCTAGTTCCTAAATTTTATATACTTAATATCGAAGGTATTTTTTAAAAATTCACTTTTGTTCGAACCACCTTATGAAACTTGTAGGTAGGTAGATAAAGGGGGGCGGCAGAACATCCTTGGCCCCGGGCGCCCGAAGTTGTAGCTACGCCACTGCATCAAGGGCTCAAAATCGGTTAAAATTGCCAATAAAACATTCCAATTTTCGAATTTCGGGAATGGGTATTATAAAATTATTCAAAATTCAAATAAAATATGTCCAATCACCATAGTTTCTCCAAGTTGCTGTTATAAGAATAGTTACTCAAGCCATCGTTCTACCACAACTTACAAATTTACTTCCAAGCTGTGTAGTACATAAAATAAACTGGAAAAAATGCTCACACCTTAACTTAGCAGATCCCAATTGGCATACCCGATCACAACTCAACATTTATTAAGCAGTCACTTAATACCTCAAATAATTTTTGAAGGTATAGAGAAAATCTATAATAAGTTGTGGATTATAAGTGGCCAAGTCACTGAAAAAATAAATTCTTTCACAACACAACTCCCCCTCCCAGAGTAGTTACAACACAAAAAGAAGACCTAGATAAAGGCATGTACCTAAAGGTACCAGCTTGTGATACTGAAGTTTTCAATGGATGTTATGACCAGTGGCCGTCCTTCCGGGACATGTTCACTGCTGTTTATATAAACCATCCTAAACTTTCACAAGCACAAAAGCTATACCATCTCAGGTATAAAACAAAAGGGGAAGCAGGCAGTATCGTCAAGCAATTCGCTTTAAATGCCGAAAATTTTAAACTGGCTTGGGAAGCACTTGTTGAAAGGTACGAAAATGAAAGGGTTATGATAGAAAACCCAATAAAAACTTTATTGCATTTGTGAAAAATTCAACAAGAAACTAGCCAGGAGTTTCAAAACTTACACTCGACAGTGACCAATTGTTTATCAGTGTTAAAAACACAAAATATCTCCACAGAATCGTGGGACCCTATGATAGTAACCATTTGCGCAGAAACACTGCCTGATGCTGCTTTGCTACGATGGGAGCAATTTCTAGTGGAAAGAAAAATAATGCCCACCTGGCAACAGATGAAAACATTCCTCACTGCTCAATACGAGATAGCTGAGCGAATAGACAAAAAAACTATAAAGCCAAAAAGTCATCAAAATGACTCAAATAAAAACTTGTTCAAACCCCAAGCCAGTAATAACATAAGCATTGCCAATAAAACATTCCAATTTTCAAATTTCGGGAATGGGCGGAAGAATTATTCAAAATTCTAATAAAAAATGCCCAATCACCATAGTTTCTCCAACTGCGGATATACGAATAGATGCACAAGCCATCGTTCTACCGCAGCTTACAAATTTGCTTCCAAGCTATGAAGTAAATAAAATACACTGGGAAAAATGCTCACATCTCAAGTTAGCAGATCCCAACTGTCATACCTCATCACAAATCGACATATTATTAGGCAGTGACTTAATACCTCAAATAATTCTTGAAGGTATAGAGAAAATCTCCAATAAATTGTTAGCCCAAAATACAATCTTTGGGTGGATTATAAGTGGCCAAGTCACGGAAAAAATAAATTCTTTTACAACACAAGTGGAAGATATCACAAACGAATACTTAAATAATGAACTCAAAAAATTCTGGGAAGTGGAAGAAGTACCCCAGATTACCAAACTTTCAGAAGAAGACCAGGCATGTGAAGCCTATTACCAGTCCACAACAACCAGAAACGAACATGGTCGTTATGTTGTGCGACTGCCATTCAAATCCACCTTTCCAGAAACTATAGCTCTAGGGCACTCTAGAATCTCAGCAGTCCAGCAATTCCTAAGCATGGAAAAAAGCCTGACGAAAAAAAATGAGCTAAAATCAGCATATGATAATGTGATGGAGGAATATCTTAACCTCAATCATATGGAAGAAACTGTACCATATGAAAAAATATCCAAAGGTAGATATTTATCTTTTTACCTTCCACATCATGGGATAATAAGATCAGATAAAATCACAACGAAAGTACGAGTGGTGTTCAATGCCTCAAAGTGTACGAGCTCAGGCAAATCACTCAATGATGTATTATACACAGGGCCAACATTACAACCTGATCTCATGTTGCTAATACTAAATTGGCGCATGTTTAAATACGTTTTTAACGGGGATGTTGAAAAAATTTATAGGCAAATTCTGGTACATGAAGATGACCAAGATTTCCAACGCATAGTCTTCCGCAATTCAATTAATAATCCAATTAGCGACTACAAACTTAAAACAGTTACCTTTGGCATCAACTATGCACCCTATTTAGCCATTAGGACATTACATGAAGTTTCAAAAACCTGTGAAACCCATTTACCTTTAGCAACTTCTGTGGTGTACACTCAAATATTCCTGGACGACATTCTATCAGGGAGCCACAGTATATCATGGGCGTGCGTATCACTATCTCAAGTAATCAAAGCACTAAATTCCGCAGGTTTCCCCCTAAAGAAAATAACATCAAATCATCCCGAAATAATCAAAGATATAAAAAAGGAACACCTATTAAATACAGACTTCCTTAATTTGAAAAAGTTAGTACAACAAAAACAGTAAGTATTCAATAGAACGCGATATCAGATCAATACTCATATACAATTGAGTCAATATCTACAATGTCCGCCATAACCAAACGAAAAACACTTTCCTCGGTGACAAAACTTTTCGACCACACAGGATGGCTTTCGCCAATAATGATTCAAGCTTAAATTCTATTTCAAGAATTGTGGTAAGATGGCACTGAATGGAATGAACATCTGTACGTTTAACAAAATGGGTACAATTTGCTAACAATTTGCATACCATATCAGAGATTCGAATCCCTCAATGGGTACATTTCACCCCTAACATTAACGCAGAATTACACGGTTTCTGTGATGGATCTGAAAAGGTTTATTGTACAACAGTCTACATACGCACTCAGTACGACTACAAAATAGCTGCACATCTTTTGGCAGCCAAGCCAAAGTTGTACCTTTGAAGACACTAAGCCCGCCAGAGCTTGAACTAACTGGTGCTCTTCTGTTAGCAAAATTAATTTCAATAGTTCACACCCATCTCAAATTAAACGATCACAAAATATATCTCTGGTCAGACTCAGAAATATTTCTAGCATGGTTAGAAAAACCACCCTATACTACTTGGAAGACATATGTATCTAATCGCATATCTCAAATCTTAGAGTCAGTCGGCTCAGCAAAATGGCAACGTGTTGCAAGTGCAGATAACACAGCGGATCTTGGGACAAGAGGTTGCGAACCACTTCACCTCACCAGCACTACGCTCTAGTGGAAAGGTCCTATATGGCTACCAGAATCACAAGAATTCTAACCAAAGTCTTCTGCTTCTCATCATTTCCTCGAGCCCTAAGTGTAGATGCTTATATGTACAAATTCATTCATAAACTAAAACAAAACGTGAAAATAATATCAAATGATCCTTACGTACAACTAACCAGTGAAAAACGTAGAATCGTGGCTCATGTCAGCTGCCACGACCTATCTTATGGGCGCGCAATGTAACTAGACAGTGAAAAACGCTACTCCCTTCTCTCTTTGACGTGGGATGACGTGAGAATTCACGGCACATATTCCGGTCAGTTTAATCTTATATACACAAACTCGCTATTTCAGCAGAGAGAAATCAAAGTTCATTGAAAAACGATCTCTCGAAAATGGAAGAGCACTTCTCGTCTTAAACCCATTCCTGGACGTTAAGAGATTAATATGGGCAATTGGAATACTAGCACACTCCAGCCTTAGTTACAACAACGACATCCCATCATCATTCCAGAGAAATCCCATTTCACCTATTTATTTCTAATATACAGTAGAGGCCCGCTAATCCGGATCAATTAAAACCGGCCCCTTTCCGGAATATAAGGAAATCCGGATTACCAAAGACATATCAGAACTATGTATTATGAAAAAATATTTATAAATTTCTGTTTGTTTATTATAACAAATAATACACATGTTCCAAAAAAACAAAAAAAAAAAACTTAAGCCAATAAAGCATAAAAGCGAATGTAGTGAATAATAAACATGTGATCCGGATTAGAGAATACGGATAGAGAATGTCGGTCCGAACTACAAGGGACATAATAGAAATTTTGAGTTTTTTAACCCTGTCCGGATTACAGTGGAATCCGGATTAGGCCATGTCCGGATTAGCGGGCCTCTACTGTATCTCCACTCACTTACACTGCATGGTGAGCATCACTTGATGCAACAAATGGTCCGACAAGAATTTTATATACCGCGACTAAAGCCATAAATTAAAAGAACCATTTTCAGAGAGCCACGGAAAAGGAGTTCTTACAATTCATGAAACTAAGTATCATCCTTCTGGGACGGCCGTTTACATTACTTTTATGGGAGATTTTCTAAGTACACAATATGAAATAGCGAAAAGAGTAGAAAAAAATAGTCAGAACAAAAAAAAATCAACACGACCAAAATCGAAGCTAAGGGGCTGTACCAGTGTGACACTTTCAAAAAAAATTTTTTTTATTTACGTTTTCAATAGCTTATATTTCCATTAATATCCTGCGAAATTGGGAAGGTCGTATCTTAAATAGTTTTTGGATGGGAGCGTTCTAAAAAGCGACCGCTCGTAGGTGTAACATATATCAAACGATTTTTTTTTTCAAAATTACGCCATTTTGTTAAATTCTGATATTCTTCAAAGATCGTTGGTCATTGTATGGGAAATATTTTTAGGTTTAATAAACTATTCAGATTTCTTTGTTTCAGGAACTCATTCGGCAGGAATCATGCCAACAGTTGGGGCACTTTTTTTTGTTTGGCATAAAATCTGCTGCTTTTTCGACAGCATATCTCCCATTACGTTTGATTTCGTTGACTCTATAAGGTCTATTAAATTTGTTTGATAACTTTTTATTTGATAATTGTGTTACTTTTATTGCGACTAAATCTCCTTTTTGATATTCTGTACTGAGTTTTAAATTTTTGCCAAAGTTTCTTTTATACGCTTCTTGAACTTTCAGAATATTTGCTCTGCATTCTTCTCTCATTGTGCGACGATCTTCTTGGAATACATCCAAAAATTCTGTTGGAATAGTTTTATAATGTCACTAGACATTTCGCTTCTCATCTTTACTCCAAACATAATTTGGTAAGGTGTAAATTTTGTTGGCGAGTGAACGTGCCCGTTTATAGCTTTTTGTACCATATCTCTATAATGGTACCAATTAGCTGGATCATTAGCTGACAACTTCGACAACATAGAAAGAATTACTCTATTGACTCGTTCGATTTGTCCATTGCCTCTAGGAACGTCTGTTGTTATTTTTATATGCTCAATTTTATTTTCGTTACAAAATTCTTTAAATAAATTCGATAAAAATGCTGCGCCATTATTGCTAAAAATACGTTGCGGGTTTCCAAAAAATGGTGTACCCATGTACTCAAATGATTTATTACCTCTTGAGCCTCCGTTGTTTTGGTCGGAAATAGCCACACGAATTTAGAAAACCCATCAAATATATGTGACCTGGTCTACGAAAAGGGAGCTAACGTGCGAAAACTAGTTTTCTGGGAAAAGCTGTTAAAAATAATCGTCAGTTTCTCGTTATCTCAAGTATTGTTCTCCTTTTTTTTGACACCTAAGCCCCCTTTCCGTAGACCAGGTCACATACATATATCTTTGACGTAGAATCTAAGATACCCAAATGATCGACATTAATAGTTGCTAGTGGGCAGCCACATTATCTATGCAATGAAAAAATTCTTCCTGCCTTTCTGCTTTGCGATTATGTATTATGCACTCAACGCAGTTTCATATGTGCTGCTTCACCTTCTTTTCTAAATGTGCTATGAAAAACTCTTTTTGGATCGCATGCATCCTCTTCTGCGAGGTTATATGACCAAAATTGTGTACGTCTCGTATAATTTCTTTCTCCATACTTCTCGGTACTACCAATAGCTCTAAACCCTTCCATTGCTTATATAACACTCCGTTTTTCAGGACATAATCTGCGAATGGTTTATCGTCGAGAATTGCAGTTATCGCTTTTAGGTGCTCACCATTTTTTGCGATTTTTGTATTTGTACTTTTATCTGCGATGTAACAACCATAACCGGATAACGACTTAAGCCAGAGAACATAAAACATAGAGAAGGTGCAGGTTCGACAGCGAACATTTTATAGGATTTTGGAACGGAATTCACCTCACAACCTCAGAATTCACGATGTGAAATGTTAACATTTTGAACAGATCTCCACATACTCAAACAGAGAATATGAAGAGAAATAATATATGTACTTACGGCTTATGATGCCATATCATGTATGCGCAATCAAGGAATATTGAAGAAAAATAAGTTCAGAGAACGTATATTTACAGAGAAGGTCCAACAACGGACAAGCGTGTGAACTGTCAAAAGCTAACAAAATGCGATGAGTGCATTTCACCACAGCTAGCTAAGAAGGAGAAATCTTAACAGTGGCGCGTGAACAGAGCTGAGCCAGAGAATGTAAAACATAGAGAAGGTGCAGGTTCGATGTCGAACAATTTATAAGATTGGAGTAAGGAATTCACCTCACAACTTCAGAATTCACGATGTGAAATGTTAACATTTTTAACAGTTCTCTCACATACTCAAATACAAAATATGAAGAGAAGTAAATATATTTATTTACGCCATATGACATGGCATATATGCCGAAGCATAGAATATGAAGAGACAGAAATACACTCCCAAAGAAGAATTTCGTTTTGCTTTTCGTTTATATTTTATTCCATTTTGGCAGCGAAAAATGTGTATAAAATACACCTCTCACACAGAGAACATAAACAGATTTTTTATGTTCTTGTCTCACATGCCGAAGAATATGAAGAGACATAAATATACATATGTATGCATGCCCATGTTGATACTCCCAAACAGAGAATATTGAAGAAAAATAGTACATATCTTTGATATTCTATAGGAAACGTATGTATGAATGTATGGAAATATGTATGTATGTAGAACTTTTATTCGTTATTTGTCAATTTAATCTTATTTTATAATAATTCATTTTAAATAAATAAAAGATTTACTTAGCTTACTTCATCTTAGCTTTCAACCAGGGAATTCCTTTCATACGCAATGTACGAATGTAAGGTATTTCGTTTTGCCGTCGGCATTTCTATTTCTCATACTTCAATTTTTGCTTTCAATCAAGGAATTGCTTGTATGTATGTGCAATGTATGCCTTTGCGTTTTACCGTCAGCATTTCCATATTGACATGTAAAAGTAATTATGTATTTCTTTGTTTCGTTTTGGCCCAATTTTGTATATTAAGACAAGTGTCAATAATTACGCCAAAACCAAATATATATTTACATATCACTTACCAGGGAACCTGTAAAAATCTTCTTCTTACATGTTCTTTGTATCGGGTGATTTTTTAAGAGCTTGATAACTTTTTTTTAAAAAAAAACGCATAAAATTTGCAAAATCTCATCGGTTCTTTATTTGAAACGTTAGATTGGTTCATGACATTTACTTTTTGAAGATAATTTCATTTAAATGTTGACCGCGGCTGCGTCTTAGGTGGTCCATTCGGAAAGTCCAATTTTGGGCAACTTTTTCGAGCATTTCGGCCGGAATAGCCCGAATTTCTTCGGAAATGTTGTCTTCCAAAGCTGGAATAGTTGCTGGCTTATTTCTGTAGACTTTAGACTTGACGTAGCCCCACAAAAAATAGTCTAAAGGCGTTAAATCGCATGATCTTGGTGGCCAACTTACGGGTCCATTTCTTGAGATGAATTGTTCTCCGAAGTTTTCCCTCAAATGGCCATAGAATCGCGAGCTGTGTGGCATGTAGCGCCATCTTGTTGAAACCACATGTCAACCAAGTTCAGTTCTTCCATTTTTGGCAACAAAAAGTTTGTTAGCATCGAACGATAGCGATCGCCATTCACCGTAACGTTGCGTCCAACAGCATCTTTGAAAAAATACGGTCCAATGATTCCACCAGCGTACAAACCACACCAAACAGTGCATTTTTCGGGATGCATGGGCATATATATCATATGTAAATAAGTATTGAGCTTTACACACAAATGAAAGTAACCATCCTTCTTTCTCCTACTTTTATGTATGTATATTGGCCCAATTGACAAGTGTCGATAATTGCGCCAAAATAAAATATATTATGTATTCATATGTAAATATGTTTTAAACTTTACATAAAATTGAAGTGTCAATAATTGCGCCAATTTTCATAAAGTTGGGGATTTTGTGAAGTGCGGACGGATTTTTTCTCAATCGTGTTATTTTTAAAAATCGAAATAAAATGCCGAAAGTTCGTAAGTGTCGCGTGCGCGGGTGTGAGAGTACCAGCGGTGGCGTACTACGCTTATTTAGTTTCCTTTTAGTGAGTTAGCTGAAAAGTGGAAGGAGAATCTAAAAATTTCTCCCACTGACCACGTTCCAGCCAGCAACTCATTCATTTGTGAGAAACATTTTCAAAAAGAGGCAATTGGCCCAAAAATGCTTAAAAGGAATGCAGTACCTCCCTTGCATCTGGGTAAGTGTAGTTCTTTTTTATCTTGGGGGTGTTTATTTAAGTGTAATATGTATTTGCCAATAATACCCAGAGTGGTACAGCGAGGCTGGAGATTGCCTCGAGCATAGGCACCAATTTTTAGATTTTTTAATAACAGTTTTACTGTTTAAAAACGCGAAATGGCTGGCACAGCAGCAGGAAGAGTCTTACAAAAATGAAGTGAGTGCGAGGTATTTTAATAAACAGCAAAAATTAAAGAAACTGGTAACTTAGGTTGTAGGCCATATTTAATTTTTATACTCTCGCAACAAGTTGCTAAGGAGAGTATTATAGTTTTGTTCACATAACGGTTGTTTGTAAGTCCTAAAACTAAAAGAGTCAGATATGGGGTTATATATACCAAAGTGATCAGGGTGACGAGTAGAGTTGAAATCCGGATGTCTGTCTGTCCGTCCGTCCGTCTGTCCGTCCGTCCGTGCAAGCTGTAACTTGAGTAAAAATTGAGATATCATGCTGAAACTTGGTACACGTATTTGTTGGCTCCATAAGAAGGTTAAGTTCGAAGATGGGCAAAATCGGCCAACTGCCACGCCCACAAAATGGCGAAAACCGAAAACCTATAAAGTGTCATAACTAAGCCATAAATAAAGATATTAAAGTGAAATTTGGCACAAAGGATCGCATTAAGGAGGGGCATATGTGGACGTAATTTTTTTTGGAAAAGTGGGCGTGGCCCCGCCCCCTACTAAGTTTTTTGTATATATCTCAGAAACTACTATAGCTATGTCAACCAAACTCTACAGAGCCGTTTCCTTCAGGCATTTCCATAAACAGTTCAAAAATGGAAGAAATCGGATAATAACCACGCCCACTTCCCATACAAAGGTTATGTTGAAAATCACTAAAAGTGCGTTAATCGACTAACAAAAAACGTCAGAAACACTAAATTTTACGGAAAAAATGGCAGAAAGAAGCTGACACCCAAGCTTTTTAAAAATTGAAAATGGGCGTGGCGTCGCCCACTTATGGACCTAAAACCATATCTCAGGAACTCCTCGACCGATTTCAATGAAATTCGGTATATTATGTTTTCTTAACACCTTGATGACGTGTACGAAATA